>NW_004444084.1:2699873-2732288 GCF_000243295.1 Trichechus manatus latirostris
GAGCCCATTGTTGCAGCCACTGTGTCAATCCATCTCATTGAGGGTCTTCCTCTTTTTCACTGACCCTGTACTTTACCAAGCATGATGTCCTTCTCCAGCGACTGATCCCTCCTATTTTAGATTGGTAAAAAAATGTTACAAATATTTACAATTATAGCCATTAAAAAGATATAAATTAAAAGGTTACATTGTAAACACTAAGTAACATGATCATTTACGGATTGCCTCAATCTATGAGAACCTACCAACAGGTTAGATCCTCAGTTTTTACTGCCAAATGGGTAGTTTATAATTCTAGTACTTAGGTTTTTTTTGTTTTGCTTTATAGAGTTCCTGTAAGTGGAGAGGATACTCATCTAGCCTTGAATTCAGATCCAAGCACCCACCAGCTCACTAAGAACAACTCCAAACTCTAAGAATATAAGAAGTTAGTAAAAAGGCTATTTACCAGTTTAGAAAAAATATAATCGAGTGGCACGAATATGAGTTTCAGTGCAATTCTCTTTAAAATTCTTTCAATAACTAAAAAAATTAACAACTGAAAAAGATTCCTGAAGCAGGAACTCAATTTTGTTAAACTACTTATTCACATATAATGCATGAGTCGGAATCAACTCAACAGCAATGGGTTTGGTTTTTTTATGGTTTAATACATAATGAAAATAAACTGATTCTTAATGTTGTGTGAGGAAATACTATTGGATTTTAAGGTGAGACGATCAAAATAGCTAAGAATTATAAAAGAAAAATTATTTCTTTGTATCATTAAAAAAAAAAGCCTTCTATACAAGAGTTTCCGTAAAATACTTTGTCCACTATAACTCTGCAGGATGGGTGGGGAGAAACAAGAGGTAGAACAGTGGAATGGGCATTAATGTTTTGCCTATTATGAATCACTTATATCTGTGGAAAGTTTTGGTCACTGTTGCTCAAGACTGACCTAATGGGTCTGCTAAACAAAGATGAACTATTAAAATGCTTGAGGGATGGAACAGACTAGATCTAACTGAAATGTCTCAGGCTATAAAAATTAAGTCCAAGCAATGTGATGAAAATTACAAATGGAAAGGAAGTTTCTAAAGTTTTCAAAATATGAATATCACTTCACACCTTCATTCATCAATCACTCTTTTTCATGTCTCCATGCCTTTGCTCACATTTTGTCTCTGCCTTTGATTCCTTTTCCTTCCCTATTACTCTCCTGCCAAAAGCCTTTGAGGTCAACTCAAATGTTGACTCTTAGGAAGGCCTCCCTGAGCTCTCCCCACCCTCACTCAATCCCTAACAGATTAAACTGCTCCCTCCTGTGTTTTCATGGACATTTCTTTACAGAGCTACTGATCAGAGGGTTAGTGCATTCATGCCCTTTAACCCTCACTAAACTATAAGCTCAGTAAGGCTCAAGACTCTCCATATAGAATATACGTTCATAAATGTTTTAAGGAAAAAAAGACAACATTAATGAAATCTTCTTGTAGATTCCACTCTATGAAAGTGGGAGGCATTGTTTTAAAAAGCACTATACCACCATAATAAATATTAGAATAAATCTAAGGATTTGACAGTTTTATAGTATTAGACCAAACTCTAATTTCTATTGTATGAATAATTTCAAATACATAAATTAAAATGAAAATACATCTGTGTCAAGAAGGTTTTTATGTGATCAGCCGAGTGGCATTAGGTAAAAGAGCCAACATCTGTTAAAAGAGCTCCTCAAAATTTCAGATTTAATCCAAAATAGTCATACAACAGATTAGGAAAACAACAAAGGTAAAACTGACTTGCTCTTCTATGATCAAAGATCCCTGAATAAGCAACATATGATGGCTTCTGTGGTCAGGGAAGGTGAAGAAGGGTAGTGAAAGAAAAAAAAAATTGTTAGTTCAAGAAACGTCCAAAATCATGTACAAGCCATGAGAAAACCACCAACATAGAAAAGTAGCATAAAAGATCCCAAATCTTTTCATTCTTTCAATAACGTCTTTTGGTCTGATCTGTCTCAAAAATTACTTCATAATTACTGCAGTCTTTTATGATCCTTTCCAAAATTGTTATAGTAGTTATAGTGTTACTTATCACTCCATCATTTAGACATTCAATTTCCTAAAACTAAGCATGGTACTAGGCGCAGGAGAATCAAAGATGAACAGAAAATGTTTCACAGTTTTGAGGCATTCATAGTCTACTAGGATTTAATTGTTTGGTATAGTTTATCTCACCAACTAGATTACAAACTTTCATGAGCAAAAAATTTACTTTCCTTTCTTGAGCACTGTATGTCAAGGCACAGAATGGAAATGCCAATCATTGATTAGGAAGAAAACAAACGGATATGCATTATATTTCTAAGATGGACTGTTACAGTTTCCCTTTAATCACCCCAAAATAGCACAATTTACTTCTACTAATTGAGGCAGACCCTAAAATATATTCAGATTACTCAGTTACGTTGCAAGCCTAACCAGAATCTTCTGAATCATTAATGTGATTAAGTCAATACAAAGAAAGAATCACTGAAACCAAAGGGCAATAGTACAATGCTAGAACTAGAAGGAATCTTGGAGACCATCTGGCCAACTGTTTTCACTTTACAGATGAGGAAATGGACATAGAAAGAGTCATTTAACGAAGTGCTTGCGATGGGACTAGAACACAGATCTTCTGACTCACAGAGTAACGTGGCTTTCCTTAAGCAACACCCAGACTGACCTTCTTTAACTCGAGGAGCCTCATCTAGAGACCAGTGTAAAAGGTGCATGGGCGATGCCTACCTGTCACCTGCCCCGCCCAACAACTAACATCAAGGTCACTGGTAGAAGCAGCATCTACAATTGCTTTGATGCCAATGACTCAGAGGATGAAAAACAACTCAGAAAAACAAAGACATTTCATCAGCATCTTGCAGCTCTTCATTAGCCAAGTGAAAGATGCTTACTGAAGACCATATGTCAACCAGGTTGAATATGGTAACACTTCATTTATTCAGATCATCAGTAAAGCAAAGTGTATCCCAAAAGTTTGTTTAGAGATAAGAGAAGTGAAAGTCTTCACTTGGAACCCCAGGGCTTGGTATTCACTACTAACAACTGTTTCTAATCTGCTGCCTTTTATTATGGCGGAAATACCTGGCAGTTATATGGAGGACTCTTCAACACACAACAGTTTTCAATAAGGCTATCTGGCCTCGAGTTAAATGGAGTTGTGCTACGCTGCTTGTGGATGGCAGAAGCAGAACCAGAATGGAAGTCTACTGATTGTCAGTCAGTTTTTCTCTCCACAACCCCAACCCTCTCCAATAACACAAAAACCCTGAAATCTAAGCCAAACAATATTATCTGAGCTACAGCTCAATTAAAACACTGGCTAAACATACACTAAGTGCCAAGCACTGCTGACATAAAAAGAAATAAGACAGTCTTACACTAGAGGAACTTATGTTCTAATGAGGAAGACCCATAAAGATGAAATTTTAATTAAAAATGATAGAACATCAAGTTCCTGTCAAGAGTGATAGAAAAATTTAGAAATGCTGATGGTTGAACAGAATAATGAACATATTTAATATCACTGAACTGTACATGTAAAGATTGTTGAAATGGCAAATATTTCTTAACTATATGTTTCCCACAATAAAAAAAAAAGAGAGAGGGAGACACAGAGTGTTTTTGGAAAGGTTCTCAGCCCAACTTGAGGATACAAAGAAGAACATATAGAGGGATAACCGCTGACCTAAATGTTGAAGAATCTGTAAAATCAGCTATTTCGAGAGGCTGGAAAGGCATTCCAGGAAGAGGGGGAAACTCAAACTAAATTACAGAGGTATGGCTTTTGTACCAATTAAATAAGGCAGCCCTAAGTAGAGTTTGGAAACCCTGGTGGCGTAGTGTTTAAGAGCTACAGCTGCTAACCAAAAGGTTGGCAGTTCGAATCCACCAGGTGCTCCTTGGAAACCCTACAGAGCAGTTCTACTCCTATAGGGTCACTGAGTTGGAATCCACTCCACACTCCATGGCAATGGGTCCTTTTTTTTTTTTTTTTTTTTAAGTAGAGTTCAATTAAACCCCTCTGGCTGAAAAGAATTCAACATGACTGTAGCAATCAAAAATGTCTCCAAGCATTGCTAAATATCCCTGGGGGAAGGGAAGCAAAATCACCCTTGGTTGAGAACTACTGCTCTAGTCTCGAAAATAAAGATCATATTGTAGTCATGTTTGTACCTCTAGCTCCTAAGAGAGTCCATTATATGTTCAATGTTGCTTGAACTAAGCTATCGTTCTTTAACATATTATATTAAAATTTTATCATTTAACAAATATTAGGCTAATGAATAGTCATCAGCCTAATATTTGTGTGTGTGTGTGTGTGTGTGTATATATACTTTCTCTGTCTCCTCTCCCTATATATAGTCTATACTCATCTATAAGGGCATACACAGACCTCCTATTAATAAGTATAAATAGGGTTCAATTTCCATTATAACAGGAAAAAACAGATAACGTTAATGAGCTTAATACTTGCTATAAAAATTCCAAAGAATCTGCAGTATTTTATTTTCATTTCAAATATATAAGTCCCGACTATCTCTGTGTGGCAGAAACATTTACTGCTCACCAAAATTTTCCCATCACTTCTTATGCCCCTTACAGTTAGGAAGAATCTAATGACTAGTTCTTGCCAGTGGGCTATGAGAAATTATGTTTCATTTTCAGATCAATGCACAGGAGAAAAAAAATAAATAAATCCGTTGCCATCAAGGTGATTCCAACCCAGAGCAACCCTACAGGACAGAGGAGAACTGCCCCAAAGGGCTTCCAAGGAGCGGCTGGTAGATTCAAACTGCCAACCTTTTGGTTAGCAGCCTGAACTCTTAACCAATGCGTCACCAGGACTCCATGCATAGAAGGGTAGGTGTGAATTCTCATGTTTATCTTCAGTTTGTGTGAGGATGCTGAAGACAACACGTCAAAATAGCAAAGTCACAACAAAGAGACAGCCTGGATGCTTGAATTGTTACTAAAAAGGGAAGAAAGAGCCTTGGAGAGCTGCCATGCCCATAAAAGGTATCTTGTGAATGAGAAGAAAAGTCTTCAGCTACTGAGTTTTTGGGATTGTTTGTTATCCAGCATAATCTAGCATGTCTTAACACAAAGTACAGAAAAGTGCTGCTAGTATTTGACAACACGCTTATTCAGATGTTTAAGACATAAGAATACCTCCTGAAGAATTTTTCTAGGCACTAAACTCGTCACACATCACATAGAACAAAATAATAAGGGTTCAAACTTTTCACTATGATTATTATCTTTAATTAAAAAGGCAAAGAATTATCAGAGTATTTGTTGTTTCTTTTTCCTTCATAGCCCAAGATCTGGTGAAAATGCTTCTAAACATGCTACTGAACCACATTTTCAATCCTGTCTTCCAAGAACTGCAACCAGCTGCAACTCAGGAAGGGCACGAGCTTCTTTGGAACTAATTACGTATGGAAAAGATTAAAAGAAAATCAAGATCTCTTTGCAGTTTGTGTTGACTTCATAAATCCATTTGATACCATTTGCAGATCTGGGCTTTGGCACCTACTAACAAGTCTGGCAAACAATAAAGGCAGCAGAAATTCTTGATGCTCTGAAGCAGAGCTATAAACAATGAGTTCTATCCATGAAACTAGAATGGCAGACAGATCATTGTAGTATGTATGCATGCAAGACAGGATATGCTCTCTTTAGGTAAAGGTTTCAGGCATTTCATACCCTAAGAGGCATAATTTTAAATGAATTGGCAAACAGTAGATTCGGGTACAAGTCAAAGTAGAATATTTTGGGTACACTGTTCTATGACCTCCCGCCCCCAATCAAAATCAAGTCAGCATCTCTTAAATGGAATCTTAAGCCATTAAAAGTAACATAAAGACTATGTAAACTGAAAAAACTATTTAATAATTACATCAAGATAAAGAAAATAAAATTTCACCACACTGTGATTAGAATTATATAAAAGAAATACAGTTTGGATATATGTATTTTCATAAGAAAATGTAGACAAAAAAGTTTGCATGTATAAGAATTTTTCATCATTTAAAGTTGTTAACATTCTTAATCTTATTTGTGAAACAAAAATGTATTAAGGGTTAAAACATAAATCACATCAGTATATTATTTTTTTTGTAACCATCATCACTATTTCCAAAACTCTTTCATTATACATTATTTTTTGATTTTATAGATGTGGAAACTACAGAATAAATAGTACAAAACAGAACACCTACTTTTGAGAATTCCATGAAAAGGGGGAAAAAGCTTGGGTGAAACGATTAGATAACCAAATACAGTATATATATTAGGCTCAACTTAATAACTAAAACTACTTGTCATTAGATCATATCTCAACAATTTGCCATGCAAGATAACTGAGTATTGATGCTGTTGTTAGTTGCCGTCAAGTCCATTCTGACTCATGGTAATCCCAATTATGCAAAGCAGAGCTGCTCCGTAGGGTTTTCAAGGCTATGACCTTTCAGAAGTAGATCACCAGGCCTATCTTCTGAAGTGCCTTTGGGTGGGTTTGAACCACCAACCTTTCAGCTAGTAGTAGAGCCCTCAACTGTTTGTGCCACTCAGGAACTCTTAAATGAGCATGAAAAGCCATCATTTTAAAAAGTTCCCAACCTACTGACTGGCAATACTTCATTTAGCCAAAGATCAAAACAACCCGAAACTTATTTGGCAGATAAAAGACAAAGGACACTAAAATGACACCTCCAATTTCTGCGGAAGGAAACGATCACACTGCTTACAATCTCTTTCTTAGCAAATAATCAAATTATACTAGCTAAAACACTAATGAAGTTAAAAACTGAAATGTAAAGAGAATAGTGTGTGGTCTTCTGCCTATTTAAGTATTTGGGAGGGATTCAACGGCTCCTTCTGGCACCTTGTGATGGTTAAGGTTGTGTGTCAACTTGGCAGAGCCATGATTCTCAGTGGTTTGCAATTATGATGTAGTTTGGAAGTTATGTAATGATGTAATCACCTCCATGATGAGATCTGCCAATCAGCTTAAACAGAGTTTCCTTGGAGGTGTGGCCTGCATCCAACATATATGGACATCCTACAAAGATCACTGGATTTTGCTCTGCTCTGGATCCTGCATTCAGCTCATCATTGTCTGACCTCTGGTTCTTGGGACTTGAGTCGGTAGCCTGCCCTCTTACCTGCTGATTTGGATTTGTCAGCCTGCGCAGCCCATGAGCCAGCAGCCTGCTATCTAACCTGCTGATCTTGGGTTCATTAGCCCCTGCAGCTACGTGAGTTAGAATCCTCCAGCCTGATGCCTGACCCATGGACTTGGGACTTTCTAGCCTCTACAACTGCTGTCAACCATTTCCTTAATATAAATCTCTCTCTCTTCGTATATATTATACACACATACGTGTATATATACTATATATACGTATATATATACACACACACAGACACACACACATATATGTATATATGCTTCACTGGTTTGCTTCTCTAGAGAACCCAGCCTAAGATACAACCTTCAGCTCAGCTAGTCTCATGGCTCTCTTTCACTTCATTTCTGCAACCTTATCTGAGTGCTCTCGCTTCCCGTCTCTTTAACCATGGGAATTTGTGTGCAATGATAGCTTCATGTCCCTCCACAGTACTGTCTTGGTGTTGAAATACATCCCCTAGTAATCTACGGATTTTTTTTTTTCATTTATGCGATTAGTCAATGAATGTTACTGAGCACCAACTATGGGCCAACTCATCATATGCTGTATGCTGTTGGGTACAGAGTAAGAGAGACCCAGTCACTCAACAGAATCCAAAGGCTGAACAGAACAAGGGCTAGGAAATTAATATTTAATATAACTGCAAACTAAGGTACTCATCTTTCCTTTCCCAAACAAATTCTTCCCACTTTTCCAAGATCAAAAAGTAGTATTATGTCATTTATATACACTTTTTTTTTTTTTTTTTATAAGAAAACCATTCGGCAAATTGTAGTCCATAGTTAAATAAGTACCACCAGAAAGTCTGGAAAACATGTTTTTTTTTTTTTTTTTTACTTCCTATATTCAACAAGGAGCCCAGGTGGTGTAGTGGTTAAGAGCTCAGAGTTTACCAAAAGGTCGGCAGTTCGAATCCACCAGCCTCTCCTCGGAAACCCTATGGAGCAGCTCTACTTTGTCCTATAGGGTTGCTGTGAGTTGGAATCGACTTGACAGCAGCAAGTTTGGTTTTCTGGTATACTCAGCAAAAGAGGGCAGTGTTGGTTTAGTGGTAGAATTCTTGCCTTCCATGCAGAAGATTCGGGTTTGATTCTCAATGACCGCACCTCAAGGGCATCCACCTCTCATCTATCTGTGGAGGTCTGCGTGTTACTACGATCCCAAAGAGGTTACAGTAGAACTTCCGAACTAAGACAGACTAGGAAGAAAGGCCTGATGATCTATTTCTGAAAAATGAGTTAATGAAAACTCTATGGATCACAACAGTCTGAACCATTGTGCATGGGGTTGCCATGCATAAGGAGCCGACTCAACGGCAGCCAGCAACAACAGCAACATACTCAGCAGTAACTAGTTTGGCCAGTCCTCTCACAGACACCTTAGAAGACTGAAACTTGACTCTGCCTCATAAGCCACCTTCCACACAAGCTGTTATGCCAGCTTCCCTCAAACACAATTCATATCTGGTCTCTTTCCATCCTTTACAACAATAAATCTGGCTTTCCATTTCATCTACCCCCTGGTTTAACACTCAATCTGATCCCCATATCTCACCACTTTCTTATCTTTCTTGAAGACTGGCTATCAATTTGTCATCCAGCACACAGGCCATACTCATCCTGTGCCATTCCCCTGTACAAACCATGCCTCTTCTCTCCTCTGGCTCCAAAACATAGGTCCTCCAGGAAGTTGCAGATTGATTTCACTGGCTGGTAATAATTCTGTCTGAATGTGGTCAAGTTATACAGCATTACTACACTTTTAACTGTTGTTTTATAGGAACAATCTGAAGTTTTCCTCTGCATCCTCCACTATGGAGTTTTGCCAGAGGAGGCATTTCAAAAACCTAAAGGAAATCATACTTCAAAATGTAATGAAGTAAAAACTACATACAACATGTGAAGAGGTAAAGACAATCTATCAGAATACCAAAGAACTATAAAAATGAGCGTATCAGGCAATATCCAATGCTACTAGTGAGAAAACAAATAACTTTACTGGAGAGTTGTTTGACAATATCCAAAACTTACAGTGCAAACAGTCTGAAAATATATAGCTAAAATGTTAACAGTCGGTGGTAAGAGCACAGGTTATTTTTTCTTTTTTGCCTTTCTGTACTTTCCAAGTTTCCCCCACCTTATACCTCTATGACTTGTACAACAACAACAACAAAAAAATAGTAATTTATTTTTAAAAGTAGATTAATAAAGTGACTGGGAACTGGCAGAAGATGAGTAAGGACATTTCAGACATTAGTGCGTTGGCCAGAGAATAAGAAAGTATTTTAAAGGCGTATCAAATAAATACTTTATAGTGGTTCTAGTGCTATGTGGCTACCCTGAAATTGGCACTTACCAACACTAAGTATCATTAACTTACGTTGTTGTTAGTTGCCATCAAGTTGGCCCCCAATTCATGGCAACCCCGCGCACAACAGAACAATACACTGGCTGGTCCTGCTCCACTCCCATGGTTGGCTGGGGATCAGGCCATTGTGATCCATACGGTTTTCAATGGCTGATTTTCAGAAGATCACCAGGCCTTTCTTCCCAGTTCATCTAAAGCCTGGAAGCTCTGCTGAAACTTGTTCGGCATCACAGAAACATGCAAGCCTTCACTGAGAGACGGGTGGTGGCTGCACACCATGTACACGGCCAGGAATTAAACTAGAATCTCCCTCATGGAAGATGAGAATTCTACCACTGAACCACCAATGCCCCCTATTAACTTTTATAGGACCATGAACAAGCCACATTAATGCTATCCAGAAACTGTCAGTGTGTGGCACACAGTGAGCACACAGTATTTACTGAACTAAATGAACCACTGTTAAAACCATATGGGTCTTAGGTCTTGTTTTTTCAGTTGTTATCTACAATAAACATTTTTCAGACAGATAAATCCAACTAAGCCTACTCTCCTTTTGCAGAAACACTGGCTGTCATAAATGTACATTTATTCCAGCTTTCAAACCAATGGTCTTCTCAGGCTCCCAAAACGCCTTGAAACCAGATATTTACCCATAAGTCAGATGTTTACATGCAGCTTAGAGATCAAAGGGGCAATCTCTCTTACAAGCCAACTAAGAAACACCAAAGTTTCCTGAGTGTGTAAACTTGCTCTATCATTTTCACATGCTGTGAAATGGGCTAGAATTTAATACAGACTAAAAATCTTCAAATTTCTTAAGCTTCCAATACAGGCTGTGGTGGTGTTGCTGGGTGCTGTCAAGTCGATTCCAACTTATAGTGACCCCGTGTGACAGAGTAGAGCTGCCCCATAGAGTTTTCTTGGCTATAATCTTTATGGAAGCAGACCGCCAGGGCTTTCTCCTGCAGAACCACTGGGTGGGATCAAATCGCCAACCTTTCAGTTAGCAACTGAGCACTTAGCCACTGCACCTCCAGGGCTCCTTATTCAGACTGTTGTTGTGGGCCATCGAGTCAATTCTGGCTCATAGCAATCCCATATAACAGAGCAGAACTGCCCCCACAGGGTTTCCTAGGCTGTAATCTTTACAGGAGATTACCAGGTCTTTTCTCTCACAGAGCTGCTGGTGGGTTCGAAAAACTGGCCTTTCAATTAGCAGCCAAGTGCCTAACCATTGAGCCACCAGGGCTCCCTACAATGTGTTAATTATTCTAAATAACCAAAGATAGAGTCATAGTTAACGTAGACTAAAAAAATTCATAAGGATGCCTTTAGAACTTCTTCTATAGTTTGATTTTACTAAAATTCCACAATATGCTCAAATAATTTCTAAAACATAAATAGTAAACATTTTTCTTCTTTTTCATGAAATAAAAAAATAGTTCTCTTTCCTTTTCTAATAGTCCAGTTTTAAATGTTCACAGTACAGCAGGCAGAGAAACTGTGTATAATATCAAATATAACATATTAAAATACATGATTATGAAATTTTTGTTAACTACAGCTATTGAGTATAATTAAGTTATATAATAAAGTAAGACATAGCTAGTTATTGAATTTCAGGATAATTCATTGGTGGAATAAAAGGATGATGGGAAAAGATGAATCCCTAAAAAGGCTAAAAATAAAATTGCATGTCAGAGGAATCTGCTTGTTTAGAGGTCACTGTTGGAGGCAGAGATACAATACTAAAAACTGAATTCTGTCTGTGCTTCCTGTTCAATGTTGGTCAAGTTATTTAATCTCTTTGAACTTCAGTTTTCTTATCTGTAAGTGAGGATGATGCTCACCTATCTTAAGTATAGAAGGTGCTCAAAGTTAGTTCCTTTTCTCTGGGGTCTGGATTTACTTCAGCAATTGAATTTAAAAATATTTCAAAAGGTAAAAGAGACCTAGAAAGATCACGTCATCAACCTTCATGCTCTAGCACGTACATTCCTTAATGGCAGAACTTAACTTTGTCTTGTTTATCCCTTCATACTGTCAAAATTGGGGCCTGGTGGCACAGTGGTTAAGAGCTGAGCTACTAACCAAAAGGTCAGCAGTTTGAATTCACCAGCTGCTCCTTGGAAACCCTATGGGGCAGTTCTACTCTGTCCTATAGGGTCGCTATGAGTCGGAATCAACTCGACGGCAACAAGTTTTTTTTTTTTTTTTGGGTTAACGTTGGAATAGGCACTAGAACTTACATCTATGTTACATTAAACATCTTCATGGGGGCTATGACAAGGATTCAATGAAAAATTCAACTAAAGCACGTAATACAGTGACTAAATACTCAAATATATTTTGGCATAGAACAGTGGTTAAGAGCATGGATTTGGTGCCAGGGTACCAGAGCTGGAATTCTGGCGATAGGATCTTGGTTGAACTGTGCCTTAGTTTCCTATCAATAAAATGGAGATAATAGGGTTGTTGTATGGATTACTCCATATAAAGTATCTAAACTAGTACCTGGCACATAGTAAGCACTCAATAAATGCCAGCCATTATTGTTATTGTTGCTGATATATTTCAGAACAAACAATGTCCTTGAAAGTTACCTGAAATTAGTAAAAGTCAAATGATGTATTTCAATTCCATTCAACACTGGAGCATAAACACAAACTGTGCTAGAAGAGGAATCAGAGACACAGCCCCAACAAAGAGTACAAGTTCCAGAGGGGGACACTCACAGAGTCTCAAGTCTGTGTGATATACACCAGAACAAAGGGATCTTATTCCATCAAATCTAAGATCTCAAGCATTGTAAGAATTATCCTAATTTCAAAGGTTAAAATATGAAAAATGTACATATTAGAATTGAAGGAATGCCATAAGAATAAAAATGAATAAAGTTAATTCTACAAAGGTTGAGATACAGTAGGGGTTCAAATATTATCAACAGAAGCTACAGAAAAATCTGTGACACCATCTAAGCTGGAGCTGGACCTAAATGGTAAAATAAAAATGGGGGGAAGATGGGGAGACCTTCTTAAGGTAGGCAGCGGGAACATGCCATGCAAAGTTCCAAATGTATCACCGTGCAAGGCCTCTTGAGTGCAACTGACTGTTGGTACGTGGTAGGGAATGCAGGGAAGGGAGCAGGGCTTGAGGAGGAGGACAAGAAGAATAAGTAGGCAGAGATGAGGCTAGAAATGTTATTTGGAGCCAGGCAAGTGGTTCCACTGACTTATGCAAGTACATCACATACATGTGACTTAACTAACGTTACTAATTCCTTGACATAACTGACTTAACTAAGTTGAGCTAAGTGATTTTTGATTAAGTGACCTATCTTAAACACATGGGTTAGGTGCTGTCAAGAAGCTTCCAACTCATAGGGAGCCTATGTACAACAGAACAAAACACTGCCCGGTCCTGCGCCATCCTCACAAACATTGCTATGTTTGAGCCCACTGTTGCAGCCACTGTGTCAATTCATCTTGTTCAGGGTCTTCCTCTTTTTTACTGACCCTCTACCAAGCATGATGTCCTTCTCCAGGGACTGGACCCTCCTGATAATGTGTTCAAAGTACATGAGACAAAATCTCGACGTCCTAACTTCTAAGGAACACTCTAGTTGTATGTCTTGTAAGACAGATTTGTTCATTCTTCTGGCAGTCCCCATGGTATATTCAATATTCTTCGCCAACACCATAATTCAAAAGTGTCAATGCTTCTTCAGTCTTCCTTATTCACTGTCTAGTTTTCACATACATATGAGGTGATTGAAAATATCACGGCTTGGATCAGGTGCACATTAGTCCTCAAAGTGACAACTCTGCGTTTCAACACTTCAAACAGGTCTTTTGCAGTAGATTTGCCCAATGCAATATGTCATTTGATTTCTTGACCTCTGCTTCCATGGGCGTTGACTGTGGATCCAAGTAAAATGAAATCCTTCACAATTTCAATCTTTTCTCCATTTATCATGATGTTGCTTATTGGTCCAGTTGTGAGGATTTTTGTCTTCTTTATGTTGAGGCATAATCCATACTGAAGGCTGTAGTCTTTGATCTTCATCAGTGTTTCAAGTCCTCTTCACTTTCAGCAAGCGAGGTTATATCATCTACATATTGCAGGTTGTTGATGAGTCTCCAATTCTAATCCACCATCTTCTTCATATAGTCCAGCTTCTTGGGTTAAGTTAGAAGGCTTCTTTTCTATTCTCTCTGGCAGACTATGACTTTACAACCACCTGTGTGTTTAAATACTCCAAAATATTCAGGCATTTAAAACTGCAAGTTTTGGGAAGTTCACAGAACAAAGATGTGTGAGTAAAGGAGTATGAAAAGTAAAAAATACAGGTAGCTAGCTAGCTAGCTAAATATAAATAGAAATACAAAGGCAGTCTGGATCTGAGAACAAGAAGAAACCTGAATCTATAAAGTTTTATTAATCCTGTCTACCAAGTGAAAACCTGTAAGGCTTATTGCCTTTTGATTTTGAACAGTTCAAGCTAACAGGCTGAACAATACAGTCTACATTTTACAAACATTGCATGTCTCACTGATGAAACTACTTCTTCATGTTTCCTTTCTTTACCTTCAACTTTTAACTCAGTTCAATATTTATGGTTTAGAGGGCTAATGTTTCCAAAAGATGAGACAATTATATGGTATATTTATTGCATGTTTCTTTTCAAGTTGGTTATATTTAATGTAAAAATGTTTTTTCACATTTGATGCCAATGTCTATGAGGTCGGGCAGAGGCAGGTCTTACATATCTGTAGTAATTCTGATATGCTAGAATTCCCTCCCAAACTCTTTGAAGAAATAAGTCACATTTTACCTCTCCTCCTGCCTACAAAGAAATACTTACTGTCCACTCAAAACACGTACAAAACCAACACATGTATCTGGGATTCTGACCAACTATTGGAGAACAGCATGAGCACTGAGTCAAACTCCAATCATAACACAGATCATTTCTATTCTTAGGAAATGGCAGTTTGGTTCAGTTAGCAATACTGCAGGCCTCTAGATCCAGAGGTCACAATCTCACATTTCACACAGGAACTCCAGTTTATAACCCTTACTAACACTCCTGCAGAATAATTCAAGAAGTATTAAATGATAGGGCCATCAACAAGTATGCAGTAAAATTTCAAATCTAGAAATATAAGAATACGTAAATAAATGGAGTACAGTCATGCACTGCATAACGTCCATTCGGGCAATGTCCGACCGCATATACATCCACGTTTCAATTTTTTAAATGTTCTTATTGGCAACACACATTCGGTTACCCAGAAATGCAACCATAGATTTTGTGCCCAGAAGAGGATTTTCTCGGTTCTGTCTTGATCCACAGCATACGGTAATTAGTTTAAAATCTTGGTGTGGCCCAGCAGTTTGGAGCATCTGCACCACAGAATGCTGAAAAGCAAATAAAAATGAAACCTCTGCAGCAGCCGGGGGGAGGGCACGTGCAGGATGACCCCTGCCATTTTAGCATTCATCTGACTCACCCTGGGCTCCTGCGCTGCCCAAACCTCTGGGTTTTTTGAGATGTCTGCGGGAGATGTTTCATTCAAATCCTTACAAGTCAAACTGAGCACAGATCTGAGTTCCCACTGAGAAGGAAACAGGGACATGGTGAGGAGGGAGCAGGGAAGTTAAGTGGGCTGTGTGCCAAATGGTAAAAGAGCAGCAAGTGATGGACTGAATTAAACTTATCAATCCAATTTCTCATCTCTCCACCCCAACCACAGTGTCCTTTTTTTCTTTTCCTTCTTCTCTTAAACTTACTGAATCCTGCAATATTTGCAATGTACTCAGGTTTTCCTTACCAGCACAAACATACGTCCGTGGGTCCCATAAGGTTATAACACAGTTCAGAAATCCCCACTGGAGAACGGGATGTAGCATTGCTAAGTATATAATGATGTTCGCAAAATGCCCAAATCACACAACATCCTATTTCACAGAACATATTATGGACGTTAAGGAACACATGACTATACAACTCCTTCTTTTAAATAAAAGACTGCATGCTTGGAGATAGTTAAATTTATATATATACATATACACACACATATATATGTATATATTTGGGGGGAGAGACAGGATAAATGAGTATATCTTATAACTACACTGACACATGCTTTTAAACACTGTCTTGTCCCCAAAATGGTAAGGCAACATCTGCTATAAAGATTTTATTAAAAGTAAGCTTCTGATCTCTAAAGATTTTAACTTTGTACTAGGTGGTGGGCTAAAAATACAGGAAAAATTTTTACAGAAATAAGAAGCTGTATCAAGTGATTTCATGTAGACAATCCACACACACACAACTCAGACAGAGTGGCACCAAGTGATTAACAGCCCTTTACAAAAATAGATAAATAATGTTGCAATACATGAGCTCTCATTTGAAATACCAGGTTGAATTTCTGAAAGCAGAAGCTTATTCTGTATTTTAAAAATAGGCATCCTAGTAAAATCAATAAGCCACATTTAATATTCAAACAGGTGTTGTTTAAAGAATACCAGGCGTCCTAAAATGTCAAAAGGTCAATTTCCTCAAATAAAACTATTTTTTTCCCTGCTGACTTAAAATTGTAAGATTGGATAGTTTATTCTCATGAAACAATTTGGTCCTAAGATCATGACAAGAACTGTATAACTTGAACTAATTTTGTATATGTTTAGAAGATTACTGGAATGTCTGGGGGTGAGGGGAAGGAGTATAATTATTTTCTATAATACCAAGGATTTTCAGTTTTCATTGAAAATGGGTTGTCTGGTGGCATTACTTTTTGTGTTCAATGAGCTTTAGTTATGGATTCTTGATCACAGTCTGGAGCCAGAAGGCACCCAGAAAGTCATCCTGTCTCTTTTCATGCTAGAAACCAAAGCAGGAATGACCTCTACCACATACCTGTCAGCCTCTACAACTGCTTAGTTTTCTTTACATGTCTTTATGATGAAGTCCAGTTTACCTTAATCAGGTACAATGAAAAGAGTCATTCCTATTGCTTATCATTCCCAGAAATGGGAAATTCCAACTAGGACAGTTCCATTAAGGAAGGTATAGTAAATGACTGTCAGTTTGAACTTGCTACTGTTTTCACACTAAACATATGAAAGCAGAGCAACACCAGCCTAAATGAAATCCTTATCAAATTCTAACCCAATGTGTAAGCACTAACATGTAATTTGTCCAACTAAACTATGGGTTTTTAGATAAAGAACTCCAGTAACCTCTTCTCCTTTAATGCCAATACCAGGTGACCTGCTCTTAGCAATAAACAAAGCTAGAAAATAAAAGACAACATATACATATATGGCCTTTAGTACTCTCACATATACTATTTCAATTATGTATGAAATATGGGGAACTTAAATTAGCAGCAGTTGGGGGTTGGGGAAAGTGCTAGCTAAACTCCACTTTTATAAATGCTTCCACATCTGTAAAATGGGGATCAACCCATCTCATAGCTTGATGTATGTATTTAACAATATGAAAAAGTATATGTTATGTTCAATCTGAAAAATCTTCTCAATTCATTTAACAACTATTTACTAAGTGGATGCATACATCTGAATCACCTGGGGGAGCTTCTGAACCAGAAGTTATTAATGCATCCTTACTGGTACAATTTCTTTTAAGGAACATTGTAATGAAATTAAAGCACCCAGTTTAATTCAACAAGCATTTACTGATCACTGAATGAGGCATTATGGGAAATACAGTCTAGATTTAACTCAGTCTACCCAAAAGCTTGTGGTAGGAAAAAAAACAACAAAGCAAAAAACTTTGATGGTTGTAAAAAGTAAGCCACAGATTAATAGAAATAGCTTGTGCTTTGGACTGACACAGAGCCCGACTGAGCCTGTGAAAGTTACTTCACTTCTCCAAGGTATATCCCCAATTTTAAAAATAGATACCACAATACCTATACCTACAGACAATGGGGAGGATTAAATGAGATAAAACATGGGAAGAGACTAGCCTATACATAGCAAGTATTCTAGAGATGGTTGCTCTCACTCTACAGCATCAAATGCAATACATAAAATAAAAATTACATGCTCAAAGGACATTTCTTTAGCATCCCATTGTTAAAGGGGTCTGAAAATATATTCTTATGAACCATGTTTTTCTTTGAAATTAAATCTAAGTATAAATCACTACCCTAACTCACAAAATATTAACCTTTTTCCATACACTTGAACAAATACAGCAACTAAACAATCATCAGCAATCTACATTACTGCTTACAAGGGTTAAAAAAATTTTTAACTTGTATTTGACCATCACTATGAAGATCTAAGTAGTCAAAAATTATAACTAACTATAAAGAATAGATTCCCAAAGACCTGGAAAGTTTCTGGGGGCCCCCATCCCGTGGCTCTGACAACAATGAACAGCTCTTCTCTTGGAAGTCTGTATAAAGCCCTTTACTGGCTCTCAGGGATGCTGGCTCTCAGTTTTTGTGCTAAAGGAGGTACACTTTCCCCTCACTTATCGACTGTCTTGTTATCTGACATTTCACATTTATGACAACAGCAAAAAATCTACCATCTGAATATTCTGCACATTAATGACGTACATCAGGCAGTAATGAATGCTAAAGTGTGAGGTGAGAAGTAACACTGGTTGTGATGGTTAAAGTTATGTGTCAGCTTGGCTGGGCTATGATTCTCAGTGGTTTGGCAGTTATATAATGATGTAATTTGGCAGTTATGTAATGATGTAGTCACTATCCATTTTTGTGATCTGATGTGACCATCCTTCATTTTCACACAACGCCGATTTCACATAATGACCTGGTCTTTGGAACCTAACCATGTCGATAAATGAGTAGGGGATGCACAAATGAGAAACAGCTGGAAGGTGAAATCTCAAATTTCTTTTTATTTTTAAATATGTTTTACAGTTTAAGACAATTAGTGATATTATTTTCTCAAATAGATTATTTCTTAAAATCAGTTTACATTCTTTGCAAAACTACATCCCAAAACTAATCATTGATTCTTTACCCAGAAAGGTCAGTCCTAAAATTCCATTTAATTTCCACCTAAATCATATGTCACTGTTAGAAGTTCTGCTTTTCATTTTCCTCCACAATATCAGAAGTCTTCTTCCATACCTTCCTCTTTATCTACTTAAGTTACAAGAAGAAAAATCTCTACTCCAAAAATATCCCGTCATTGCCAATATTACAAAGTTCTTTGCTTAATGTTACTATTTCTATATTAAACTCAGTATACTTTATTCTTAAGGATCTCTGGTGGTGCAGTGGTAAAGTGCTAGGCTGCTAACCAGAAGGGTGGCAGTTCGAATCCACAAGCTACTCAGCAGGAGAAAGATGTGGCAGTCTGCTTCTGTAAACCCTATGGGGTAGTTCTACTCTGTCCTGTAGGTTCCCATAAGTTGTTATTCTAAATGAAAAAGGAATGTAAATACAATAATGCTGTAAACAGAACATCATCATATCAGAAAATACTTATTTATATGAAGACCTGTGAATTCATAGGAAAATTTTCATTGATCTTCCCAGCATTTTGGAAGTGGAAAAGTTCTTAGAAATCATATACTCCAATCCACTAATTTTACAGATAAGGAAACCAAAGCTCCCAGAATTAAGTCAGTAAATCACAGTCATATTGCTAAGCAGCTTATTATATGCCAAATACATGATGATACTGATATTATATATTATAGTAGGTATAATTATACATTATATATATCATGATATTATATATTAATATCATTAATATTACACATGAGTAAACTCTTCCTGAAGATAATTCAAAAAACGGTTGCAGCAGTGTATCGACAGGGAACTGCCAGAAATTCAAGCTGGATTCAGAAGAAGACGTGGAATGAGGGAGATGATTGCAGATGTCATATGGATCCTGGCTGAAAGCAGAGAATACCAGAAAGATGTGTACCTATGTTTTATTCACTACACAAAGGCATTTGACTGTATGGATCATAACAGATTATGAAAAACACTGCAAATAATGGGAATTCCAGAACACTTCATTGTGCTCCTGAGGAACCTGTAGACAGACCAAAAAGCAGTTGTTTGAAAAGAGTAAGGGGATACTGAGTGGTTTAAAATCAGAAAAGGTGTGTGTCAGGGTTGTATCCTTTCACCATACTTATTCAATCTGTATGCTAAGCAAATAATCAGAGAAGCTGGGCTATATGAAGAAGAATACACCATCAGGATCAGTGGAAGATTCATTAACAACCAGCGATATGCAGATGACACAACCTTGCTTGCTGAAAGTTAAGCAGACTTGAAGCACTTACTGATGAAGATCAAAAACTACAGCCTTTAGCATGGATTACATGCACTTCAAAATAAAGAAAACAAAAATCCTCACAACTGGACCAACATGATAAAATGATAAAAATGATAAAAATGTTTATCATGAAAATCATGATAAACGGAGAGAATACTGAAGTTGTCAAGGATTTCATTTTACTTGGATCAACAATCAACGCCCATGGAAGCAGCCGTCAAGAAACCAAACAACGTATTGCACTGGGCAAACCTGCTGCAAAAGACCTCTTTAAAGTGTTGAAAAGCAAAGATGCCACTTTGAGAACTAAGGTGTGCCTGGCCCAAGCCCAAGCCACAGTATTTTCATATGCGTGCGAAAGCTGGACAATGAATAAGGAAGACAGAAGAATTGATCAATCTGAATTATGGTGTTGATGAATATTAAATATACCATGGCCTGCCAGAAGAATGAACAAATCTGTCTTAGAAGAAGTACAGTCAGAATGCTCCTTTGAAGCAAGGATGGCAAGACTTTGTCTCACATACTTTGAACATGTTATCAAAGAGAGACCAATCCCTGAAGGAGGACATCATGCTGGGTAAAGTAGAGGGTCAGCAAAAAAGAGGAAGACCCTCAATGAGATGGACAGACACAGTGGCTGCAACAACGGGCTCAAATGCAGGACCAGACAGTGTTTCATTCTATTGTACATACAGTCGTTTTGAGTAAGAACTAACTCGACAGCATCTAACAACAACATATACCAGACACTGTGCTAAGTGCTTTAGAGATAATGGTGAACCCAATGGGTCTTGCAATCTAGTGGGGGGGGGGGTACAATCAGACAGCCGAAATTCAAATAAGAAAGTGGGAAAAAATTTTACAGATGCAGAATTACTAAAATCACGTTGTCAAGTTACAAAACCATTCGCAAGCAAAGTCAACAAAAGGATCCCATATAAGATAAAATCCTATTCTATATAATGCTATCCATGTTTCAAATACAACCAAAGACCAAGCTCTTCCATAAAACCTTCAACAACTTGCTTCTTCATCTGGATTCCTAAGGTAAACTACTTAGGGCTGTTTAGCAGTCAACTAGGTATTTTCTCATGCCACATCTGTGTCATCCATCTTGCCTCCCAACTGTTTACATGGACTTTGTTTCCATAGCTATGAACAGTGCTGAACTGAAGCTTTCTGAAGGCACCAAAACAAATGAAAGTAATAGTCTTCTGAATGACTGAGAACAACATGTAAAAGCAGTTCTCACTATTCTTAGTGAGAACTTACTACATGCTGGCATGGAGGATACAATATCAACAAGTTTCTTAGTGAAAATACACATATGGTTCACAAGAGGTCAAAAGAGGGGAATGTGAGGTAGACTTGGGGCTAGGAAAAATGTGGGACTGCTCCCTAGAAGAATTAATTCCTGAGATGAATCTTGAAGAAATTATTTCATTTAAGCCATTCCTAGAAAAGGGGGTGGGGGTAAAGCAGGACATCCAAATGGCAGTTCCAAAAGCCAAAACTCAGCTAAATAGAAAAGTGGTAAGAATGTCCTAAAATCAATTTAAGACATGGAGCTAGGAAATTTCTCTCAATTGTAACTGCCACAGTAAAGAAACTCACTATTTTTCCCAATCTGACTGTGAAATTCAAGAGGATTATTCATGGCTCAGGGTGCCATTTCTAAAAAGCCTAGTCATTTGAGGTACATCCTATAGTGATACTATTCTCTTTTTCTTTTTAGTCTATGTTGTTGACTATCATCATGGGCTGTTTTTATGCACATGTATGGTGGTAGGTTTTTGTAGAGATTCTAATTTTCTCTTGTAGATAATGCCTATGTAACTAGAAAAATCATTTAAAATATCCTAGATTGTTATAGCTTATCAAATGTCAATACTTTCAAAGAATTTGAATTAAAAACAGATTTCAATCTGTACAGCATAATCCGATTTTATCAACTGATACTTCCTTGAAATTAAAATTACAAGTATTGTTAAAAACCTACTTTCTAATAGTACTTAAAATGTTCCTGAAATTGAATCAAGAACACTGGAAAAATACAGATTTTTACAGGGCAGAGAATGCCATGGAACAACGCTTAAATTACTGAAGATACCAGACTATAATATACAAAAGCTACTATTTTTTAGTCTGACACAAAGTAATAGTAGAAAGGCTGTAAATTAATTCACAAGATAGAAATGTCTTGTTTGAGACAAAGCTACTAATTTTATCCTGAGCAGATTTAAATTCCATGTGCGGTGCTGGTATCTAATCAAATATAATTTTCCAATCAAATTCAGGTAAGCCAATTTTATCCCTTGTTAACAAAAAACACAAATGAGACTATTTTCTTTTCCATCACTGTTTTACACACACACACACACACACACACACACACACACACACACACACACACACACACACACACACACACACACCCCTACATAGAAATTAATGTTTTTCTAGGTAAGCAACAAAGTTACCTCAAATTTGAAAATTAAACTCTCCTCGAAGACTCTAGACTTAAAGGGTGTATACATTGAGTTGGAATTCCTTTGACAGACAACTCCCAACATATGTTGATAAGATGATCTGATCTTAATACAAGGAAACAGGGGAAGGGGGATCATATACTTGGATGATCATTCTTTAAAGTTCAAAAACAATTCTATATTCTTTAACTGCTTAAAAATCAAGCTGTTAACAATATGGGTTTAGAAGCTTGAACCCCTCCAGTCTTTTAAAAAGTAAGCAACTGACAAAAATTTAAGAGGGCAAACTGCACAGCAGTAGTCCTAAACTCACTGGATGCTGGCTGCAGGGTGGGGGCCTCGGTGACTGCTGGCATGCAATCACTGACTTGCTCAGCAACTTTGCTGTAATGGCTTCAAATTGCAGGCCTGAGGAAATGCTCCATAAATAGCTGCTCTTTTTTCCTGCAAAGCCTCTTCATAGACCCAATACAACTCCACTACCAAAAATGGAGGAGTTACCATGGATCTTTTTTTTTTAAGTCAAGAGAACTAGGGATATTCTGTTAATCATGTTACTCATTTTGGGAGTATGAATCACAATACTGAAATCTGATTCACTGTTTAAATTCAACTTTTAGGTAACAAAAATTTACAACAGATTAAAAATCAGTTTTTATAATCACTCAATTTCATGGGGAGGGAAAAACTGTTGTTTTTTAACAGGTCTTTGGAAAAAAGAAACATACTTAGTTTTCATATTAAATGTTTGAGAAGGTCTCCATTACCTCCGCAAGAAGTACTGCTCCTTAAGTGTTCATTCATAAGCACCTGGAAACCTAGATGGGTGTGACATGTGGTCATAGCAAACACTTTTGGGAAGCCAGAACAATCATTCCAAAGTCACTGTAAGTGCTCACCTCCTATACTGCTTTACTTCTATTTAAGTGTATATACACATATATAACTTGATAATTCAATTAATTAACCCCAAAATTCAATGAACAGCAAATTAATATCAAGTCTAATACATTAGCAATAACAATAAACATTTTCCCAACTTAATCGGGAAAATCAGCAAAGTAATTACATGAGACACAGGTGGGTACCAAAAATCCAGGTTCTATTTCTGCCACAGTTTCTCATGTGAGGACGAGAGTACTTTGAGTTCATGCCTAAATTCACTTAAGCTAAATATAAATAATTTGAGTTTTTTTGTAAGATACCAGAGTCAAACTTCAGAGGATAACTACAATCAGGTCTCAATTAAAATTCATGGTCTTGAACATAAATGCTGAATTGTGGCCACAAAGCCCATATTCTAACCTACTGAATGTCTAAAAATAACTTGTTTAACTTCATGATATTTTATTTCAAGAGAAAACACTTATCAATTTATATCTCATCATTCAGTTAAAAAAAGAGATTTTACTTAAGAGTATTAACTGTTTTCTAATGACGTTATGTTCTACCATGACTTTTTAAAGCCCCAGATGACATTTCATCTGTCTTGAACATTATCAGATAAAACTTTCTAGTGTGGTAGTTTGAAAAACATGGCCACAATCTTTTGCGGCTCTTCCCATCACGAGGCAAAGTCTACTTCCTAACCCCTTGAATCTGGGCTGACTTTGCTTCAACCAACAGAATGTTGCAGAAGTGACTCTGTGCAATGGTCTCAGGAGGCCTTGCAGATTTCACCTTCATCTTTTTGGAACACTCCTCCCACCACATAAGGAAGCCTGGGCTAACTAGATTGCTAAATGATAAGAACATGTGGAGAGAGAAGTTTAGCCAACAGCCAGTACCAGGGCCTAAACATCTAAGTGGCCACCTTAGACCCTCCAATCCCAATCCATCTGCCAGATGACTCAGCTGCAGGAATGACCTCACACCAGACCAACAGAAGAACTGCTCAGCTAAGCCCAACCCAAATGGCAGAATCATTGTTCTTATTAAACCATTAAACTTTTAAGTAGTCAGTTAATGCTGCAATAAATAACCAATACATCAAAGGAGCCCTGGTGGTGCAACGGTTAAACACTTGGCTGCTAACCAAAGGGAGGGGTGGTTTGAACCCACCAGCTGCTCTGTGAGAGAAAGGACTTGGCAATCTGCTCCTGTAAATAATACAGTCTAGTAAACCCTATGGGGCAGTTCTACTCTGTCATATAGGGTCACTGTGGGTAAGAACTGACTCGACAGCACACAACAACATCAAGGAAAGTTAACCCTTCTACTTCTCCAAAATTCAGAAGTCAATTATGAGCTGTGTTAACACTTTTAGAAAATCCTATATGTTATATGGAAACCCTGGTTGCACAGTGGTTAAGAGTGGCTGCTAACCGTAAGGTCGGCAGGTCGAATCCACCAGCTGCTTGCTCGTTGGAAACTCTATGGGGCAGTTCTACTCTGTCCTGTAGGGTCGCTATGAGTCGGAATCAACTCAGTGGCAATGGGTTGTTTTTTTTTTAAATATGTTATATGAAGAACTGTAAAGAAGCTCAATGACTGTAATAACCTGAGAAAATTTAGAACTAAATTAGCCCACAGGAACACAGGTATGCTAATATCTCAATAAAACACTTAACCTAAAAAGTCAAATTTAACTTGTCTTTACTGTCACTTCACATTAGAGGGGAGAGGGAAAAGAGGAAAATTCTTTCAAATAGTATGTTTTTGCAAATATACTTTTTTTCTCCTCACAATTTTATTATAAAAAATTTCATAAGCAAGATTAAAAGAACTTTACAGTGAACACTCACTCATATACCTATCCCCTAGATTCTACTCATATACCTTATTTTGATGAATTTGCTAAATAATGTTAACTTTACTGCCAAAAAACGATATTAAAATAACATTCTGTGCGCGCCTAGTTTAAAAATGATTATTCTATAAACTTTAAGGAGAGAGCTGTAGTGTAATACTAATAAAGCTGCTTCCATTTACTGAGTGATTATTATTTACTAGTTTCTATGCTAGAATGGGAATTCCAGAACACTTAATTGTGCTCATGAGGAACCTGTACACAGATCAAGAGGCAGTTATTCGGACAGAATGAGGAGATACTGCGTGGTTTAAATCCAGGAACGGTGTGCTTCAGGGATGCATCCTCTCACCATACCTATTCAGTCTGTATGCTGAGCAAATAATCCGAGAAGCCGGACTTTACGAGGAAGAAAGAGGCAACAGGATTGGAGGAAGACTCATTAACAACCTGCGATATGCAGATGACACAACCTTGCTTGCTGAAAGTGAAGAGGACTTGAAGCACTCACTGGTGAAGATCAAAGACCACAGCCTTCGGTATGGATTACATCTCAACATAAAGAAAACAAAAATCCTCACAACTGGACCAACAGGCAACATCATGATAAACGGAGGAAAGACTGAAGTTGTCAAGGATTTCATTTTACTTGGAGCCACAATCAACACCCATGGAAGCAGCAGTCAGGAAATCAAAAGACGCATTGCATTGGGCAAATCTGTTGGAAAAGACCCCTTTGAAGTGTTGAAAAGCAAAGATGTCACCTGGAAGACTAAGGTGCACCTGACCCAAGCCATGGTATTTTCAATCCCATCGAATGCATGTGAAAGCTGGACAATGAATAAGGAAGACCAAAGAAGAACTGATGCCTTCGAATTGTGGTGTTGGCGAAGAATATTGAATATACCATGGACTGCCAAAAGAATGAACAAATCTGTCTTGGAAGAAGTACAACCAGAATGCTCCTGAGAAGGAATGATGGCGAGACTACATCTTACATACTTTGGACATGTTGTCAGGAGGGATCAGTCCCTGGAGAAGAACATCATGCTTGGTAAAGTACAGGGTCAGCAAAAAAGAGGAAGACCCTCAACGAAATAGACTGACACAGTGGCTACAACAATGGGCTCAAGCATAACGATCGTGAGCATGGCACAGGACCAGGCAGTGTTTCATTTTATTGTACACAGGGTTGCTATCAGTTGGAACCAACTTGACAGCACCTAACAACAACAAGTTTCTATGCTAGGAGTCTTAACATGATAGCTAATTCTCTTAATAACTCTGCTGAATAGATATTACCACTTATAATTTTACAGATAAGAAAACTAAAGCTTAAAGAACTTAAGTGATTTGCCCAGGCTCACCAAGACAATAGCCGCAAAACTGAGTTTCCAATCCAGATCTGGTTAGTTCCAAAACCCAAGCTCTTTCCACAATGCCACATTACCATCTCTTTTACTTTAAGGGAAAAAAAGGATGAAGTGGTGTTTATGCCATCTTTACAGACTTGAAGACTCAACAGTATAAACATGTCAATTCTTTCCCAAATGTTTCTATAGATTCATTGCACTCTCAAAATTTCAAAAGGGTCTTTTGTGGAATCTAACAGATTCTAGGATTTATTTGAAGTACAATGGGCAAAGAATAGTCAAGACAGGACAAGATAAAAAGGACTCTCCCTACTGTTAAGACATATTCTAATGCTACAGTAATTAAGACAGCGGTACTGGCACAGGAATAGAAAGAGAACCAAATAGGACAGAGAAATAGACCTATGCCTATACAGCTTATTTACTGATTCCATATTTGTAAATTTGCCTACTCACTAAAATTTATTTGTAACCCCCAAAATCCATATTCTCAATATTTTCGTAGTCATTCTGAGAGATGCGCAGAGCAGCAAAATATTTGAGTCACCATGATATGCACATTCCCAGCTGAGGTCAAACAAGGCAACGCTCAGCCTTCTTGTTTCAGCTTATATTATAAACAAATGTCCTTTTCGTGGTTTATTTAGTGCCACATTTTTCACATTTTTTTGTGTTTTTTGTTGGTAATTTTGCAGTTTAAGATGGCCCCAAGCATAATGCTAGAGTGCTGTCTAGTGTGCCGAAGCACAATAAAACTGTGATGTGCCTTACAGGGAAAACGTGTGTCTTAGATACGCTTGGTTCAGGCATGAGTTATAATGCTGTTGGCCATGACCTCAATATTAATCAATCAACAATATGGTACCATCCAAAAAAAGGAAGAGCAAATTCACCAATCTGTACAAGCAGCTACTCTGAAAAGTGCTTACGTAACATCTATGGTGCATGATGAAGCTATGGAAAAGATGGAAAAGTGGCTAAATCTGTGGATTTATGAGATGACGACCAATGAGAAAGAGCATACCTGTCGAGTTGGTTCTGACTCATGGCAACCCCATGTGCTCCACAGGGTTTTTAATGGCTGATTTTTCAACAGCAGATTGCCAGGCCTTTCTTCTGAGGTGATTCTGGGTGAACCTGAACCACCAACCTTTTGGTTAGCAGTCTAACACATAACTGTTTGCTCCCACTCAGGGACTCCAAAACAAAAAAAAAGCATAGTGAACAGCACTGTTGTGAGGCTGAAAGCCAAAGAAATATACAGCCATGTTATCCAGCATCAGGAAACCGTTAAACCCTTCTCAACTAGTGTTTTAGTAAAAAGAAATACCGCATATAATTAATTATTGGTAAGAAATATATATTAAATAAGGTGGCTCTGAACAGAAACATGCATAAAACAAGGTTATGTATTGATAAGCCTGCAAAATGTTGTTTCCAGGGGCTCATGACACAGGGGCTCACAGGAACCTAACTCAGTTTTCCCCTACAGATAATACTGGCTAATTCAGTGTTCAGACTTTATAGAACATAACTACCATAATAACAAGAATCAACTGTACTATGGACATGTGAAATTGCAAATCCATGACGAAAGGGGTGGACTTTTCAGTAAATGGTGCTAGGAAAACTGGATGTTTGCTTGAGGAAAAAAAAATTAACCTGGACCCCTGCCCCACCTCATACCATTCACAGAAAGCAATTCCAAGAGAATTAGATGTACATATGAAACTTTTTTAAGGAGCCCTGGTGGCGCAGTGGTTAAGCACTTGGCTACTAACTGAAAGGTCAGCAGTTCGAACCCACCAGCCGCTCCGCAGGAAAAAGATATGGCAGTCTGCTTCCGTAAAGATTATAGCCTTGGAAACCCTATAGAGAAGTTCTAGTCTGTCCTATGACATAATAGGGTGACTGTGAGTCAGAATCGACGCAATAGCATCAGGTTTGGTTTTTCAGTTTTTGGTGGCGCAAACGGTTAAGCGCTTGACTGCTAACTGAAAGGTTGGCAGTTCAAACCCACCCAGTGGCTCCACAGGAGAAAGACCTGGCAATCTGCTTCCATAAAGATTACAGCCAAGAAAAGCCTATGGGGCAGCCTACTCTGTCACATGGGGGTCACTATGAGTCAAAAACAACTCAAGGGCGCCCAACAACAACATATGAAAACTTATTAAAGATAATACAGAAAACTAGCTCCGTGTCCTCTGGAAGGATCAGTAAACAAGGCACAGAGAGCACTAATCAAACAAAAGGGCAAGGAGAAGGTAATCCAAGCAATGTAAGTTAAAACCACAATGAGATATCAGGATAAGCACATAAGACACAAAAATACCAAACACTGAAATTGTCAAGAAAAGTTGAAGATGCACATACTGTGGTCCAGCAATTCCATTCTTAGTATATATCCTAAAAAAAAACTCTTGCACATGTACACACAGAAACCTTTACATAGAAAACATGTACAAAAATGTTAACTGAAGCCTCATTTACAATAGGCAAAAACTGTAACAACCTAAATGTTCCTCAATAATAGAATGGATAACCTGTGGTCTAGTCATACAATGGAGTCATACAGCTATGAAAATAATCGAACTATACAAAAATGAATATGAATGAACTACATTCACACGAGTCTTACAATGTTGATCAATAAGAAGCAAATCACAAAAACATTTGCAGTATTACTTTATATAAAGTTAAAAATGGGTAAAATTAAACTATGATTTAAGGACTGTGGTGGATTAAAAACGACTACTAATTCCTTGCTATTCCTCCCATTAAGAAATGATATGTATCTCCTTCCCCTTGAATCTGTACTAGTCTTAGTGACTTGCCTGACCAATAGGATGGGAGGTCCAAGGTAATGCCATAAGAAGCTTGGAGCTTCTGCCCAGGCCTCTTAAAAGCCTCTCTGGGAATCCTCAGCCACCATTTAAGAAGTCAGCAGCCCTGAGACCACAATTCTGGGAAGGCCACGTGTAGGCACTCTGGTGGCTAGTCCCAGGTGGTGGACAGTCCTAGCTAAGCCCAGTCCTCCAGCCATTCACACCAAGGCGCCAGACCTATGAGTGAATCTGTGCTTAGCCCTGAATCTAGACAGACCCATCTGCCAGCTGAACGGCATGGAGTGACCTCCATCAATGCTATGAGGAAAAGAAGACTCATCCAGCTGTGCCTTGACTGAATTCCTGACCCACAAATTTGTAAGATATAATACAATTGCTGTTTTAAGCCACTAAATTTTGGGATAGTTCGTTAAGCAGTAATAGGTAACCAAGAAGCCCTGGAGGCGCAATGGTTAAGCAGTAGGCTGCCAACCAAAGGTCAGCAGTTTGAATCCACTGGTCGCTTTGTAGGAGAAAAGACCAGACAATCTGCTTCTGTAGGATTACAGCCTAGGAAACCCTATGGGGCAATCCTACTCTGTCATCTAGGGTTGCCATGAGATGGCACCTAACAACAACAACAGGTAACTGGAAGAGATACATATGTAGGTGGAAAAACAGAAAAGAAAATGCAAAAGTCAGAACATTTGTTGCCTCTGGATGGAGGGAAAGGGATGTGTTCAGTGAGGCAGATGGAAGGCTTCTAAGGGACTAGCAACATTTCTTTACTAACCTGGATAGTGGCTAAATGGGTGTTTGCTTCATAATCACTCTTTAAAAGCTGAGTATGTTTTTGTTGAATTGGTAAATGTTGCGGAGCCCTGGTGTCGCAGTGGTTTCAAGCTCGGCTGCTAACCAAAAGGTCAGCAGTTTGAATCCACCAGCCAGTCGCTCCTTGGAAACTCTATGGGGTAGTTCTACTCTGTCCTATAGGGTCACTATGAGTCAGAAACGACCTGATAGCAACAGATTTGGTTTGGTGTTACATATATAATTTTACAACAACTAAAAAAAAAATTAAACAGTACTTTCTTCTGCATGTATATTTCGAATTTTTCAAAGATAAAAAAGAGAAGGGGCATAAAGATTAAGTCCATAGCATATAAGGACAAAGTACATACCTCTAAATAATATGGAAAAAGTAATTTGGAGATGTAAAAAACTGAACTCCTGCATCATACATCTGCATATAATATACATGCTGTTTATGTCATCTTGATGTTTTAAAAACAGAGTACCAACATATCAATCAATATGGCAATAAGGCTCTATTCTGAGACCTTAAACTGAGAAAGTCAAAGGTTTTCCTAACAAGTTAATGCCAAAGAAAAGGAGAGACCCCTGAAAATACTACCTAATTGACATTCGAAACACATAATGCAAAACTGTCCTGTTAAAAAACAGTAAATTACTGCCATGTGACTTACTATAAAGCAATACAATTGAAATCCTAACAGCCTAATATGCTACTGTCGACTAGTTTCATTTCTTAACCACTAGCATTCCTGAAAATCTTAACTTCCTTCCAAAATCCTATTAAATTCTGAGTTTAGGGGACAAGAAATCTGATGGCTCTGTGTTCCACAAGAATTTTACTAATAAAGTTAAAATCTGGGTAGGTTTTAAAGACACAATTTGGTTTCCACAGTAACTTTTAACGGTGACATACAGAAATATTTGCTTTATAATTTATTTGAATAAAATTGATTAGTAAATACGCACTTAAATATTTGGTTTTGGAAATGTAAAATGGGCTAAACCATTTGATTCTGTTTTTGTAAAACACGTTCTAAAGATTACATTAAAAAGTTCTTTAAATCACTGAAAGCAGAGCTTCAGTCATCAGCAGCTTTCCTATGCAACTTTAAAAAGTATAAAATCATAACTTTTTACAGTGTATTTTACTACTAACTCAATTTGTGCAGTGATAATTACTAGCCAAAACAGAAGTAATGAATGTATGAAAAGGGTTTGTATTCACTTCACATAATTCTAACAAATTTACTTTATAAACACGACTATTAAACTAAATTTTTAAAGTACCAGAAAATGAAAACAGTCCACTTAACTACTGTTTTCTGACAAATACACTGTCATAAGAGTAGCAAAAAACCAGAATCTGAAATGGGCTTTAACATCAAAATAAACCTTTTTAAAATGTGTACATGATACAATTATATTTGAGAATGCTCATATAATGCATGGTTCTAGTTATAAACATTTTAGAACAGAATTTTATTTCTTCCTTATTTAATTCTAAAGCAGTCAAATATTCACTGTCCAGGGAACAAACACAACATTCTAGATTATTGCTACTTTATATCCAGAAAACAATCTTTTTTTTTTAAATAAAGAGTTCCAGTTACTTAAGTATTAGAATAATCTCAAACTTATAAACTTTAGAATACACAAAGTAAATAGCCAGCATGCCTTCTAGCACAGAATGAACATATGTAATTTATCATCCAAACTGGAATATCTTAAGAGTGGAAGGGGGCAATAGTAATTATGTAGGGACTACAGGCATACATCAGAGTGATTAACAACCAATGGCTCTGAAATAAATGAGAGGTCTACGGGACATCATCTGTCAATAAATAAGTTAAGAGCTAGATACATAATAGTGAACAAAGAGCAAAATCTGTTTTTACTGAGTTTATAGTTAGCCTCAACAGCTTTTCAGAGAGACAGCAATAAAAAGGCAAACGAGATGACTTACGATGCAGCCCTGAGACCCAGTCAGTCCATCAAAACTGACATGTTAATTCTGTCCCATCTCCACAGAGTAGGATCCAGGAAACCCTTAAAACAATGTCTGCTACACATCTGGGGTCTTAAAAGCCTGTGAGCAGCCATCTAAGATACTCCACTGGTCTCAACCCTTCGGGAGCAAGGGAGAATGAAGAGAACAGGATACAAGGAAAAGATTAGTCGGAAGGACTAATTGTCCACAGCTACCAAGGCCTCCACCAGACTGAGTCCAGTACAGCTAGATGGTGCC
>NW_004444084.1:2732645-2842134 GCF_000243295.1 Trichechus manatus latirostris
GTTGACATGTTGTGGCGTTGTTAACCAATGTCATAAAACAATATGTGTACTACTGTTTCATGAGAAACTATTTGTTCTGTAAGCCTTCACCTGAGTAAAAAAAAAAAAAAAGTGAAAACAGCAGCACAACTGGAAGAACGTAATCGATGTCAATGAATTGTACATGTACAAATTTTTGAAATGGTTTATCTTTGGCTATGTATATTTTCACCAAAAAAAAAAAAAAGGTCCTCCAAGGTTGAGAAGGGACAGTGTTGACATGTCATGGGGTTGTTAACCAATGTCATAAAACAATATGTGTACTGACTGTTTAATGAGAAACTATTTGTTCCATAAACCCTCACCTAAAGTACAATAAAAAAAAATTTTTTTAGAAGTCGCTACAAAAAACCACTATGTAGGTGTTTATGAAATCAAGAGACCACTAAGCACATGTAGTACATATAGTGAATGGCAAGGAGAAAGAAACTATAACCACATCAAAACAAGCAAACTGACACAAATCCAGAACCCAAGTGGGTCTTTTTTTGAGAAAAATCATCCTGTGTTTGAGGGAGGAAAGGGGGTTACAGCCTAGTGACAAACTGTGCAAGATTCTCATCTGTAGTACGATAGGCACTGACTGAAAACTGAAGAACAAACTTTCTAAATGTACACAAACGGCATGCTTTGTCCTAAAATACAGACGACAGTGATGTTGATTTTATACACTTACTCCTCATTTGTACATGGAGTCGCTATGAATTAGAACTGACTTGACAGCACCTAACAACTCCTCATTTATTGGCTGTGGAGCGTCCCCTCCCTTGAGGAGGGTCTCTGGGGCCTCCGGGAAGCTGAGTCGAGCTGCGCTCTGCTCCCTCCTGCCTGCAGGACCGGCCTCCTCCATGGCCACAGCCTCTGGGCAGATGCACCAAGCCAGAGGGCACCTGATTTGAGTTCCCAGCTCCTATGTGACCTGAGGTCCTGTAGCTCAAAACTGCTGTGGGGTGGGAAGGGAGAACAGAAAGAGGCATTGAAGAGGGTGTTTGAAAGAGTGTGAGTTTAATGACATCCTAAAGTTAGCTGATCTGGGCCTGAAGCCTTTGCCCGAAGCCTCCACCTCAGTGGGGTGGGGTGTGAGGCCAGGCTCCCAGCATCCTGGCAGGTAGCCCTGAGCCTTGGTGACTGGCCAGGCCAAAAGGGCATAACAGGCTTTGGGATCTTGAATGCAGGGCTTGCAGGGGTGGGAGTGGAGCCCTGGAAGCAGCTTTGAGAGGGAAGCTTTGACCCAGCACAGGATGAAGGTAAAGTGGTTAAGCCTTGGGCCCTCCTGTCCAGCTTTATCCAGCTTTGTCTCCTTCTCTGCAGAGAAATAATCCATAACTGGACTTGTCACATTGATGAACACATCAGTAAATCTTGGCTGTTATTATTTCTGTGGTATTTTCTAAATTAAAAAAAATCAAATGGATGGTCTGAAAACAGGAAAAAAAAAAAAACTTCTATTTTCACTTAACTCTTGATTTTCACAACCAGGTTGACAAGTGAAGAGTGTGTGTATATCACTGTCAAGAAAGCAATTATTTTCTTACCCATGAGAAGAGATTTGTACCAGTCCTAACAGAAAAGGCTGCACATCCTCCAGCTGGGAGGAGTTAAAAGTGATCCTATTACATCATCTGGAGTTGATCCAAACTACGCGATTTCGGAAACATAGCCTATATCAGTCTGAACATGTGTAGAAGAAAAACAGAAACATCTGTATTTTTGTCAACCCTTCCCTAGTTTTTAAACCTTAAAAAAAAAAAAAAAAAAAGTTATTCAAGAGAGCTTGGTAAATTTCACCAGTGACACTATGACTAGTAAGGATTTGTCCTAGGCAAGGTCTCAGAAATCTCCCATTTGTTTGGCTTATTTCTAACCTTAGCACTTGACTATTTTAACACACCGCCTTATGCTACATATTTAACTAAGATGTACTGATTCTGTTCCATTGTTTCCCATGCTATTCAATATTTAAATACCTTTTGCAATTCAGCAGTTTTTCGTTTGTTTGGTTTTGTTTTTATATCACTTAACCTTTTTCTCTGGTGGCTCTGATCTGGTTTTGCATTAGTCACTTAGGATTTTATGTGGTTTTTAAAAGGTTTCCTTCCTCTTTTTCCAGAAAAGATTTCTACATGTGACTGTTTTCTACCTAATCAAGGCAGAGATTGTTGAAAAAGTAGACCTGGAGCAATTCAATTTGAGATTAACAACAAAGGGTCCTAACACATCTCAATAAACAACTGTGGGTAAATCTATTTTAACCTAAATCCAGCCCTCGTGAAATTCTAACTCAGCCTCTAAAAATGCTTAAATTTCGATAGGATAAGTATATGTAAAAAATATTCTCCCATATATATTAGTATCATTACACAATGGCCTACTGAAGATTAAGTATAGGCTACCTTTGAGCACTATCTAATGAAAGAGCACTCGGCCAGGGAAAGTGACAACGTAAACTGAAATAAAACTCAGGTGATATACCTCTCAGAGGGTTAGGCCCATGTAAGTACGCTGATAATTACTGAATCATTTTAGACATACATGAATATTTTATCCTGTATTGATGAAAGCAAGGAAGGGAGAAGGAGAGAGGGAACAAAGGAAGGGAGGACAAACCAACTATACACTAATTCCAGAAGGCTGATTACTTTAAAACCCTACTTTTTAAATCTGTGTATACATACATACTGAGAGTATCTTCATTACCATATTAAGAAGAGTAACCAAGTTTAGATTCTTGCTGCCCCTTCACTTTTTCAGAATCCAAACCCTCCGAACAAAATACACCGCCCAATGACAACACTCCTGGTGTCAAAGTTCCCACTTTAAGAAAATGCAATACATGAACATGTAAACTAACAAAACTGACACTAAAGGGTACAAATTTCACAATATAATTGAATTAATTATTTGTTTAGTAAAAGCATTCATTGAAGGATTCATTTAAATATGATCTTGTAAACAACAACAATTAAAAACCTGCTGGTGTTTTGCCTGGGATTGCACTCAATCTGTAGGTCAATTTTACATTTTTACAATGTTGAACTGTCCAACCCATGAAGAAAATGGCCTACTCTCCATTTACTTAGGCCTTCCTTAATCTGTCTAATATTTTTCTGCACGTATTTTATTAGCCTTATTTCTACATACCTGATTTTTTAAAATGCTATTATCAATTTTTATTATCTATCTGTGTGTTGCTGGTATAGAGAAAATAAAATATATGTTTATGTCAAAAAAAGATACTGTAATATTTAAGTTAAATCACAGAAATTGCCAATATTCACTGTTTTGGAATTAGAAAACTGGCAACTTTATATCATCAACCTGATAATTATAAATTTGATTCACAAAAATTCAGCTTATAACTAACATTTTAAGGACTTATTACACACACCTCCCTGACCCAAGCAGGAGACTGAAAACTTCTGTTCCACAGAAATGGACCCAGTGAGATTCTGGATTCAGACACCCGGCACAGTCAAGAGCAAGGATAAAGCCGAGCTCTGTTCAGTCCTGGAGAATTGGTGGGATCAGTCTTAACACTGTATGAGAAAATAAGTAAGATACTGATATTTGGGGCCCCTACTTTATGGCCTCGTCCGTACTGTATTTCTCTTCAGTAAGCCCACTTTAGACAATGAGGGGTGTAGAAGAAAATTAATAAGAGACACACACTATAATATTTTCAGAGAGACAGTATATTACTACATCCATGAAGTAAGAACAGCATGTTATTAAAACTAATAAAGGAACAATGAGCTCAGGAAAAGCCGTTGGAAGTTAAGAGTGATAAATTGCTTTCTGGAAAAAAACACAAACAGAAAAATTGAAAAATTAAGTTGAAAAGATCTCCTAAAACATGTAGCAAAAAGCTAAGTGAAAGAAAATGGGGGAAGAGGGAGATAAGAACATCTAAGAGTTATTCTGACAAGGGGCGGGGGGTTCCAGAAAAAAAAAGAACAGATAAAATAGACTGGAAGAATTTATCCAGGAACTAATACAAGAATCCTTCCCAGGAATGAAGGACAATTAGGGCTACTGTACCGCAAAACTTTAAGAGGCACCATCTCAAGACTTGAGTTTCCAGATGGTGCATTCATCACAATTAATTAAAAAAGACTCATACCAGGGCATATCATGAAATTCAGACCCCTGAAGGAAAAAATAACACAAAAATCCCCAAGGGAAGTAAACACGGTTTAACTGTTCAATAAGAAAACTGGAAGCTAGAATAAGATGGAGCATTGCCTTCAGAATTCCAAGGGAAAGAAAACCAAAGACACAAGGGAAAGATTAGTCCAAAGCACTAATGGACCACAACTACCACGGCCTCCATCAGACTGAGTCCAGTACAACTAGATGGTGCCCGGCTAACACCACTGACTGCTCTGACAGGGATCACAATAGAAGGTCCCGGACAGAGATGGAGAAAAATGTAGAAGAAAATTCTAACTCACAAAAAAAGACCAGACTTAGTGGCCTGACAGAAGCTGGAGAAACCCTGAGAGTATGGCCCCCGGACACCCTTTTAGCTCAGTAATGAAGTCTCTCCTGAGGTTCACCCTTCAGCCAAAGATTAGACAGGCCCATAAAACAAAATGAGACTAAAGGGGCACAATAGCCCAGGGACAAGGACTAGAAGGCAGGAGGGGACAGGAAAGCTTCTAATAGGGAACCCAAGGTCAAGAAGGGAGCGTGTTGACATCTCGTGGAGTTGTTAACCAATGTCATAAAACAGTATATATACTAACTACTTAATGAGAAATTAGTTTGTTCTGTTAACTTTCATCTACAGCACAATAATAAAAAAAAGTCCCCTCCTCTATCCCCAAATTGACACCCAGCTGAAGAATGTGATAATCTAATGACTAACACTACCCTGTGAAGAAATAGAAAAAGCACATTAAAGTGAAGAGAGACAATAGCACCAACCACAAATAAAGCACTGAAAATATTTGAAGAAAACCCATTTTATTAGATACTTTCATTTGCATTATTTTATTAATTTGCAACACTATTCAGAGCAACTATCACTTGGTTTACCACTTGATGTGTTAAAGATTATGATGCTTCTCATGCTAAGAACCAAATGAGGATTAAGTACTGACTACTTTTCCTTGCCTAGAATATTAACGGAAAAAAAAAAGGCGGGGGGGCGGGGGGGGGGCGGGAAAGGACTATAGAGATTTATACCAAACTTCTTTGTTTGCTTTTAGAAGAGGTCAAGCCCTAGTGGCAGTATTTGTTACCAGGAAACTTGGTGCTACAGTACTTGAGCAAGCAGAGCCATGAAGCAATTCTTCTTCATAAAAACAGCAATGTCCCTTTCACAGCTTGAAATTCTGATTAATCCTAGAATCAGAAGCCCTTTTTGTAAGTGCTGCATCACTTAGTAACCACAGTTATAGGACCACGCAGCTCTTTAAGACTTCCCTTTATACAATGGTATTGAACTATTATTAAACTTTCAAGACATAATCAATGGCTAAATTATGCTATTACAGAAGACAGCAAATTAAGTTTGAATAGTCTTATATCTTAACAACTGATTTTTAAAATGACTTCACTTTGACTGTACTAAGCCTAAACATCAATATACACTTTAACAACTCAAAGGTTAGGTTTAGAGTTTACCTCTTCCAAGAGCCTTAAGGTAAAAAGCAACTCAGAGTCATGAAAACAATACTATTTTAGGATGCTAATTTAATTATTTTTCTAACTATAAATAAAATATATTTCTCTACATTACTAATAAGGACTGATCTCAGGGTTTCAGAAAAACTTTAAGTGTCAACTATACAAATACTACTTTTTTTTTAAAATGGTTAACACAGGCTTTTGGGAGGGGTAATTCTTTTAATGTTTGTTTTTTAAAAATGAAAATTAACCTACCGTCTTGCTGCATTTAAACATCTAGTTTCCTAATATCTTGCTTAGTTCACGCTAAAACTACTCTATATATTTTCCCCAGTGGATAAATTAATCTCTATGTTCTATTTACTAATCTGTCACATCTACTATCTTCTAAATGTTTTTCTTCTGCCACTGTATTCAAGAGTCCCTCCAGAGTTTTTCTGCCTAAATCATTGTGGCACTGTGGGCCATTCTTCCCAGGGATGCCCACCCACTGAGCAGAAGTAAGCACTTTTTCAGAGAGCTGAGGGCGTACTTTCATCTCTCCCTCCACTCAGCCTCAATAGCAAGACAAACAGGCAGAGACTAGCCCTCCCCTCAGATATGGAAATACTCTTGTGATTGCAATTTGAACTGGCTTTTGCAGCTTAATCAACATTTAATGGCAAAATTACAAGCCTTTCATTTTTAAAGAGAAATTATTTGGGTTACACTTGATATAGCAAGAAACCAAGAAACAAAATAGCCTTATTCTTTATGAAACTGTTCCTTTTTGAAACATCTAATTTTTATTATGGTAACAATATACATTGTATATCTTCAGTCTTCTACTGGGCAAGTGTTTAGGAGGGGAAGCATAAAATCAAATTATAACAAGAAACAGTTTGATTCAGCTCCTTTAATTGATACATTTCTGAGGTAGCTTTAATTAGAGCAGTGAAACATTCATTTCTGAAATACACTAGGTAGCAGAAAAAGAACCAATCTAGTTATAGAGATTAGCTACAATTGAAAGGCAAGTTCATTTAAGGTTGGACATGCTGTAGGAAATCAAAAAATGCCTTTTTTTAAACTGTGGACCAAGATAATGACTTTTAATCAAATCACAACCACAAGAAGCCTTGACTCTCCAAGGATCAAAAAATCAATAAAACAAAACAAAGCCAAAAACCACTATGGCTAGTTGGCTATTAAGAAAATGATAAAGAACTGGAATGAAACAAAACTATCTTTTAAAAATTATTAGAAGCACATTGTTAAAATAATGCAAATTTACGAACGGTTTTTAAATCATTAGATCAGACTTTTAGAATCAAATACAAGGTCCTACATGGCATAATACATAGGAGTCCTTTGTACATGGTAATAGTTAAAACAAAGTATCAGATTCAATAAAATAAATCTCAGAAGTAAAAATACTCCTTTTAACCAGAGATAGAAAACTAATTCAGGAAGTTATTCAGCAGCTTATGAAGAAATAGGAAGTTGTTCACCAACTACTTGAAAAATTATTTCCTGCAGGAAAAGTATAAGACAGCTGAAGAAAGCAGTAATTCTCAGAGTAGTAAAGGTAATGAATTCTTTTTAAGTAAAGCTCAAAGTACTATGTTGAAGAAATTAGTTTCAAAAAGTAAATTCAGTAGAATATTATACGCAGTATACAGGTTAAGCCTTTTCTACATTCTTCACAGTCATACCAGAGCCTGAGGAAGTGTCATTGATAAATACAGCTAGTAATGTATATCTACCACATTTCTTGCCAAAATTAGGGATAAGTTTTCTCCAGAAGACATCTCACTGAGCTAGTTGTTGTTAGGTGCCATCGTGTTGGTTTTCGACTCGTAGGGGCCCCATGTGACAAAGTAGAGCTGCCCTATAAGGTTTTTCTAGGCTGTAATCTTTACAGCAGCAGATTGCAGTCTTTCGCCCAAAGAGTAGCTGGGTTAGAACTGCCAATCTTCATTAGGAGCCGAGCGCTTAACCATTGTGCCACCAAGACTCATCTACTGAGCAAGGGAGGGATTTAAAAATACCAACGATCACCTGCTTATAATCCTCTAGTAATTATGCTGTCTTGAAACTAGAGAATGGGCCACATGACTTCAAAATCTCCTTCATCTATGGTCACAAGGCAACAATTGGTTGTTTCCAAAGTCAACATTTCTAAGTGTTTAATCAAATTACATCATCTTGCATGTTTGGATCATTTACAGTCAAATTCCTTCATACCAAGTAAAAATTTCAAAAAATTACATATTTTGTAACTTAAAAGTTAGTTCCAACAAGTATCGATCAAAATGTATATAGTCAGTTAATTTTCCACTCTTGAAATGAGTGTAAAGTTTGCAGTTACCGTAAGTCTTTCTACATTTGGTTGACAAAAAGAGTCATCTTTAGACAGAAGAAAAAAATATCTAAGTATTGACTTCAAAAACAGTCAGACTTTAAAACATCAAAACTATGATAAAAATCAACTTTGACAATAGCAACTTGACTCCAAAATCTCAGTTTATCATCTTAGACTCACAGTCAGGACAGATATTATTCTTACTTAAGGAAGCCCCGGTGGTACAATGGTTAAGCGCTCAGCTGCTAACCAAAAGTTTGGCAATTCGAACCCACCCAGCCACCCCATGGGAGAATGACCTGGTGATCTGCTTCCACAGAGTTCAGCCAAGAAAACCCTATGGGGCAGTTCTACCGTCACTCGGGGTCACCATGAGTTGGAATCAACTCAACAGCACACAACATTTGTACAGTACACAGAAATGTGTTTGTTGTTTATGACAACTTACTCAGTTCTGATGAATGTTTAAGAACATCATGGAAGTGGCTGACAATTGGAGAAGGTGAACTAATCTTATTTCATAACTTTTCTTCAAATTGCACAGTGATCATAAAGCAGATCCTCTTTATTAGAATATAAAATTCTATAGGCCCACAGCATTCATCCTTCACATCCAATGTTTAAGGACCCTCTATACAATCCCTTGGTAAAGTAGACGGTCAGTGAAAAAGAGGAAGACCGTCAAGATGGACTGACACAGCGGCTGCAACAATGGGCTCAAGCATAACAACTATTGTAAGCATGGTGCAGAATCGGGCAGTGTTTTGTTCTGTTGTACACAGGGTCACCATGAGTCAGAACTGACTCGACCGCACCTAACAACAACAACGTACAATCCCTAAGGAGCCCTGATGGCACAGTGGTTAAGCGTTTGGCTGCTCCAAAAGGTCAGCGGTTTAAACACACCAGCCACTCTGTGAGAGAAAGATATGGGAGTCTTCTTCCAGAAACCCTATGGGACAGTTCTACTCTGTCCTACAGGGTCAGAGTCGGAATCAACGCTACGGCAGTGGGTTTGGCTTGGGTTTTTTATACAATCCCTGACAGCTACCAAGTAATCCATGTTTTCCCTGCTTTTACTGACAGAGATCTAGCTCTCAGGGAAACACCTTCTATTTTGAAAAGTTTGACATGAGAAAATTCCTACATGGAGCCCAAAATCTTCATGTTTCTTATCATACAATATACCTAATTTTACTTCCACATGTGAGTCCCTCAAAAATCTTGAAACAATAATCATGTCTTCTCTCTCCTATCAGTTTTTTCTTTTCCAGATAAACTTTTCTCCATTCCAGTAACCATTCCCCATACAACCTAATTTTCATATAATTTTGCCCTAATTTACCTTCTCTACAACCCCACATGAGATGTGTGGTATGATGTGATGTCTACGTGTACACTTTTCTTTAATTCATCTACGTCAGTATCTTTAAGAGAAACATTTGTTCTCAAAAGAACTATCAGAAATTTTTAAAAAATAAATGTGTAGAATATTATTTCAGCTCAAAACAAGAAGTTCACTCTTTCAAAATAATGAAAAGGCAGAGAGATGTCACCCATAAGCAATTACTACAAGATACAAGAGGCTAAAAAGAAGAACATAAATATTGCTCTTTAAGCTTATACTTTTAGCCACACCATCAACCAAAGAAAACAGAAGGCAAGCTGGCTATTGAGCTGTTTAAAAATCTCCCCAGATCAGCATGTGACCCAGCAGGGAGAGGTTCAAAAAAGTACAGCCTTTCTTTTTCTTCCTAACAACCTGGTTTGTTTCCACTCCTTTCCCCTTCAAGACACATCCCTCACAGCTAGCAGCTCTTTCAATCATTTACTTTGGATGTCTGCTCGAGAACAAATGATCTTGCTCATGCAGATGAGTTTGCCAGACTTGTGTGTACTTTCCAGTCTCAGGCCCTTTATTGTTCTGGTTGAAACCTGACCCTTTGAAATGGATACCAGGACACCAGAAAATGAATTTTAAAAGAAGAAAAAAAGTTGAAGGGAAGTGGGTAAAGAACTGCAGAAACTTTTACAGATCAAACTTTTTCCCTTGCTCTTCACCTAAATAAGCCTGTCACAAAACTTTGTATCTTGCAAACTAACAATCCACCCTGAAAAACATCATCATTAATTGCATTATCTAAGCTAATATATAAATGTTACATTTGCCTGAGGAATACCCGTTGCCATGGAGTTGATTCCGACTCATAGCGACCCTACAGGAAAGACTAGAATTGCCCCACAGGGTTTCCAAGGCTGTAATCTTTACAGAAGCAAGCTGCTACATCTTTCTCCCCACCTGAGGAATAGATTGTCAAAACAGATCTCAATCAAAACTTGGACTGGATTGGATTTCAGTCTATAATAACTGGTTTTAGAAAACATTTTGTATACACTTGATCCAAACGAACCAGATAAAAATATTCATCTATAATCTTTAATCTATAATCTACAATTTCAGAGCCCTAAAGATCAGCAGGCAGTTCGAATCAACCAGCTGCTCCCTGGAAACTCTATGGGGCAGTTCTACCCTGTCCTATAGGGTCGCTAATAGTTGGAATTGACTGGACGGCAATGGGTTTGGTTTTTGGTATCTATAACTTCAAAATTAGAGGGATTAAAATTCTATCTAGATCTTTTCAGTTTTAACACAATTTTGTCATTTTGTTAAAGACAAAAGGGCTTCCCAGAGAAGAGGCAGACTGTGTTTTGAAGCTAACTTGAAAGAAGTTTGTCTCTGAGTGACTGTATATCACAATATTTCATATTTCCCTTTATATTTTGGGGAAGAAAAACACAAACTCTGGGGAGCACTCGGCTTTTTCTGCTCAATTTTTCTGTAAACCTAAACCTGCTCTAAAGTATAAAGCTTGTTAATTTTGTTTAAAAATAACTGATAAATCACATCTAACTGCTACTAAAAGTACTTGTCATTTTACAATTCAAAATACTATAAAATTAGACTTCTATATTTTTGTTAATTCTTTTCTGTTGATAAAATGTTTATTTAAAAAGACATTACTAGTGTCCTACATATTTTGTAAGACTATGTCAGTTCTGTAATTCTCACAATTTGAAAGATTTCATGGTATTCTTGAACTCAGTTTTGTGCTAGGCTAATTAAATATATTTGGCACAAACTCAAAATAATCAAACTACCACAAAAGAAAAGATAGTAAAAATGCTCTGAACCAAGGATCAATCAAACCTTCAAAATATTACCAAATCTAAAGAAGGCATTTAGGTCATACCAAAAGTGCAGAAAAAAATATACACACAATGTCTTAAAACAACATGTGTATTAACTGTTTAATGAGAAACTAATTTGCTCTGTAAACCTTCACCTAAAGTACAATAAAAAACATATATATACAGACTACATAACTGAGCTTGACTTATATATTAAATCAAATACAAAAATAAATGGCATTTTATATCCTGACACCACTTACTGTGTTTTCCAAAATACATTTTTCTTAGATAACTATCTCCCACCATTATTTTCACTTACTTTAAGAAGTATCTCTGACCAGAAGATGTTTTCGCCATTTCCCAGCCTGCTGGCAGAGGTACATCGTCAGGTATTTCAAACGAAGACTGTCGAAGATGTTGAGCAGTGGGTGTAGCTGCTGGGCCAGAAACTACTCCAGTGGGGCTCAGGGTCCCAGGAGAAACTGCTCCCAGCTGCAGGGAAGCTGGAGAGGAATGCGCTCGGACATGCTGTGGAGCCAGGGCTCCTGCAGTTCCTGCATCAGTACTGACCTATTAGGAATATTAAAATGAAAATTTAAAAAACACCATTTTTAAAAGAGTTCTTTTAAATTTTCTAGATAGAATTTCATTGCAACCCAATATTTAAAAACCAAAGGCAAAATTCAACGTTTAATATTTGACCCTGAGGAAAACAGTTTGGCAAAAGCATATTTTTAAATGGTTTATGACTTTGTTCTTATATTTTCGCAAACGTTTGTAATTTTAATAAACAGTCCATCTAACTGATTTTCTACCTACTACCCATTAAGCACGCCTCTACATCTTTTAGAGCCAACTAGAAAAGAATGAACGAAACATTCCTAAAGTAGTAAATACTAAACTTTACAACCTAATTTCTAAAAGGTCAGGGCAGTATGGGGGCTTTTCCAAGTTCTAAAATGTCCCAGGTATAAACATAACCCAAGAAATATAACGACTATGCCTCCCTTTTTTTGTCTAAACCGAGCTTTAATTACTTTTTTTTTCCAGGTCAAGACCTAAACAGATGACTTTTGTCATTTTTTTCTCACTATGGACAAATGCTATCAACCAATCATCACAAGTTGTACAATTTTTAATGAATGCAGAATTTTCATCCAAAAGTTCTTAAATAAAGCCATCTTAAAGGATGAAATGAAAAACCAACCATATATTTGTACCTACATGATAAAGATGTTAGCAGTTTGATTATGATATAGAACTTACACCCTTATATAACTGTGTAATAGCAAAAAGAAAAGGACAAAAAAATTCCTGCACTCAGTCTCCAAAGAGCTGGGTTCCAGTTCAAGTTCCTATACCTTGTTGGCTAATACTACACACTGAACAAATATCTTAATCTCTGTGAGCCTCAGTTTCCTCATCTGCAAAATAGTTTTTGTTTGCTTTCATGATGGAAAAATGGGGGTAATATATGATATATAGGAGCCATGGTGGTGCAGGAGGAGCTCTGGTGGCACAGTGGTTAAGCATTTGGCTGCTAACCAAAAGGGTGGCAGTTCAAATCCACTAGGCCCTCCTTGGAAACCCTATGGGGCAGTTCTACTCTGTCCTATAGGGTTATGATGAGTCGGAATCAACTTGATGGCAAAGGGTTTGGTTTGGTTTTTTGGTTTGGTTGGTGCAGTGGTTAAGTGCTTGGCTACTAACCAAAAGGTCAGTGGTTTGAACCTACCAGACTGCTCTGCAGGAAAAAGATGTAGTAGTCTGCCTCCATAAAGATTAGCCAAAACAAAACACCAAATCCGTTGCCATTGAGTCGATTCTGACTCATAGAGATTCTACAGGATAGAGTAGAACTGCCCCATAGAGTTTCCAAGGAGCAGCTGGTGGATTCAAACTGCCGACCTTTTGGTTAGCAGCCGAGCTTTTAACCACTGTGCCATGAGGGCTCCAACTCCATACAAACCAAAAAGAATTGCAAGTGAAAAGCGTACTTAATTCTTCTAATAAATAACTACACAAAAATTTATATCCAGCAATTTGTGGACAGTCTCCCACCCTTGCCCATATGAATCTAGGAAATTCTAACTTTTGGATAAAATTCTAATTCTAATCAATGGGTTAAAAAAAATTTACTCAGTTTGGAATAGTATGAATCTGTGTTGTAAATACTATCATTCATAAACTGCTGGATGTAAATTCTTAGGTTTATTATCATATAACCAAACCAAACCCACTGCCACTGAGTCAATTCTGACCCACAGCGACCCTACTGGACAGTAGAACTGCCCCATAGAGTTTTCAAGACTGTAATCTTTATGGATCAATCTTTATGGATTACAGCCTTGGAAACCCTATGGGGCAGTTCTACTCTGTCCTATAGGGTTGCCATGAGTCAGAATTGACTCGGCAGCAGTGGGTTTGGTTTGGTTATATGATATAAACCTAAGAATTTACATCCAGCCGTTTATGAACAATAGTATTTACAACAGAGATATATACTATTCAAAATCGAGCAGTTTTTTTTTTTTAATCCACTGATTAGAATGATTATCAAAAAGTTAGAATTTCGTAGATTCATATGGCCAAGGAAGGAATACTGTCCACCTACTGCTGGATATAAATTCTTGTGCAGTTAGTTACTTATTAGAAGAATAAGTTCATTTTTCAGTTGCAATTCTTTTTGGTTTATAGATGGCACAAAATGGGAAATTCAATCTCCTATGAGCATTATAACATAGTAATAGCACGCTGTAAACTCTGTAGGGTGCATGCCAACACACTTTATCTATAATGAGTCCAGAAGCTCACCTCTGAGGTAAGAAAAAAAAGCATACCTAAATCTACCTCTTACAAAGTGTTTAGGCAAGCAGCTAAATTGGTTTTTTCTTCCTCATCCTTAACCCGGGTTTTTGTCAGCAGGTAAAGTGAGCTTTTCTGAGTTCCAAAATACCCTCGTTTGCCCACAAGAATATACTACAGGCCTGCAGATAGGAGGAATGGGAGTGGGGGTGGGGGATAACTCTTCTTTCCACTCAAGTTACAGCCAGAGTGAACCAACTACACTGCAGTATTTGGAAAACCAACTAGCTTTTGGGCAAAGTTCCTACGCTGAAGTTTAGCCTAAAGCACCTTCTTAAAAAAAAAAAAAAAAGACAAGTACAAAAACACCTACAAAAGCCCTCACTAAAAAAATCTACTGGGACTTACTGGGATGTTAAAACTTTCCTAATAGTTTCATTTCAATATTAAAACAAGTCGACAAAATAGTCGAACGTTGTGTTTGTGGAAAAGCAGCCATGTTCATATCCTCAATAAGAATTAAAAAGCAATGGCGATCCTAGAATTAATCATCGCTTCCCAAACATTAACTTTTAATCACAGTTGAACTAAAGCAGGACTCGGCCTATGAGTCAACCTGCAGCGTACTATCAAAGGCTGTGTGTTAAAACCTCGGTACTGTAAAGCTCAACTCAGTTCCTGCGCAACGTGCAGATGTGGCTAATTTAAAAGCATTTCAGCAGACTGTAAATAATAGTCTACAATTGGGAAACCAACACGTGAACCTACGAAGTCTGATAAGAGCGAGCCTGCCCAAGTTCCAAGAGCAAGGGAAGTGCAGAGGTGAAAGAACAAACTCCATAAACAACTTCCAGGAAAGTCTGGGCAGGGGAAGCCCGGATCCTGTATTCCGAAAGGGCCGGGGCAGCGAGGAAAATAAATGCTTTCGGCCGGGGGAGGGGGAGAAAGAGCAAGAAAACGAAAAGGACTAGTTCCACCCCCACCCCCTAATCAACACTGGAAAACAAGAGAACAATTATTTGACTCCCCAGGAGACTGAAGAGGACCGAGAGGCCCCGAAGGAAAGGGGGCCCAGGGCTCAACTTCACAAACTCGGCCGCCGCTGGCAACTCACCCACACGAATGCCAGAGGCCCCCCTCCCCCTCCCCGGGCCGCGGCTGGAGCGAAGGTGCGGAGCGCGCGGAGGCGCGCGCATTGTGCAAGCCCACCGCAGCCCGGGCGGGCTCTCCCCACCCCCTTCCTTCCTCCCCACCTCCCCCTCCACTCCCGCCAACCTCTTGGGAACCCCGGGAAGAAAGAAAGAAAGGAAGAAGGGGGAAAGCACACCCCCCGGGGCTGCAACCGCAGAAACTCCAAGAGGAAAAACAAATCTCGGCCCCGGACTCCGGGAGGAGTGGGGAGCCAATAACCGCGGCCGAGCAGGCGCCTCCAGTTCCTCCAACTCACCGGGATATCCCTACCCCTTCGCCAGGGTTCCCGGAATCCCCACCCCGAACTGGGGCCCGCCCGACGGGGAAGGGAGTAGGTTACCTGTCGGTTGTGGGATTTGGGCTCCGGCGGCTTAAAGAAGGAGTCCGGCAGCTTTCGGAGCCTCATGGGCACGGTCGGGGGCACGTTGGCTGTCTTGGGGTTCATGACGGCGTTGAAGAGCGCCTCCAGGTCGGTCTCCGAGTCCCCCCGGACGTGCACGATCTGGTGCCCCGCGGGGGGTGCCTGCGGCGCCCCCTGGGACCCCCGGGGCGCCGGCTGCCCAGGCCCGGACGGCGGGTCTTGCCCCTGGGGGGGCTGCGCGGGCGGCTGCCCTTGGCCCTGGGGGGCCGGCTGAGGCGGCGGCTGCTGCCCGGGATCCATGGCTTCTGCCTCTCCCGACGCGCACCCCCTAACCAGGCGGGCGAGGGCTCCGCCCGGGCGCCCCGGCTCGACGGGCCGAGACTAGAGAAGAGGCGAGGGCGGCGCTGGGCGTCGGGAGCGGCGCGCTCCTCGCTCTTAGGGCCGAGGGGCTGCGCCGCAGCCCCGCATCCCCCGCCCCGGCGCCTCCGCCCCCGCCCTGCGCCCCGGCTCCACTGGTCTAGCGGCTGCGCCTCGGGAGGGGCTGAGAGAGACCCGGACCTGCGGCGCCTGAGAACTTTTTTGCCTTCAACTCCCTTGACTGAAGCTAGACAACTAGTTGCTTTTCCCCTCCCCCTTTCTCTTTTATTTCCTTTTCTTGTCCTTCCTTCCTCTCTTTCTTTTCCCCGGCGGCGGCAGTGCCCGACTGAGACAGAAACTCGCCTCAGACGCCAAAACTAAAGTTGAGAGAACCGCCCGCCCGAGCCGCTCGCCGGCTCCGCCTCCTCCCGGCTCTTCCTTCCTCTGCGCGCCCGCCCGCACCGAATCCGCGGCCGGCCGCCGAGGGAAACTTTTCCCTGCAAGTTACTACATTCCTGCAAACTCCCAGCCTCCAATGCCTCTCCCAGTCGCACGTGACCAACTCGCCCTCAATCCAGTGCTCCGCCTGTGCTTCAAGGGCAGCGGTTGAGAAGGTGCTTGGACCTCCGCTCCGCGAGTACTGACGGCCTGGGGGGATGGAAACTTTGGGTCCTATCTGGGTCCGAACTCTTGTCTCTGCGGAGAACGCGGCCGCCCTTCGCCGCGGGAAGTCCTCCCGCCCCGCCCGGTCCCTCCCCGCCAGTCCTTGGGAAAAGGCTCTTTCCAGCTCGCCAGGAGATGCGAAATGGCTAAGGCCAAAAGAAGTCTCGAGAGGGTGAAACTCCACTTAAACCCTCCCCGCGTTAGATCGACTTAACCAGCAGTAGTGTCAATACGGGGTTAAAAGCGCAAGAATAGGTTGGAGTTACAATAGATATCAGTAACAGACACCGATCTTAACAAAAGTGTGTTTTTAAACACTAACTTGATTTTGCAGTTTTTCACTCACCTCTTACCATGCAACAAAAAGGATAAACGATTACAGTATTTAGATAGTTTGAGGCTAGTTCTGTGATTCAGTGTAACTTAACTTCAAAAAAAAAAAAAGATTGCCTGTTTTCCTGTCCAGTGAAATAAGATGCACGAGTTTTGTTCTTTTTTTTTAAGTGAAAACATCAACTTTTATAGGGTTCAAACTTGCAACATACCCACTGAAAACCTCCACGTGAAAAATCAGTGTTTACTTTCAGTTACAAACAATTCTCTGTATACCTGCCTTTCATCCTAGAGGAGCTGTGAACCTATTCCATTGTTACCCCTGTGCCTGACAGAACGCTGGACTCCGTGAATGTTGGCTGAATAAGAAATTAATGGGCGAGGAAATCATCCCAGGCACCTGATCCTCAATGTGGCCATGTCATATATGCTTGGAGTCCACTTAAAATCACTCAAAAGCAGTCAAAATTTGTTATTTTTTTAAATTCAAAACATCATTTTGATTTTTTAAAAAAAGCTTCGAAATATACAATTGCATATCTAACACATAAATACAATTCATCCATTTAAGCAATGCAGTGTTTTTTAGTAAATTCACAGGGTTGTACAACATGACTGATTTTAAACCACTACTCACCACTTCAGAGCTCTGGTGACACAGTGGTTAAGAGCTCGGCTGCTAACCAAAAAGGCTGGCAGTTTGAATCCACCAGTTGCTCCTTGGAAACCCTGTGGGGCAGTTCTATTCTGTCCTATAGGGTCGCTATGAGTCAGAATCCCCTCAGTGGCAATGGGTTTGGTTTGTTTGTTTTTTCACTCAGGGCGGTGGAGTCGATTCCTACTCAATGACCCTATAGGACGAATAGAATCCAAGGCTGTAATCTTGATATAAAGAGCCACATCTTTCTCCCCGTGGGAGCGGCTGGTGGGTTCAAACCCAAACCTTTTGATTAGTAGAAGAGTGCTTTAACCACTGGGCCACCAGGGCTCCTTAAACCATTAGCCCATTCTAAAGATATCTGCCTTCTTGTTTTAATGATTTTGTCTACAATGCTAGTGAGAACAAATGTATAAAATAGGATTAAGCAAGAAAGGGCCTCTTTGCCAAAAAATAATCTCTTCCTCCAGCCAGGATTTCCCCACCTGAATTTTGAATAGGGATCTGTATCACTTGGTGTAGGGCAGGGCCTGGGGTTGAGGCATCAGACTCTCAAGATTCTAACCCCCTCCATGACTACTTTCTCTGAAGAACGGAATCATTGTAAATGATGCTCACAATCCCTTTTTGGATTTGTTTCCCCAACCTTAACCCCCTAAAAATGTTAAATGTCAAGTGCGTTTAACCACAAACTTGTAGGTTCTTGAGTTACAGAGATTTGAGTTGTTCAGGTCCCAGTTCCACCCTTTACTAGCTGTGAGACATTGGACAAGTTACTCTGTCATCTTTAAAATGGTCTTTATACAAAGACTCACCATTATCCTGGATCATTTTCATTGCCCATGTAGATTACTCTCTCAAAACACTAGTATTGCAACTATTTGACCTCTCAGCTGCAATGGACCCTCATCTCCACTCCACTTTAGGTTGCTGAGGTATTAAATGAGTTAATGGACATAAAGTACTCAGCCCCAGTGTTTGGCATATGGTAAGTGCTGTATGTCAGCTATCATTGTTCACACATTATTTCACAGGTAGTGACACAGCCCCCCTTTCTAAACATAGCCACAGGGACCTTGTTGGCAATCCCTTCCTCTCACATCCAGTAATCAATCTACACAAAGAAACCCTTTGGGTAGAAACTATGCATTGCACTGAAAACTTTTAAAGAACCAAAGTGATTGAAAACCTGCGATTGTAATGGAACCTGTCCCTTAATAAGAGCATTTATTACTATGAACACTATAATTAAAGGGCTTAGGGTACAGCAGAGGTTGCTTTGTTCAATATTGTTTCACCTGCCATTACACTGAGAACAAAATTACTTTGATAAGTGGATAGGAAGGCTGTTTGGAGTGATTTTAGGTTCTGTAAGTACTCCTCTACCAGATTTTGTAATTTAGTATTCCTCATCTATAAAATTTCAATCACAGGTTAGAAATAAAGATAACATGTATTCAGTCCTTTGTCCTTTCCCATCTCCAACCCCCTTTTGGAACAATCATCAGTTTAAGGCACCTTCAAATGGGGAGTTACCGTCTTTATACAAAGACCCACCATTATCCTGGATCATACTCATTGTCCATGTAGATCACTCTCTCAAAGCACTAGTTTTGCAACTATTTGACCTCTTAACTACAATGGACCCTCATCTCCACTTTAGCCACCAGACCACCACCCACTCCTATGTCCACACCCTGTTATCATCCAGAAATACTAGTGAAATCAAACTATGTTATATCATTCTGTTAGTAATCATTTGGTTCTCACACTTCATTTATTATTGCCCTCTCCTTCTACAAATCTATCACTCCCTCCTGTTTTCCCTTCCTTCCCAGTTCAATTTAGAGATCATAATCATTGCTTCAACCTCTCACAATAATCATCTTTGCCCTCAATTCCATTACCCTATGTATTTCAATGAACTGGATCTATTAAACTAGATTAATCCAGTCATCTGTCTTTTCTACTCCAACACCTAAGGCATACCGGGCCTGGATCCCACATTAATTAAAAGCTTTCATCAAAGCTTTTGACATTTCATCCAAGGGAGGTTATAATACCATCCTGAAAATATACCTACATAACTACAAGAAGATATTCATTGTAGAACAGTATTACTGAATGACACTATGAATTAGTATTTTAAGTAAATTCTGTAATTATCTACTGAATAGCACAACTGTATTACATTATAATTATTGTGTGGTAAAAGTATTGATTTGCTAAGTGTAAACATTTGAAACACACTTCAGTTTTGTAATCCTCTCTTGGCATTCCAGCATGCTTCAGTATACTGGGAGTTTGAAAAAAGAAAATGTGGCCACCTCTCTTCAGTCTCTGAGAAACCTGGCTGACACCCAGGTTCCTGGGGGCCACTGGAGCGAATCTCACAGCCGAGCGGATTGGTGTCCCTCAACATTTATAGTCTCTCACCTCTTTTTACTCGTATCATATGGCTATTCTGAACTTCACCACTCCCTCATCATGTTTATTCATCATCCCCTTACCCCTCAGAAAATGACATAACCTCCAACACTCAGAGAGATGAAGGCCATCATGCACAAAGGCCCTGAAAGTCTTCCCATCTCAACCCCCTCCCTGACTCCCAACACATGTATTCATTCTCACGAGCCCTTCCCTCCATAGGTGTATTTTTTCAAAAGAGCAGTCCACATGCTTGTTCTTCACTTCCTCACCTTTTGTTCATTTACCCTTCAACTCATCTACAACTGAACTTTTTACCCCTGCCCTCCTCTACCCTGAACCACGTACACACCCTCCCAAGCCACATCCTCCTTCTGATTCACCATCTCAGTTAATGACATCATGATCCACCCACTTGTTCAAGCCAAAAAACTGGGTGCCTTAGTCACCTCCCTCTCACCATCACTTACATTCAATCAGTTACTAATTTGTGTTAATTCTTTTTCTTTCAGATCTCTGAAAAGTCAGCTGTCCAACTCCATGCCCATTTCTACTTCTACTTCATTTCCCATCATTTCTTGTAGATCCTACAAAATTATGTCCCTGCTTTAGCTTTATCTGGTTCCATAAGACTTCTATTTTGATGTCAGAGTGATCTTTCCAACATGCAATTCTGACCATGGTGTGGTATCATTCAGGACTAACTCAAACCCCTTTATATGGCATATAAGGCCCTTAACCATTGTTGCCTTTGGTTCTCTCCCCAGCCATCTCTTGCCACTCACCTATGTGTTCTGTTTTCCAGGCACACTGAACCATTGTTCCTTGAATAGCCATTTTCTTTCCTGCCCTCTTGCTTCTGCAGATGTTATTCCTGCCACCTGGAACTCCTTTTCCCCCCTTTTCACCTGGTTCCCCTTGATACTCAACCTTCAAGACTTAACTCATGTGTTACCTCTTACAGGAAGCCCTCCATGACTCTGCCCTTCTCATTGGTCCCCACCCCATAGTAACTCAGGGGTTTCTCCTCTGGGCTCTCACAGACTCTGACCATTGCCTCCATCATGGCACTTACCACAGTTTAATTGTTGATTTATGTGTCTGTGTCCCTAGCACCACTTGAGGGCTTCTACAACAGTGTCTCCTGTCTCTATATCTCCATGCCAGCACTGCTTAGCAAATAATAGGTGCTTAATAAATTTAGAAAAGAAGGAGGAGGAGAGAGATAAGGAGGGATCCCAGAGCCCAAAAGTGGAAGTGGGTTTGAATCTCAAACAATTAACTTGCTGCCTTGATTCTGATTTTGAAAATTCAGTCTCCACAGACCAGCTATTTCTGTATCGTATAGTTCTAAGACTTCACAACTTTTACTACAGGCTAATAAATTTGCCTGACTTTTCAAAAGTTTTTGTTGGAAATAAACATTTATGGAGCACCTACTGCCAGGCACTGTGCTAAGTGCTTTAAATGGATTATCTCATTTAATCCTTTTAACAACTCGTTAAAATTTTTCTCGTTTTATACATGAGGAAACTGAGGCACAGAGATATTAAATAACTTGCCCAAAGTTGCACTGCTAGTAAGTGGCAGAGCTGAATTTGAACCTAATTTCTGATTCCAGAACTCAAACTCCCCATCAGAAATATAATGTTTATCCTAAGGTTCACCCTTTCAGCCAAAGATTGGACAGGCCCATAAGACAAACCATAATACACATAGCTCAACCATGTAAATGAGACTAAATGGGCACAACAGCCCAGGGGCAAGGACAAGAAGGCAGGAGGGGACAGGAAAGCTGGATGAATGGAAATGGGGAACCCAAGGTCCAGAAGGGGAGAGTGTTGACACGCCGCGGAGTTGGCAACCTGTGTTACAAAAGAATATGTGTATTGTTTAATGAGAAACTAATTTGCTCTGTAAACCTTCATCTAAAGCACAATTAAAAAAAAGAAATATTTTTAATTTCACACATTTCAAAACAGTTATTGACAAATGTATGCAAGTAGAAGGATAGGAAGGTGTAGGAACCCTGCCATTTAAAGAATAGAGTTTTATTTACTTCCGTTCATCAATAGTGCTAGTTTAGGTTTATGTAGTCTTAATATTAACCATGAAGGACAAAGCTGGGTTGACCTCTGGGAAGTCAGATTGAAAATCTGAAGAGACAAAGTCTCATTCTAAATAAGGCATTGTTTGGGAAAAAATTACTGGAAAATATTTTTTAGGGTTTTTCATTTTGCAAGGGACGTACTCAGGTTACCTCAGTTAGTGAGGGTCTAACGTAAGAATGTATAGGGAGAAAGGAAAAAGAAATAATCCTAGCTCACCTTCCTACTTTTACAGAAGAACTTGAGGTCTTGAAACGTTAAGCTACATTGTCCAATATGGTAGCCACTAGCCCATAAAAAATTCAGTTCCTCCGTCACACTAGCCACACATGTGGCTAGAAGCTACCATATTAGACAGAGCAGATATAGAACATTCCCCATCATCATAGGACATTCTATTGCACAGTGCTGAGTTAAATGACTTGCCCAAAGCCATACAGCTTTTCAGTAGTAAGAGCCAGAGCTTCTAGTTTCTGGTCCAGAGATGTTCCACTATACTATCTAATGCCTTAAAAAAAGGCAAAATATGATAGATTACATATCTAATCTACAAACATTTATTATGTTTATGTACAAGGCATTGTGCTACGGTAAGCATGGATCCTGACTTGACGATTTTCAAAAGAAAAATAGGTAGTTTGCTGCCTATATAGAAAATAGCAGGTGGTTTGGTCATATTTTTCCTTCTGGCCTCTAGCTAATTAATGTATATATGTATATGTGTGTGTGTGTGTGTGTGTGTGTGTGTGTGTGTGTGACTGAAATGTCTCCATTCTCTTTGACTTTCCTAGGGACATCAGGTACTTCTCAACTCACACTCAATTCTTGCAGTCAATTCCTGGCTGGTCTCCTAGGCTCCATCTGGCCTTCTTGTTCCTAACAATCCTTTGTGACTCTACACCCATCTCCCTTCTGTGCCGTTTTCACACTCACTCCTTCACTCAAAACTGTACTATATCTCTATTGTGTGTCCTGTACTGCATATCCTACAGCAACCAACAACAAATGATGAGGTCAATAACAATGACTGACATTCGCATGACACTTTTACTTTTCCTATTGTGTATTACAGAGCCCTGGTGGCACACTGGTTAAGAGCTCAGCTGCTAAGCAAAAGGTCAGCAATTCAAATCCACCAGCCGCTCCTTAGAAACCTTATGGGGCAGTTCTATTCTGTCCTATAGGGTCACTATGAGTCAGAATTTACTCAACCGCAATGGGTCTGGTTTGTTATTGTGTATTACCCAGTAATAACAATTATGATGGAGCAAACAATGGACTTACATTTGCACAACACTTTTACTTCTCTCAGTTCTTCCACATACATTATTCCTTTCATCTAATTCTCATTCTTCTTACCAGATTTCAAGGCCTTCAATCAACTTTTACCCTTTTATTTCACAAGACTGTTTCTTGTTCAATATTCTAAGTGGATCTGTTCTAAAAGTTCCAAAATCAGGAACCTGAGAGTCATCCTTGACTTCTCCAATTTCACCCTCCTTCCATTTCCCTTCTCCCCCTTTCATCCATCCGCAAGTAACACTGGTTCCAAGTCAAAAAACACATCAGGAATATATCCACTTCCCTCCATCTCCATTGAAACCGCCCTTGCCCAAGCTGCCCTAATTTCTCGCTGGACTACAGCAGTAGTTTCCCCACTTCTGTACGTCTCTTCAAATTCATTTACTGTAAAATAGTCACAGCAATCTTTTGATCTTTTGAAAACATACATGACTCCCTTGCTTAAAACCTTATAGTGATTTCCCAGTACACTTCTGTTAAATTCCAAACTCCTTTCATTGGCTTATAAGATGTGCATGATCTCTTCTATCTTTCCAACTTCAACTTGTGCCACTCACTCCTTTGTCTGCTATGCTCCATCCTCAATGGTTTCTGTCAGTTCCTAGAACACACCAAACTCATTCCCATCTCAGGGCCTTTGCGTATGCTGTGCTTTTTCTGAGAACAGTCTTATGCTTAACTCTCAGTTTAAATGTTACCTCCTCAGAGGAGTGTTTTCTGACTAACCACTATTGATTTATTTCCTGGGAAAATCATAATTCCTTATTACTTTATGTATTTTACTGGCTTGTTTTTGTTTTTCTAGATTGTAAGCTTTGTAGGAGTGGTTATGTATTTTGTTCACAACTATGCCCCCATGCTTAGCATTGTGCCTGGCACACTGCAGACATTAGTTGAATAATATTCTTCTAAGCAAATCTGTTGCTCTAGTCAAAGAAGTTTGTTTGTGATCCAGCATATAGTTCCTACTTCTACAAAATAACATGGAATATTTTCTCTGCCTAGAAATTGTTCCTCCTCTAAGCCAATCCATGGCCTTCATTTCCTTTTAAATGCACCTAAAAATTCCCTCCTCAAGGCAGTCTTTCACTGTCGATCATCCTTGACTCTGATGATATCTTCCTCTTGGTTCTCTCAAAACTTCAGAGGTATGTTAAAACATATTATTTTATACTTATAAAGTAAACACTTTTAAGCATAGTAAGTGTTGTATTCCATATTTTTGTTAAGGAAGTAAAGGGGGCCAGCTAGTCAAAATTTTGGTTGAATAGAAGTTAATTTATATTGTTACAGGTAGTTTCCATTTTATCATTTCTGTCACCCACCTTTCTAATAACTAAAAAGATAAGGAAAATAATTTACAAATTCTTAGTGTGTATGTTAAAGCCCAATGAGTTTATTTTCTTTCTTTCTAAAGGAAAAAAAAGATAAACAGGAATGGTAAGTTGCAACTTTATTTAAACTCAGTTTAGCCTGCCTATCACATGGAACTTTAACAGATATGCGAAGTCAGGAGATTGAAGACTTACATTAAAGGATATCAGCTCTTAAAGTTTGCCAGTTGGGACAGTGCTAAATGCAGCACTAGATGCAGATTTTAGGACTATTTAATACAGCTTTTACTGTGAGAGACAGTATACTTCCCTGTCTTTTATGCTTGCCTTTGTCCTTTTGTTTTCATCTATTCTTTCTTTCTTTCTTAAACTAGAGAAGTACAGGGTAGAATCCCCAGTCCTGGGGTTGCCCGCCAGAATCAATACACATGTTCTAGAAAATATACAAAATAATGCTCTACCTCATACAAAAAAAAATAAAAAGAAAAAAAATCAGAGCAATTAAAATAACAAATACCATTTCACACTCATTAGACTGTGGGAAAAAATAACAGATCTAACATATACTAAGCACTGGCTAGAAAGTGGCAAAATGGAAATTCTTACACCAGTGGTGGCAACATAAATTGGTGCAATCACTTTGGAGAACAATTTGTCAGTATCTATCAAGGCTGGATATACCCTAAAAAAAAAAAAAAAAAAAAACCCACCCAGCAATTCTATAAGGATAACCCTAGAGAACACTTCACAGGGAGACATGTACAAGAATATTCATTTCAGCATTGTTAATACAATCAAAATGTCTAGCAATAGTGGGATGGATATATATGGCAGAGCCATCCAGTTAAAATGGATGAACAAGACCTATAAGAAATCAGTGTAGATAAATTGAAAAAATACTGAGTAAAAAAATTAAGTTTGCAAAATTTTTGTATAAAGTGTTTCCATTTATGTAAATTTTTAAAACTCAGAAAAGAGTACAGTATATTGTTAATGGAAGCATACATATTTAGTGGAAGTATAAAATACGCAAGGAAGGAAGCACACCAGCTTCAGGACATCAGTTACTTCCAGAAAGGGAAGGAAGAAAATGGTTTAGGAGTAGAAGCTTTAGCAGTGCTCATAATGTTTTATTTCTTAAGAAAATCTGAAGTATGGATAGGAGGGAAGTGAGTAGTGGTTATAAAAGACCAACACAAAGGATCCTTGCGGTGTTGGAACTATTCATTATCTTGACTGTAGTAGTGGATATAGGAACCTACATGGGTGATAAAATTGTATATGACTTAACTCAGACACAAATGAGTACAAGTAGAACTGGGGAACTCTAAATAAGGTCAGTGAATGGATATTTATCAATGTTGAGTATTATGGTTGTGATACTATACTATAGTTTCGCAAAATGACTCCGTTGGGGAAAACTTGGCAAAGTGTACAAGGAAGGGCTGTCTGTATTATTTCTAACAACTGTATGTGAATCTGTAGTTATTTCAATGAGAATTTCAGTTTAAAAAATTTGAACTAAATGTGGCAAAATTTCAACTATCAAATGTGGGAGGAGGGTATATTATGGTAATTGCTGTACTTTTAAAATATTTCATAATTTAAAAGAGAAAAAGAACGTCTGGGACCCACTGCAGAACTGACTCAATCACCAGAGGTAGGGATCAGTCATCTGTATTTGTAAAAAGTTTCACTGGTGATTCTGAAGCAAAATCAGGTTGGAAAAGCACAAGTTATTTGCTCTGAAGTGAGATCAAGTTGCGATCAAATCCTGGATCAGCCTTTACCTGCTCTGTGGCTTTAGGCAAATTGCTTAATTTCTTTAAGTCTTAGTTTCCTCATAAGCAGGAACTCTGGTGGTCCAGTGGTTAAGCACTCAACTGCTAACTGAAAGGTTGACAATTCAAATCCACCAGCCCCTCCATGGGAGAAAGATGTGGCAGTCTGTTTCTGTGAAGATTACAGTCCTAGAAACTCTGTGGGACAGTTCTACGCTGTCCTAGAATTACTTTTGGTTGGAATCGAGTCGATGGCAATGGGATTGGTTTGGTTTGGTTTTTACCTCATAAGTAAAGTGGAGATCTAATAGAACTTCTGTAATCTAGTTTTTTGGACGTCTAGCATATCTTCTGCTTCATAACTATAAGTCAATCCTTTGACGAGGGATGCTAGTTTGCTCCTGTTATTTTCTTAATGTCAGACATTCGTGTTCATCTTACTCTGGTAATTGCTCCCCGTTTGAATTTAGGGTTTTTGCTGCTTACTCTCTTAGTCTTTCTTCATCTGGTTGTGGTGGAACTAATTTCGCCTCTGGCTAGGAAGTAGTATGTATCAGGTCTGGCCAATCAGAATCTAGCACTTCTAAGGCTGAAGGGATTGGTTAAGGGGAAGACAGTACTCCATCTCAGTCAGTGTGACCAAGATGGGGCTTTTGTTGAGACTCCTGTGACAGACATAGGTGTTATTTTTCCACTGGCCTTAAAATTGAAAGGGTGATGATGGGTATACTGACATTTTTCCATATGTGGAAAGAAGTAATCTGAGAATGGAATCAACAGAGAGAAAATGGGTTGAGCAGGAAACCAGGTCTTGCAACAAATCTGCCAAAGAGTCAGGCCCAACCTACCACTGAACTTTTAAGTTACATGAGCCAATAAGTTAATATTTTTCTTAAGATGATTTAGTCAGGTTTTCTTTTACTTATAATCCAAGGGACTGTATTGATTTAACCTACCTCAAAAGGGTTGTAGAGAGGATTAAATAAAATAATACATGTAAAGCATTAACTTCAGTGACTGGAATAAAATAAGGAAATAATAATAATGATAATAATATTGTCATTCTGCTTCCAGAACTGTAAGAACATCCTATGACTGATGAGAGATGTTAGTTTGTTCCTGTTATTTTCTTAATATCAGAAAATGCTGCTAGTATAAACAGAAATAAATAACTGACTTCTTGCTAAATAATATTTTAAACACACTGTTAACGTAAAGGAGAAAGATTGGGAAACCCCTAAAAAATTTAGTTTTAGCTTTCTCTGGGAATATACTTGTATACTCATGCTCTTTGTCTTTCTTCAGTTTGCCTGCCTTAGGCTGGGTTCCCTAGAGAAGCAAAACTAGTGAAGGGTATATATATATGGAGCCCTGGTGGTACAGTGGTTAGGAGGTTGACTGCAAACCAAAAATCCAAAGGCTCCTTGGAAACCCAGTAGGACAGTTCTACCCTGTCTGATAGGGTCGCTATGAGTTGGAATTGACTCCACGGCAACGGGTTTGGAACCACTGAGAATAATGGACCAGCCAAGTTGACACACAATCTTAACCATCACAGCCCACCCCTTGTCAGCTTGGCACTTGTACATATCTCCTTAAACCATACGCAATCTCTAAAGACAGTTACGAAGTCATACTTGCACCTAACATGATACAACAACATGCATACAACTGAGAACTCACTAGTTCCATTTACACCTTACATTTTATAAGTGAAGGAAACAAAAATACTTGATGCATTCATACAAGGAAGGAATACTCAACAATTACAGCCCTCAGTTGTGCAACTAGTCATGTGGTCATAACTGGTATTTAGAACTACCTTCTTCCACCACCCATTCCATATTTCCTTTGCCCTCAGCAAGCACCTCAGCTGGTTGTGGTTCTTTGCCTGGTGGGGTGACACAAACTTTCATTCTTGAAGGGTCTGGGCCATTGGTAGTCATGTCAGAATTGGGTTGCTGTAGTTTTCCACTGACGTTAATCAGAGGGCATGGTAGTACTAAGAGATGTCCTAAGAAATCCCCTGTATTCCAGACATACTCTTTACCTCTATTATGTAATATCAATCTGATTTGCTCTTGGTAATAGGCAATCACACTAGCCAATACAGTAACTCTCATCTTTGCCTGTTGATCCAGAGGCATGAGGAACCCAAAGAGGCCAGGTGGCATTCTTAACTTCCAGTTTAATAGAATCAGTGTTGTGTCTGCTGGTGGGAGCATTCCTCCCTTTGGAACTAAGACCTCTAGACCCACAGAGCACAGGGTCATGGGGACAAGAAGCAAAAATTTTGTGAGTGAGTCACTAGGAGTAATAGTAAGTGCAGCCACTCCCATTTCCACTCCTTGATTCCTAGACCCATGAATCCTGGCTATGGGAGAAAGAGCACCATATGTTGTACGCTGGTTTACAGCATATGCAACCCCCTGGAGAACATTGCCCCAATGATGCAAGGTATTGTCACCTAGCTGGCACCATAATTGTGTCTGTAGAAGGCCGTTCCATCATTCTCTCAAGCCAGCTGCTTCAGGATGATGGGGAACATATTAAGACCACTGAATTCCATAAGCATGAGCACGTTGCTGCACTTTATTTGCTGTGGAGTCCCTTGATTTGAGGCAATGCTGTGTGGGAGACCATGATGGTGGATAAGGCATTCTGTAAGACTATGGATGGTAGTTTTGGCAGAAGCATTGTGCACAGGGAAGGCAAGTCCATATCCAGAGTAAGTGTTTATTCCAGTAAGAACAAAACGCTGCCCTTTTTATGATGGAAGTGGTCCAATGTAATCAACCTGTCACCAGGTTGCTGGCTGATCACCCCGAGGAATGATGCTATATCAGGGACTTAGTGTTGATCTCTGCTGCTGGCACTACTCAGCAGTGGCTGTAGCCAAGTCGGCCTTGGTGAGTAGAAGTCCATGTTGCTGAACCCGTGCATAACCTCCATCCCTGCCACCATGGCTGCTTTGTTCATGAGCCCATTAGGCAATGACTAGAGTGAATGGAGGAGGAGAACTGGTTTTCACAGAACGCGTCATCCTATTCACTTGATTGTTAAAATCCTCCTCTGTCGAGATCACCCTTTGGTGAGCATTCACATGAGACACAAATATCTGCACTTCTTTAGCCCATTCAGAGAGGTCTATCCACATAACTCTTCCCCATACCTCCTTGTCTCTGATTTTCCAATCATCGTTCCAAGTTCCTGACCATCCAGCCCACTGGCCACAGCCCATGAATCAGTATACAATCAGACATCTGGCTCTTTTTCCTTCCAAGCAAAGTGAACAACCATGTGCACTACTTGAAGTTCTCCCCATTGGGAGGATCCCCTTCACCACTGGCCTTCAGGGAGGGCCCAGAAAGGGTCTGTAGTACTGCCGCTGTCCACTTTTGGGTGGTACCTGCATATCACACAGAATCATCTGTAAACCAGGCATGAGTTTTCTCTTCCTCAGTCAACTGATAATAAAGAATTCCCCATGAGGCCACAGGTGCAGACTGGGAGAGGGAACATAATATGACAGGAGTGGTGATCATGGGCATTTGGGCCACTTCCTCATGTAACTCACTCGTGCATTCAGGTCCTGCTTGAGACTGATCTCGTATATACTACTTCCATTTCATGATGAAGTGCTGTTGTGCACATCTGATTTTATGGCTCTGTAGGTCAGACAATACCCAGTTCATGATGGGCAGATCAGGAGGCATGGTGACTTGGTGACCCATTGTGAAGTGTTCAGTCTCTACTAATGCCCAGTAACAAGTCAAAAGCTGTTTCTCTAAAGGAGAGTAGTTACCTATGGAAGATGTCAGGGTTTTGCTCCAAAATCCTGAAGGCCTGCACTGTGATTCACCAATAGGGGCCTGCCTAAGACTCCAAACAGCATCTCCATCTGCCACTGACACTGTAAGCGCCACTGGATCAGCCAGATCATATGGCCCAAGTGGCAGAGCGGCTTGCACTGCAGCCTGAACCTGTTGCAGATCCCTCTCTTGTTCTGGGCCCCACTCAAAACTAGCAGCTTTTCAAGTCACTTAATAGGCCGGAGTAGTACACCAAAATGAGGGATTTGTTGCCTTCAAAATCCAAAGAGGACCATCAGACATTATGCCTCCTTTTTAGTTGCAGGAAGGGCCAGATACAACTTATCCTTCACTTTAGAAAGAATATTTTGACATGCTCCACACAACTGGACCCCTAGAAATTTCACTGAGGTGGAAGGTGGCTGAATTTTTGTGGGATTAATTTCCCATCCTCTAGCACTCAAATGTTTTACCAGTAAGTCTAGAGTCATTGCCACTTCTTCCTTACTGGTCCAATCAGCATAATGTCATCAATGTAATAACCAGTGTGATGTCTTGTGGAAGGGAAAGGCAATCAAGCTCCCTACGGACTAAATTATGACATAGGGCTGGAGAGATGATATACCTCTGAGGTAGGACAGTGAGTAGGACAGTGAAGGTATATTGCTGGGCTTGCCAGCAGAAGTTAAACTGCTTCTGGTGTTGCATTGAAACTGGGATCGAGAAAAAGGCACTGGCCAGATCAATAGCTGCATACCAGGTATCAGGAAATGTATTAATTTGCTCAAGCAATGAAACCATATCTTTAACATCAGCTGCAATTGAAGTCACCACCTGGTTAAGTTTACAGTAATCCACTGTCATTCTCTTATATCCATCTTTTTTTTGCATAGGCCAAATAGGCGAGTTGAATTGGGATTGGTGGCAATCACCACCCCTGCATCCTTCAAGTCCTTGATGGTGGCAGTAATCTCTGCAATCCCTCCAAGAATGCAATATTTCTTTTGGTTTACTATTTTCCTAGGTATGGACAGTTCTAATGGCTTCCACGTGGCTTTTCCTATTATAATAGCACTTACTCAACTTTTCAGGGATCAACCATGAGGGTTCTGCCACTTGCTGAGTTTATCTATTCCAATTATGCATTCTGGAACTGGGGAAATCACTGCAGGATGGGTTTGGGGACCCACTGGACCCACTGTGAGATGAACCTGAGCTAAGACTTCATTAATAACTTGACCTCTATATGCCCCTACTCTTACTTGTGGGCCACAGTGATGTTTTGGGTCTTCTGAAATTAGTGTCAGTTCAGAGCCAGTATCCAGTAATCCCCAAAAAGTCTGATTATTTCCTTTTCCCCAATGAACGGTCACTCTCATAAAAGGCTGTAGATCTTTGGAGAAGGCTGAGAGAAAAGATTAATAGTATACATTTTTGGCAGTGTAGTGAGGTCCTTCCTCAAGGGGACCTGACCTCTTTGTTCAAGGGGTTGTGGGTCTGTAAACTGGCTCAAGTCTGGGAATTGATTGAGGACTGTGACTCTCTGTTCTGGCAATACAAGTTAGACTGCTGTTCAGTTGACCTAGAATTCTTCTGCTTGTACAGATCAAGTAAATATTTAGTAGATTTCTCATCTATTTCACTCCTAAGGACACCATGACTAAGTAGCCAACTCAGTAAGTCCATATGAGTCAGACATTTCTGATTACTACTTTGAATGCACTGTCCATTACAGTAACCATGCTCACCTTGTCTTTGTGGACTGAGTGCTGTAACTTGGCCCCTACCACCATGGGGTCCAATCAGCCCCATTGTAGTTCGGTGTCTTAATTCAGTTAGGGCAGTTCCCAATGTCAAATTTGACTTACATAAAATAGCAATCACAGCAGTTTTCAAGGATGCTGATTCTCTCTTCACAAATTTGTTCCTCACCATTGTGGTAAAAGGTGTGTCCTTGGGCAGTCCATGTGTGGGTCTGTGGGTCTAACCTGACAAATCCACTCTAATATTCCATGCCCAGAGCCATTTCCTCTGCCTCACCTGCCTGTATCCCACCCATGGTCCAGTGCTGCAAGAGTCTGGGTTTGGGGTCTTTAAAACCATTAGGGGGAAATAATAAACAAAAGGAAAGCTTCTTTTCCTTTAAAAAAAAAAAAAACCCGCATGGGACCATGGACATATACCTGTTGGCGTTGCCCAAATAGATCTTAAGTGGCGTATACCTGTATATATAGAAATTTATCTCAAGGAAATGGCTCATGCAGCTGTAGAGGCTGGCAAGTCCCAAGTCCGTGGGTCAGGCACCAGGCTGGAGGCTTCTCCTGACTCAACGTCATGGATTGAATTATGTTTTCCAAAAATCGTGTGTATCAACTTCGCTGGGCCATGATTCACAGTACTGTGTGGTTGTCCTCCATTTTGTGATTGTAATTTTATGTTAAAGAGGATTAGGGTGGGATTGTTAACACCCTCGCTAAGGTCACATCCCTGATACAATGTAAAGGGAGTTTTCCTGGGGTGTAGCCTGCACCACCTTTTATCTTACAAGAGATAAAAGGAAAGCGAAGCAAGCAGAGAGCTGGGGGACCTCATACCACCAAGAAAGCAGTGCTGGGAGCAGAGCGTGTCCTTTGGACCCGAGCTCCTGCACAGAGAAGCTCCTAGATTGGAGGAAGATTGATGATAAGGACCTTCCTCCAGAGCCGACAGAGAAAGCCTTCCCCTGGAACTTATGCCCTGAATTTGGACTTCTAACCTACTAGACTGTGAGAAAATAAATTTCTCTTTGTTAAAGCCATCCACTTGTGGTATTTCTGTTAGAGCAGCACTAGATGACCAAGACACTCACATAGCTGTAGGGGCTGATGAACCCAAGATTAGCAGGTCAGACAGCAAGCTGCTTACTCATAGGCTGCGGAGGCTGACAAATCCCAAGATCAGCAGGCAACATGGCAGCTGCTGGCAAAAGTTCCAAGAACAGGAGGTCAGATGATAACCAGCTAGATGCAGCATCCAGAGCAAGCAAAAGCCAGTGAGGTTTGCCAGAACATCCATATATATTGGGTGTAGGCCACACACCGAGGAAACTCCCCTTACAACTGATTGGCTGATCACATCACATCATGGAGGTGATTACATTATATCACAAACTGGAGTATAACTATACCATTATATAACTGCCAAACAACTGAGAATCATGGCCAAGCCAAGTCGACACACAACCATAACCATCACATTGCCCTTCCTCATTCTCTGTTCCTTCATAAACTTTACCTAACTGGATTCCCAGATCTTCTTTGTAGAATTTCCTGATCACTCCTTGTAGATGTGATTTCTTCCTCTGAAATCTTTTAGCAATAATGGTCTCTTCCAGTTATATGTTGTCTTGTACTGTTAGTAACATCAACATTTATGACTGTCTTATGCCTCTATGAGTCTGAATTGACTCGATGGCAATGGGTTTATGTCTCCAAGAAGATGTTTCTTGAGAGTAACTGGGTATTTCTTTCTATCTCATATTGCACCTGACACAGTTATGGGTACCATCATATAACAATCTTACATGTAATAATAAAAATACAGAAATAATACGCACATTTTTGTCTGTTTTGTTTGTTGCTGTATATGCAGTGCCTAGAAAATGCCTGGCACACAAAAGGCAATCAATCAATAAACACCTGTGGCAAAAATGAATAGATATTAGTTCTTAATGAATACTTACTGACTGGATGAATGAGAAGCCCTCAGGATAGATAATTCTCCTAAGAATCCTTCAGTCTTCAGTGCCTTCAGACCTAGGTTTTCGCCAAGCTGTAAGGACCAAAGCTAGCTGAGAACGGGCTGGGACAGGAATGACAGGCCTGTGGATCTGAATACAAGGGGAGGGCTCAGGATGAGGGATTTCCCCTTTCTGACCACAACTTCCTACCACAGTTCCCACTTCCCAACCCACAGTACCTCAAATACTCAACACTTAATTCACTCAGTCTGCTGACCCTATTGGGGGCAATATTTGATTTTTTTTAATAAGCATTCCATTGTCACATACTTCATGATGCCCAGAGAGGTTTCCATTGCTATTAACTCAGACCAGTCCATTCTGTGCCTTGACAACTGTAATAAATCTTCGATTTATCTTTGGACTTTCTTCACCCCAATTCATCACTGGCAGACTAGATGTCACAGAATATCACTTTCATGATGTTACCACCCTGGTCACAAGTCTTAATGACTCCTACCAATTACCTACTGAAAAGATATAAATTTCCTAGCTTTGCACCCACAGCCTTCAGTGACCAGGTCCCACTAGTCTGTCTTCCCTGTGTTATTACAAAGAACTCCTGGGAGAGACTCTTCAGTTCTAACTAGTCAGGTGTACTCATGTGCACCCAAACCACCCTGTCCCTATTTTTGCTCATGTGGCCTAAGTGTTCCCACATTCTCCAGCCTTCAGCGTAAGTCCCTCTTTTTAACGCCCAAATTACAGTTCTGTGAACCCCCTCCTTAAGTAACTTTCAGAATTTCTGAAGAATGTCTCTCAATTCCCAGAAAACGTTATTTGTCACCATAGTCTGCTGTCCCAACCAAATCCTCCACCCTCCACCCTCAGTTGATCACAGCTTGCCCTTTCAAAGCTGGCTTCTACAGGCTGTTGCTGTTTTCCAAGGACAATTTTGCCTCAGGCATATTCCCAGGCCTCATATCTGATCCCACACAGTACAGCTAAATGCAGACTATAATAGTCTGCAGAATTTTTCAAAAGGTTTAGGGATAACTGGAGGGATTACTGCACAGAAAACTTCGAATGGGCATCTAGATATGAAGGTTGCTAGTCCACTGGCTGTGCCCCTGCAAAGGAGGGTTCCATACTAATACTCGCTGACCTTTGTACCCACCCTCCCACTCCCTCACTCTCCACACCTGCAGTCACATTTCAAGGACCAGCTTTTCTTTGTCAAAAGGACTCTGTCAGTCAGAGGATGGATATTTATTTAAGTCTTTTAAGTGCCAGGCACTGTGCTAGGCATTGGGAATAAAAGAGTGAACAAAATAGACCGTCTCTGATTTCATGACACAAATTATTACAAATAGTTAAGCAAATAATTCCAAGCGTGCAAAGTGCTGCCACAGAAATCCGTGGAGTCCAAATTCAGGTCCTCTACATTCTCTGAGGCCCCAGGAAGAGAGGAAAAACCAGTTTTCCCACCTCTTGTATTCTATCCAATCAAATTAGTAATAATAATCTACAGAAAAGCAACTCTACCACAAGGAAGGCAGATTTTTACATTATTTTGCAGTTTAGCTCCTCATTTTCCTTATTTCCTAACTAGAGAATGAAAATAGCTAAAATCCATGAGTACTTAAATTATGTGATTAGCTCCATTCTAAGCACAATATATGTATTAATTTCTATAACCTTCACAACAACCTATGAGGGAATCCTACTATTTTCCCTATTTCACAGATGAGGCAACTAAGGCACAGAAAGGTTTAATAATTTGCTCAAGGTCACACAGCAAGTAACAGCAAGAACCAAGAATCCAGGCAATCTGACTCTCTATCACTATGATATTATGCCTCTCCATACAGAGAATTTGCATAATCACAGAAGGGTCATTAAAAAGCTTTTTGCAAAACAATGGAGCAATCTTTCCTCAAAGATATGTTCTATCTTCACCTTTATAGCAGAGATAGCACTGGAAGCAATCAGTATCAGTTCCCCATCTCTGGACTCTATCCCAGGGCCAGGCTCTGAGCGCCCTGACATATCATGCTCCTTTCATGCCCTTGGAATGCTCTCCTCTTCGCTCTCCTCTTCGGCTGTTGAAACTACCAGTTCTTCCATAGCAGCCAGACCAAACCCTAAGCCTAATTCACAGTGATTCTTCTATTTCTGAATTCATGTAACAACCACTGTCTATAGCCACGCTCTTATAGATTACCTTCCCAATTAGGTTATGCTGTTGTTGTTGCTGTTATGTGCCAACACGGTGATTCTGACTCATAGTGACCCCATGTGACAGAGAACTGCCCTATAGGGTTTTCTAGGCTGTAATCTTTACGGGAGCAGATTAGGGAGTGCGTCCTTCCCCAAAGTAAATAGTACAGTGCCTTGAAGCCCTGGTGGCTCAGTATTAAGAGCTATATCTGCTAACCAAAAGGTCAGCAGTTCAAATCCACCAGCTGCTCCTTGGAAACCCTATGGGGCAGTTCTCTGTTCTATAGGCCTACTAGGAGTAGGAATCGACCCCACAGCAATGGGTCTGGATTTTTGGTTTTGGTGTAATTAAAGCATGCTTGCAAGCAGTCACATTCCCAAGACCTGTGTTTCTCAGGCCATTGTACTGTTTTGTTTTCAAGTTGCTTTCCATGGTTTTTGCTTTGGAATTGTGAGGGAATCAATGGTTTCTTTTTGGATAGAACTGGTACTCAAAAAGAATTGATTGACCAACTGATTGATAAAGAGGGAGGTCCCCAGGTCAAATGGACCTGTATGGTGGCAGCAAGACTGATAGCAGAGGGACATTTTTGTCCTTGATTTTATGTTTTTATATGATTTTTAAAAAATCTATGGATATTGCGATCATGTCTGGAAAGTAGTTATTCATTCAATAAACATTTAATGTACTACGGCATTGTGCTAGGTACTAGGAATACAACAGTTATCAAGATAGTAATATCTACCTCAAAGATCTTACAGGCTAAATAAATAAATACAAATGTTGATAGGATTACACTGGATACTAAGCTAGAAGATGTTAAGATTAAAAGAAATAGTCAAACAGAATTGTTGCCTCCATTGTGGGAAGGGAAAGAGACCTAACATTTAATGAGCATATACTAAAATATTATATGGTAGGTGATTTTTATATACATAAAAAATCTTATTTAATCCTTACTGTTGTTCTTTGAAAGGAGCCATGGTGGTGCAGTGGTTAAGTGCTTGGTTGCTAACTGAAAGGTTGGCAGTTCTAACCCAAAAGCTGCTCCACAGAGAAAGAGGTGGCAGTCTGCTTTCATAAAGATTTATAGCCTTGGAAACCCTATGGGGCAGTTCTACTCTGTACTAATTGCTTCAGGGAAAGGATACAATAGGAAAAAAAAAAAAAGATAGAGAAAGAATTAATCCTCAACTTTAATGTTTCAAAGGCCTGGCCCTCAGAGGAGCAGAAAAGGCTCACGGATTTTGAAGAAAATATGAATAAACCCAAAAGACCAAGACCCAACTCCACCTTCATCCCAAGTAAGGTGAGAAAAAGATCCCTTGGGCAGAGAATGGGAGGGAAAGTCAAGGCAGTATCAATATTTTTGGTGGGTCTCAGAGAGAGGGATCCTGTACTCTACTCCAAAGATCGAGCTTCCCAGGAGGCAGCAAAACTGTGCCGTTTCCTGGGTAAGATCTCAGAAAGACAGTACGACACCAGAGAAAAAACAGCTGTGTTTCATATTTTTAGGTCAGAGGATGCAGTGATCTGTGTGATCTGATGATCAAAGATAGGATGGGAGATGGACAGCTCAGCAGATGTTACTGTGGCTAGAAGATATCAAGAATATGAAACCTACTCTAACATTTTGACATCATGTAAGTCCACCCCACTACAACTTCGGGGAAATAGAGGGAGTTACAGGTCCCTAGGTGGCACAAACTATTTGTGCTCAACTATTGATTTAAGGGTTGGCAGTTTGAACCAACTCAATGGCACCATGAAACAAAGAACAGACAATCTACTTCTGTAAAGATTACAGCCAAGAAAACTTATGGAGCAGTTCTACTCTGTAACACAGGGGGTTGCCATGAGTTGGAATGGACTTGATGGCAATGCTTTTGTTTGTGTTTATAGAAGCATAGTAAAAATCACATTTCTTATATACCTGAGTTTATGTAACGAGATCTGTACTCATCTCTCAAATCTGTCTACAAATTTTCTCTCTTGAGCTCTATACCCACACTGCCAGCTGCTTTCCAGACAGATCCACAGGTTCAAATCCAAAATTATCATCCTTATCCCTACAACACAGAAACACGTATTTCAAACTTGCTGCTTCTCAGCATTTCTTGCAGGCTCAGCATTTCATTGTCTTTGGGTACATGTCAATCACTTTTTCCATAAAAAAACTAAGTCATACCTTCACTGTATTAATGCAATGAAGGGACAGTACTATGAGACACTGTTCTTCGCTCTTTTGCCAACTTAGTAATACCAGCAAGGCAGCTCTCTCAGTTTATTCATAGCTCTTGTATTAGCTGCAGGGCTAATTTTAATTTCAATTTTGATTTATCACGTGATTAAAAAGACTTTACAACTACTTTCAGAACTTTTTTTTTTAATTGAGGCTTTTCAGTGGTACAATGTATCCAACGATTACTAGTATACTTTTTCACAGCTTTAGAGATATAAATCTTTATGCAGTGAAGAAATGTAATTAAATGAAACTCAAGTTGAAAAAGTAATGCATAATAATAATCAGTAGTACAGATGTTTAGTTTTCTGCTATGCTACAGTTTCAATTCAGAATTAATTAGCTTCTAAAATAAAATACATGGAAAATTGAGGACTTACTTGAATATTAATGCAATAAATATGAACTAGATTTTTAATGCCTTTTAACTCTGTAAAAACTCTACAACTGGTATTGGTACAGATCATACAAAGGATGGAAGTTGGTTCCTGTATTAGTATTCCAGGTGAACTTAAAAAAAGGCATCTTGGTGTTTGTTTTCTTCTGCTCTAAGTAGGCTCTTTATATTTCACTCAAGTTAAGCTGCAAAGTAAATGTTTATCTGCAAATTAGAATTAAAATTAAAAAATGAGTGAATTAAAAAAAAGAGTAGATATGGATAATCTGAAACAGCATTGTTAAGACATTTCCCCCACACCATAACAGTGGTATAAAACATGAACATGACGCTTGATGGGGTCCACGATAAAGTAAGAAAATGTCTGTTCATGACCCTTTGTGGAAGGGTAGCATATACCAGCAGAATCCTGAAAAAGATAAACCTAAATTATTTAGTATTCAACTACATTGCAATGATAATCAATATACTTGATTATATATTTTCTGCCAAAACATCTTGAGACATACTTAAAACCTTTGATAATAAATTGGTGGTTAACTAATATTATTAAACATTTATTAACAGCATGGTACACCATACTAACAATACATGTCTACAATGCATATATGCATAATTCTTTTCTCTAAGGAAATTATAGTCCAAAGACAAATTCTATCATTTAAAAAAGTATGTTTAAAGTGCTAATGTTGCAAAAATGTCTATTTTGCAATTTTTGTCTATCTTTGCTTTCTTTTGGAACATGCTCCATATGCACCATGAGAGCAGGGACTATACCTCTTTTATTTATCACTGTGTCCTAGCCCAGCACAGTATGACACTAAAATTCAGGTACTGGATTCTGTGATATAAAGACATGTATGGCATTCTTATTTATTTGCCCTATAAGTTATGGTTTCAGAGACTAGAGAACTGTACTCTACTCCATCTCAGTCACAGATTTAGTTCCAAAATAGGTAGGGAATATTTTTGGATACAGACAAGAGAAAGGATGCCAGAAGTCCATACTATTCCCCAAACAAAAGCATACACTATCAACTTTTAAAGGAAAACATCTTTTCTCCTACGCATAACATTCTCCTACTTGCTGACTCCAACACTATTAATAACAAGTAATTAAATTAGTTGCACATATCCCCTCAACACTTACATATGCTGTAACTTTAAAGACAGAAGATGTAATTTGTATTTTCTTGGTTTGAGGATTCTTTCGAACACTAAAAAAGAAAAATGGGTAAAGTTTAAATGTAATGCATTTTAAATACTGATCCTTTTTAGTATTTATTCAGGTGTTCTTATTCGTACAGAATACGGAAATACATAATATCCAATTAAAGTGGCTTGCAAAGAATGGTATCTGAGGTTTCATCCAAGTATGGGGCAAGGTCAACTGAAATGAAATTGGGGGAAACTGAATTTTACAGTTAGAAGGTTTGAGGTCAATTTGAGATTCAGATGATGAACCGATTTTCTCAGGCCACAGAGACAATTAGTGGTAAAACAGGGATTGGTGAAAGTCTAATTGAGGTGTAGACAGCTGTTATGGGTAAAGGAAAGCATATTAAAGAATTAAACAATCTAATTTCTAATGTCAACTCTGATAGTGATTTGTTATTCTACTTCCAAGCCCCAAAAAGCAAATCCATTGCCTTCGAGTTGAATTATGACTCATAGTGATCCTACAGGACAGAGTAGAACTGCCCCATAGGGTTTCCAAGGCTGTAAATCTTTTTGCAAGCAGACTGCCACATCTTTCTCCCATGGAGCAGCTGGTGGGTTCGAACCACTGACCTTTTGTTAAGTAGACAAGTGCTTTAACCACTGCACCACCAGGGCTCCTTTAGGCAAGATTAACCTCACTGAATCTCAATTTTTGCATATGTAAACTGGTTATAATATGATTCCTTTTAATATAAGAATTAAGTGAGATAACGTATATGAAAATAATTTGTTAAATTATATATTGCTAAATTATACTATATTAAGAATAATTTCCCCTTAGTACTTCTCTTTTAGTTACTCTGCCTACAAAAAGAGTAACTGTGGCAATATATAGTAAGGAAGCAACTGAGGTCTGAGAAAATAAGCTACAGATATATATTTATATATTCATTATCTATATATAAATATACATACACATTACATTTATAATGCTTTAATATTTGTAAGATATCTTTACATACATTACTTCCTTTAAAAACCACACAATTCAGTGAGGAGGGCAATATTTTACCAATTTTATAGACAATAAAACTAGACAAGTTATGATTTATTTAAGACAATCCAACTAAAATTGATATTTCTGGGAACTGAATCCAGGTGACTCAGAGTTCAGTTTGCTTGCTGTTTACCCTTTTCCTATACTCTATGAGTACATATATATCATCAGTATTATTTAAATTTTTATTGTGGTGAAATACATATAAGAAAACATTTACCATTTCAACCATTTTTATGTGTACAATTCAGTGACATTAATTACATTCACAAATTACAATTTGTGCAGCAATCATCACTGTTTGCAAATTTTTTCATCACCCTTAACAAAACCTCTGTATCCCTTAAGTAATGCCCCCTATTACCCCCACCCACCTGCCCCTGGTAACCACTAATAAACTTTGGTCTTTATGCATTTGCCTATTCTGGATATTTCATATAAATAGGATCATACAATATTTGTCCTTTTGTGTCTGCTTATTTCAGAGGTATAACTCACGTATGACATATGTAGGTTAAATTTAAAGGAAGATACTTCTCTTTTTCACTTTATCAGGTAAAGTATTGCTTTCCCCCTTCTACTACACATTTAAAAGTAATGGGAAGAGAGTGAAGAAAGAAGATGAATTCTGTGGGAGGTGTGTATGTGTGGGTTTAAGCTTGTATACTTAACAGAGATGGTCAGTCCTAAGCCATTTCAGGTCTTCCAGATTCTTAGGTAGTTTTCATCCTTACTAGAGATATCATTCAGACTTAAACTCAGAAGTCATGCAATTAAACTGATTTCCAAATATTTCTATGACATGGGGAGAGGTAGTATTTTTATATTTCTCTAATGCCTAAGATCCACCACCCATCTGTCAGTTTGTTGTACTGTGGTGGCCTGCATGTTGCTATGATGCTAGAAACTATGCCACTGGTATTTCAAATACTAGCAGGGTCCCCATAATGGACAGGTATCAGTGGAAATTCCAGACTAAGACAATTAGAAGATATCTCTGGTAATCTACTTCTGACATTTAGCCAATGAAAATCCAACAGATCACAACAGAATATTGTCCAATATAGTGCTGAAAGATGAGCCCCTTAAGCTGGAAGGCACTCAAAATACACAGTGGCTGCAAAAATGGTCTTCAGCATACCAATGAGTATGAAGACGGTACACGACCTGGCAAGTTTTCGTTCTGTTGTACATGTGATCGCCATGAGTTAGAGCCAACTGAATGGCAACCAACAACAACGCCTAAGATAAGCTGCTTAAAAGTTGAAGATTACATTTAAAATATTGTGCTTATCCAAGGATGACTATACTCACTACATATAAAACATTTGTATATATCTATATTACTACTCAATCAAAATACAGAACATATCTATGGTTTTATCTTAATTCTAAATCTTGATCTGGGGATAGTTATGTGGGTATAATCACATACATAAATTAACTGAGCTATACACTTATGATTTGTGCACTATTTGTTGTCACTGAGTTGATTCTGTGTGTCAGAGTAGAACTGTGCTCTATAGAGTTTTTAATGGCTACTTTTTTGGAAGTAGGTCACCAAGCCTTTCTTCTGAGACATCTCTGGGTGGATCTGAACCTCCAACCTTTTGGTTAGCAGCTGAGTGCGTTAACTGTTTGCACTACCCAAGGACTCCATGCACTATACTACACATAAATTATCCCTCAATTTTAAAAAAATCTACAAAAAAAAAAAAAAAAACTTGTAGAAGTTTATGCTTATCAAATAAGCTTAGAGAAAAATTTAACATTTGATATTGCATTTAATAATTGTTGCCATTGTTAGGTGCTGTCGAGTCGCTTCCGACTCATAGTGACCTTCTGTGCAACAGAACGAAACACAGCCCAGTCCTGCGCCATCCTCACAACTGTTGGTATGTTTGAACTCATTATTGTACCCACTGTGTCAATTCATCTCGTTGAGGCTCTTCCTCTTTTTTTGCTGACCCTCTACTTTACCAAGCATGATGTTCTTCTCCAGGGACTGGTCCCTTCTGATAACACGTCCAAAGTACGTGAGACGAAGTCTCCCCATCCTCACTTCTAAGGAGCACTCTGGCTGTATCTCTTCCCAGACAGACCTGTTTTTTCTTCTGGCAGTCAATATTCTTCGCCAACACCACAGTTCAAAGGTAATCAGTTCTTCTTTGGTCTTGCTTATTCATTGTCCAGCTTTTGCACGCACATGAGGTGACTGAAAATATCATGACTTGCGTCAGGTGAATCTTAGTCCTCAAAGTGACAACTTTGCTTTTCAACACTTTAAACAGGTCTTTCGCAGCAGATTTGCCCAGTACAATACATCGTTTCATTTCCTGACTGCTACTTCCACGGGCGTTGATTGTGGATCCAAGCAAAATGAAATCCTTGACGTCAATCTTTTCTCTCCATTTATCATGATGTTGCTTACCGGTCCAGTTATGAGAATTTCTGTTTTCTTTATGTTGAAGTATAATCCATTCTGAAGGCTGTAGTCTTTGATCTTCATCAATAAGTGCTACAAGTCCTCTTCACTTTCAGCAAGAAAGGTTGTCATCTGTGTAATGTAGGTTGTTAATGAGTCTTCCACCAATCCTGATGCCACATTCTTCTTCAGATAGTCCAGCTTCTTGGATTATTTGCTCAGCATACAGAATGAATAAGTATGGTGAAAAGATAATACTCTGGCGCACACCTTTCTTGATTTTAAACCATGCAGTATCCCCTTGCTCTGTTTGAATGAATGCCTCATGGTCTATATATTTGTTCTGCATGAGCACAATTAAGTGTTCTGGAATTCCCATTCTTCACAATGTTATCCATAATTTGTTATGATCTACACAGTCGAGTGCCTTTGCATAGTCAATAAAGCAGATAAACATCTTTCTGGTATTCTCTGCTTTCAGCCAAGATCCATCTTACATCAGCAGTTCTACTCTGTCTTATAGGGTCACTATGAGTTGGAATCAAATCAACGGCAACGACTTTGGGTTTTTTTGTTTATATTTCTTAAGAAAAAAAAGAAAAAGTAAAGTGATATTCATTAGTGTCCTAGGCTGTTCCACTAATAACTTCATTATACTAGATCTTTGGCAGTCACTCAGTCTCCAGGTAACTAGGTTTTTAATGATGCAGGAACATAATTTCCATATAATTCTTTTAAACAGTGTGATTATATTAATGATTTAGAAATAAATAATGAATGATTTCTTATCAATACAATTTGTGCTAACTTCTGAGGATCAGTTCAATATCAACTCTAAACATCAGGATACACAGACCATGCTAGGTCACTCTGCTAATTTTGACAAGAATCCCACTGCCTAGGACCATGGTCTCGGGGAACATCCAGCTCAACTGGCGTAACAGTTTATAAAGAAAATGTTCTACTTCAGTGAGTAGTGTCTGGGGTTTTAAAAGCTTGTGAGCAGCCATCTAAGATAATCCACTGGTCTCACCCCATCTGGAGCAAGGAGAATGAAGAAAACTAAAGATACAAGGGAAAGATTGGTCCAAAGGACTAACGGACCACATCCACCACGGCCTCCACCAGACTGAGTCCAGCACAACTAGATGGTGCCCGGCTACCACCACTGACTGCTCTGACAAGGATCACAATACAGGGTCTTGGACAGAGCTGGAGAAAAATGTAGAACAAAATTCTAACTTACAGAAAAAGACCAGACTTACTGGCCTGACACAGACTGGAGAAATTAAGAGTATGGCCCCCAGACACCCTTAGAGCTTGGTGTTATCATTCCTGATGTTCACCCTTCAGCCAAAGATTAGACAGGCCCATAAAACAAAACCAGACTAAAGGGGCACAACAGCCCAGGGGTAAGGATGAGAAGGCAGGAGGGGACAGGAAAGCTGGTAATGGGGAACCCAAGGTTGAGAAGGGGAGAGTGCTGACATGTCATGGGGTTGGCAACCAATGTCACAAAACAATATGTGTATTAATTGTTTAATGAGAAACTAGTTTGCTCTGTAAACCTTCATCTAAAGTACAATAAAAAAAAAATTAAAAAACCCCCAACAATCCCACTGCTTAATTAGCATCTTGAAAGACATAATCTAAGCCTCTCAGTTGAAATCATACAATTTCACATCTGGAGTATATATGTAGTGTGGGGAACCTTTCCAAAAACTTTGCCAAGAGCATTGGTTTAATGCCTAAAGTAGAAAAGACACAGGCACCATAACTATGGAATTATTTCTGCATATATATATTTTTTTACTCACAGAGTGTAAAGCGTTTTTTAAATTTTCTTATTGTGCTTTAGGTGAAAGTTTACAGCTCAATTTCTCATTCAAAAATTTACACACATATTGTTTTGTGACATTGGTTGCAATCCCCACAATGTGACGGCACACTTCCCCTTTCCACCCCGGGTTCCCTGTGTCCCTTCCTGCCTTCTCATCTTGCTTTTGGACTGAAGCTGCCCATTTGGTCTTGTACATCTGATTGAACTAAGAAGCATGTTACTCATGTGTATGATTTTGTTTTGTAGTCCTGTCTAATCTTTGTCTGAAGAGTCGGCTTTGGGAATGGTTTCAGCTCCGGGTTAACAGTGTCCAGCAGGGACACAGTTTCGGGACTTCCTCCAATCTCTGACAGACCATTAAGTTTGGTCTTTTTATGTGAATCTGAATTCTGTTCTACATTTTTCTCCGGCTCTGACCAGGTCTCTCTGATGTGTTCCCTGTCAGGGCTGTCATGGGTGGTAGCCGGGCACCATCTAGTTCTTCTGGTCTCACACTGTTGGAGTCTCTGGTTCATTTGGTCCTTTGGTCCTTTGGGCTAGTATTTTCCTTGTGTCTTTGGTTTTCTTGACTCTCCTTTGCTCCGAGTGGGACAGAACCAATACATGTATCTTAGATGCCCACTCGCAAGCTTTTAAGACCTCAGATGCTACCCACCAAAGTGGTATGTAGAACATTTTCTTTATAAACTATGTTATGCCAATTGACCTAGATGTCCCCTGAAACTATGGTCCCAGGCCCCAGCCCCAGCTACTCTGTCCCTCAAAGTGTTTAGATGTGTCTAGAAAAGTTATTTGCTTTTGCTTTGGTCCAGTTGTGCAGACTTCCCCTGTATTGTGTGTTGTCCTTCCTTTCACCAAAGTTGACCCTTGTCTACTATCTAGTTCATGATCTCCCGTTCCCCTCCCTCCCCATCCTCATAACCATCAAAGAATGCTTTTTTCTGTGTTTAAACCTTTTCTTGAGTTCTTATAATACAGGTCTCATACAATATTTGTCCTTTTGTGACTGACTTATTTCACTCAGCATAAAGCCGTCCAGATTCATCCATGTTGTGAGATGTTTTGAAGATTCATCATTGTTCTTTACCATTTCATATGCATATACCTTTTTGAAATGTAATAATTCGTCATTTGCTCTCTAAAAAAATGGTTCTAAAGTATTGCCTACTTGATTTAAAGGAACCATAATTGAAAAGAAAGCATTTTCTAAAACATTTAAAATATGTATTTCTTAGGGCTTATTGTATTGGGTTGCTATGAGTCGGAATCGACTTGATGGCAACTTTTTTTTTTTAATTGTTCTGGGTGAGGAAGAAAATATTCGTAAGAACGTGGTTAGCCTTTTGCTTCAGCCAGAGACTACTAAAATCACACTCTGTAGTATGTTCTCAACATTTTCAAACATTAGAAATGGATGTCTTTGTTAGAATGGATTAGTCATTATGTCAGATGCTGTAAAGCAGTTACTGCAGGTATAATTAGAAAGATAGCAAATTTTTTTTAAAGCATGCAAAAACATAAAAAATTCAAGCAAAGGAACAGGAAAAAATAAACTTCTTGGGTAAGCTGGCTTGTACAAATGATTTGACTAGTTATGCGGCTCAGAATTCTGAGTAGCTTACTGAAGATACTTCAAGTTTCACCTAAGCTTACACTACTTATATATTCCATGACAACTTCTATATTGATCCACTCTCTATTTTTACCACTAAATGCTATGGTCTTAACCACGTAACACAGCATCTGACCCATATCAGCATGAGTTGACTAAAACTAGAAAAACCACACGTAGTGCATGTGGTAAGTAAATGAACATAGTTTTTGCAGTACTCTCAGGTCATTTAATTCGTTCAATTGTTTTGTGTTGGCACCTAAACCATCTTGTTGTCTTGTGCCGTTGATTTTGACCCATGGCGACCTCATATGACAGACTAGAACTGCCCCATAGGGTTTTCTAGGCTGTAATCTTTACAGGAGCAGATCACCAGGCCTTTCTCCCATAAAACATTTGAAATAAGTAAATATTTAATATAATTTTCTTCTGAAGTTGCTTTGGGAAGACAATTTCATCTTCCCCTCATTCAGCAAAGAAATTCTTAAGCTTGCTTAAGCTTAGATCATCTAGAGAAATATTTAATGTTCCTCAAGAAAAGTACTGCTACAATTGGGTCGGTCTCCTTCCCAGTCTCCCCTAGAATGACAAACTTGTGATGCACTGCCCTAAACAAGGAACAGGCTGCCCTCCTCTTTGCGAGCCTCCATGGATCCCATTCCATCAAGACTTTCCTGATTGCTAATACCCACACTGACAACTTCCTGTTTTGATCTTCTGTGTATTTATATTATAGCCTAAAGATCTGTAAACATTTGCCTATAAAAAAACTGAATATTTGATTATTTAAAAGATTTTACTTTTCAAAATTTTACTTATACAAGATCTTAAATAATTACTATTGTTTAATATGTTAGTTTGTTCTAATTTTCTTATCCGTTAGTTTGTTTCAAATTTTCTGTCTGATGCTCTTCATGTAGTCTCTTTAGAGCTTGGCAGAGTTCTGTGCGCAATATTAATACTTGCTAATTGCCTGATGGGGTAGTTCTATTTGTCCTCTAAGGTCGCTATGGGTTGGAATTGACCCAACAGCAAACAGCTTTGTTTGGTTGCCTGATTAAGTGATTCCATGGAGACAATTCCTATTCTTTCTGTATGATGGCATGCGTTTTGGCCACTCAATCTATAAGTGGTCATTACTCTTGGAATTATACTTTTTCTTAGCACCCCAAAATTGTAGAAGAGAATCACAGGTGAGAAGACAGGGAAGGAAATATTGCGAAAAACAGCAATTTCTTTAATGTCTAGGTCCTAAAGTTATTTCACATATCTCTAACAGACTCACCTACTCCATCTCTTCTTTCCCCTCCAGAATTCCACAGATTCATGTGGCTGATGGGGCCCAGCACACTGTGGTAGTGTTGGGGGTGTGTGTGTGTGTGTGTGTGTGTGTGTGTGTGTGTGTGTGTGTGTGTGTGTGTGTGTGTGTGTGTGTCAGGGGTACACTGAGGAGTGCTACAGCAGGCTAGTAAGTTTTCATGAGATCTAAATGATATTTGATGTAGGTATTTTTATGTTCTTTCTAAAATTCTGTTTCTAACATATCTCTTCCAATATTCTGTATGCATTGACACAGTAACTTTTCATTAAAATTAGAGATTATAGAAATATTCTTGATTTTGAAACCATGTCAGAAATTAACTAATAATAACTGAATCATGCAATTTGTCATGTAGATATGTGACACATGCCTGAAGCAGATATGAGAATTGAAAGACTGAGTATAAGTAAAACAACAATCAAGAGTCAGATGAGAAACTAATTCTGTTGCTTTTCTATTAAAGTAAAATAATATACCTAAACATTGGGATGCTTTGTTCTCATTTGTTTATTTTCCCTTTGTCTACAAAGATAATCAACTACCTTCATCACTGAAAAACAAAACCAATATTCACTTCAGTTAAAATAAAAGTATAAAAAAGAGATTTGCAAGTCTTTATCCCTATTTAATCTTTAAGAAGGAAAAAGAAACTCCAATAGAATATTTAAAACAAACTATGTAACTTTGGGATCATTTTTATTTTTTATTACATATATTATTATTTTTTACCATCAGTCAAGCAAATTCAAACATCCTGAGAGATTTCTTGTGTTTCCTTGAGATTTAAACGGAGGCCTGTAAGATGGCAATTATGAATAAGGATGGAGTGGGCAACAGATCTGAACGAGGAAATACGGAGAAGAGGTAGATGAAGAATAAAGGGACTGAAGACTAAGAGATGGTGAGGGAAATCTAGAAACTCCCTAGCCTGAAAGAAAAAGAGGCGGCTATGGAGAGCACCAGAGCGGTGCTATTTTTATACACTTTGGTTGCTACCATGACTGGAAACAGATAGTTTAATCTCACCATGGTTAAACAAATAATTCACTCAATTCACCAGAGATTTACATATTGTGATCTAGCAATATTACCTCACCAGATCCTTATAGATAAGTTTTGTTGTCTCCAGATATGGATTAACCACATCTTCATACTGACAAAGGGCTCCACCAAGACAAAGATGTTTGAAAAGACAAAACAGGAACTCTTCTCTGTCTCGTTGGCTGAATACCTCGTATTTTTCTGAGTCTTCCATTAGTAAAACCTATGTAGAAATGATAAACCCATCTTAATGTAACATAATTTGAGGCTCTAATTTATATGTTTTCAAAACAGTTTCAATTATATATTTAAAATAATCTTAGAGCTATTTTGAGAAACAATCCTGAGGCAATTAGAGTGATCTGGGAGATCTACATTTATTTCCACTACATTTTATCATTAGGTACTGACATTCAGTGAAAGGAATAAAGCAAAATTTAAAATACAGCTGCTAAATCAATCTTTCTTCACTTTCTCTCTGTTCTAGTTTATATTTTTCATTGTTTCGGTGCTACTGCATTTTTAGTATTAAGCCACTTCAGGTCTTACTTGGAAATTAATGGGAATATAAATAAATGGGGAAACTTCATCAGATAACATCTCCCTCCTTTGCTTCTATCCAGAGGCTAAACACAAATGGTCATTTTCTAACCCCTCTCACCTTACAGTGTTTGGATCACTCCTTTCCTTTCTCCCACAGTTACTCCATTTTGAACCATTCAGGTAATTGGAGCCTCATACCCACTTCTCTTCCTGCTCTTCTCTAATAACATCATTTTACACTGAGTGGTGCAAGTGGTTAATGAGCTTGGCTGTTAACCACCCACAGGAACCTCGGAAGAAAGTCCTGGGGATCTATTTCTGAAAAATCAGGCACTGAAAAATCCCGTGGAGCACACTTCTACTGACACACATGGAGCTGCCATGAGTCGGAGTCGACTTGATGGCAACTGGTTTTTTTTCTTTTTTTACACACCATCTATTTCAATTGATTCTTGCTCTTTTGAGACCTTGATACCTCTTTTTAGGAAACAGTGTGACTCTGTCTGATGGGGAGAATCTTCTTATAGTACTAGGCATTACAGGCAGTTGGTTAATTTGTTGATTATCGGACATGGATACATTGATTAATGTAAGTTAGTGTATTTCTTTTATTGAATTGTTTATACTCCACCAACTTCTAAAAAAAGAATGCAAAAGTTAACAATAAAAATATAGATATGATAGGACCAAAATAATTAATAAAAGACAAAACTATAACCAAGAAATGAAGTGGGAAGAGAAAATAAACACACATAAGGAACTCTAGATGGAAAAAGGCTATAGAAATTGTGAATGACACTTAGGAACCCTACCATACAGGAAAAGGAGGGAAATACGATGAGTTATACAACAATCACTGTCTAGTAGTAAGGAAGTACATGTAATTAGGAAAATTGTTAAGGCTAAACATTTTACTTCAATCTCTAAAGAAAACTTATGACAAAGTTATTGTATAAGACATTAAAAAAAAATTCTATAATGTCGTATATGGACAGTTTACTTACAAAGACTTAATGAAAGCCAGTCATAGTGAAGGTTAGGTAAGATGAAGGGAGGTGCTCTCTGGAGGTGATACATGTAGGTAACTTTTGCACATTTTTCTCCCTTTCCTCCTTCCTTCTCCCCTCTCCTATCTCTCTGTCTCTGTCTCTATTTGTAATGAAATGACTTCCCACTGAAGCCCAAGTTTGCAGCTTCCTGGAGATCTGGCTTAATACAAGGATGAATAAAGTCTCGAGAAATAGTTAACACATTCCTTACATGAGCACTATCATATATTGAATTGATTGAGCTGTGCATATTTAAAAGTAAAAATAATTTAAAAAAACCTTGTTGGAATGACTTTTAAAACAATAACATGCTATCACTGTTCTCCCTCTCTATTCACATACAGATCTGTTTTGGTTGTTTTGCCCTCAAATAGTAGGTATGTAATAGTTAACCAGTCAAATTTCTGAGCCACAGCAATCAGGAAGAAGGTTATTATCAGGACTTACATTACACAGTGTGCCAATAGCATCTGTGTTGCTGCACAATGGGGGGCCTTTTTTATTCAGGCTAAAGCTGGAAGTTTTTGTTGTTGTTGTTTCCAGCCAGAAAGCAAGTTAAAACCCTCCTTGTTGCCACAGGGCGGCAAAGAACACAAAAGCAAAACATACAGGCAACTAGCAGAAAAACAGAGTCAGAGCACTTCATGAATAGAGGTGCTATTCATAGGGAGAAATAAGACAGACAGCAAGCAGTTTTGTAGAGAATTCTGTCGGAAAGCTAATCCTCCTTTAAAAAAGTCAGTTGATGAAGATCTCTCTGTCTGCAGGAATGAGGATGAATTCTCCGAAATTAGAGGTAAAGGTCTTTAGACAAAGAGGCAGATCGGTGAGGAAAAGAGAGAACTGAGATTAGCAGGGAAATACAGACTAGATTACACACTTCCTGAATAATTTCCAATCCTAGCTAAGGAGCAGAAATTAATATCAGATCTTCACTGTGTAGTGTTTACATTGCCTTGTGTTATATATAAATATGCTTCTTTTAACTGAAGAGCAAACTATATACGGTTCTCTCATTCAATTGTGAGTTTGGTTATTCTCAATTAGTTAATCTTATTTGGTTCTTAAACTAAGTTAAAGAGTCCTTTTGGGTATTGCCCAAGTGTAGACCAATGTACAGACTGGAGAGATGTCTTCCTATCTCCTGCAGACAAGACTCCTGTGAGCAGAGTGGTGGATCAGCTCCTTCTTTAGTTCATTCCTGTCTGGATTTATAGTACATTAGAATCTCCCCTCTCTCTTAATGTAGAATTAATAATATGAGTAGTTATTAACATTATTTAAAGTTTACTAGGTGCCAGGCATTGCACTAAGCACTTTAAATGCATAATCTCATATAGTTCTTATATTATTCCTGTTTTATAGATGAAGAAACTAAGGTTAGAGAGATTATCACAGCTATTAAGAATCTGGATTTGAATCTATGTCTATTTGATGTGAAAACCCTAATTTTTAACCACTTTGTAATACTCCCTGAACAATTATAATATTTCATTTTAACAGCACTGCATACTTCTATTTTTTTATTTTTATTTTTTATTGTACTTCATTCAGGTGAAGGCTTACAGAACAAATAGTTTCTCATGAAACAACAGTACACATACTGTTTTACATTTCATACTTTTAAAATAATACATTTAAATGTTTTCTCAACTCATTTTCTCAAGGATTCCAGGAAGGAGGTAAAATAGGCATTTTATAACCAGGTTGTATAGATAAGATCCTGAGGCTCAACAGATTGAATGATTTGCCTAAGGCCATTATTATCTTGTACATAATAAATCAGGAAACAGGTAAATAATCCATGTCTTCTGATTCCTAGTTCAGTGCACTTCTCAATTAAAACATTTAACTGAGCTAATCAAATGGTTTTGTTCATCTCAGCAAAGAGATAAAAAGATTTATTTACTCTAAGGATTTTTTAATATGATATGTTAAGGGCCCTATAGTGAAGAAAATAGCCATTTATTAAGTAGAGCAGGGTTTCTCTACCTCAGCACTATCGACATTTTTTTTTAATTTTTAATGATTTGTGAATATTTCTATGAAAAGTATTACAAAGAGCAAATATTAACCCAAGCCTATGTATGCATTTAACAAGTCATTTTTTTTAAAAGGAACAAAATGACAGTCAGGCCACCATGAGCTCCTGAAGACCACTATTTTTTTTTCCCTTTAGAATTATTAAATCATAAATGTACAATAGCTTCTTAACTCTACACACGCACTTAAATTTTTTTTTTTTAATTGTGCTTTAGGTGAAAGTTTACAGCCCAAGTTCGTTTCTCATACAAAAATTTATACACACATTATTATGTGACACTAACTATAGACATTTTGGGCCAAATAACTCTTTGTTGTGGGGGGCTGTCCTATGCATTGTATAATGTTTAGCAGCATCCCTGACCTCTACATACCCCTCCCTGAGTTGTGACAACCAAAAATGTCTCCTAGGGGGCAAAATCAACCCAGTTGACAACCACTGAAATCCACAAATAGTTGAGAGTAAAAGTGTTCCCAATGGCAAAAAAGTGTTACACTGACAAGAGATATTTTGTGCATTTTAGTCAGGCAAAAGGTTTTGACATTTTGCGTTTCCTGAAATAAAACTCTACTGTGAAATACTAAAATTCTGTACTTACTTTTCTTAACTCATCAGAAATGAGAAAGGGATCACAAAAAGAATCTAAACACTTAACAATATGTCCATTGTCTCGTACAATATCTTCATTGTATAACCGATTAAAAAATGACATTGAAAGCTGTGTGCAAGGAACATTTATAGCTTCAATTTTTTTCACTTCAGTTCCTGAAAAAAAGATATTTTATAAACATAGATAGAAAAATTAATTTAGTATTCTCAATTATTTCCAAAATATCACTATGTAGAGATTCTACAAAGAAATCAAATAGGACATGCTTTGATATATTTAAAAGAAACATTAGAGATTTTATTAAATTCTTAAAGCTTGTTCATTTTTATTAATCATTAAAAGTTTATAACAAAATCTAATTCAGGACTAGATCAAGGGATATGTGAATTAGAGAATGCTTAAAAATGAAATACATTTTTTCAGTAGTAGGGGATTCTTAGAAGTTTTACTGTATATATTAAAATTATAACACAGGAATTACTTTATATGACTGAATTTGTATCATGCTTAATGCTTTATAATTCCCTATTATAAAAATTATATTAATAAATGTTAAGTAATGAGTGTTTCTATAGTTTCTGAGGGTGTCTTGAAAATATTTTCTCTCCATTCAAAAATTTCCCCGTGATCTCATTTAGGGGCTCTGGTGGCACAGTAGTTAAGCGCTCGGCTGCTAACCAAAAGGTGGGCATGTTCGAATCTACCCCTGGAAACCCTATGGGGCAGTTATACTCTGTCTTGTAAGATTGCTGAGTTGGAAATGATTCAACAGCAATGAGTTTTGTTTGTTTTATCTCATTTACAGTGTTTATTACAAAAAGGTTTTCTAAGTCAAGGTAAATCACAAACCAGGCCCTAATCAAATTATCACGAGTTCCAAATTAGAATTTCCCCTGGTGTCCCTTTTCTGGATCCCCACACCTATTTTCTAAATGTGCCTTTCAGAAATGGATTTTGTTACTAGAGGTTCTATTAAATTACAGAAAGACAAAGTTAAAAGCAAATATTTTTATCACCCCAATAGGTCACTCAATTTCTCACTTATGCATATATAACATGCATACACAATCGCATGCAAGCGCTTGTTCAGATATAAAGGGGTTGTATTCTTTTGTTCAAAGTTATAGGTAGACTGCAGAACCAGGTGTGGTGGCCCTTGGTGTGTCCTCTCCCTGGATATATCTGTTGAATCTGTGACCTGAGAAGTAGATTGTATTCAAGAAGAGTAAGTAATACTGGCAATTGTTTGTGCTTCCTCTCTCTGGCTGTCCACTTGGAGTCCTGCCTGGACCTGTTGCTCTATGTTCTAATTCTGAGCTGGGTTAGTTTGGAGGCAAGAAGGATGACTCAAGCCAGAAAACTGTGCATGCTTCAGTAATTTCAAAAACTATGCTACTTAAAGAGGCAAAATCCTCTGTTGGGCTAGATAAAATCAAAACCAAGTCATCCTAAATGAGAGAGTAGCTCTGAGCAATGTTGGAAGACCAGAGAACAAGAGCAGTAGAGGGTCTGTCAGTCTCAGAAGATGGGTTAGTGGTCCCAGGATGAGGAATTGATATTGGGCAACATGTCATTTTAATAAATCTAATCTAGCTCTGATTTGGAGCGTGGTAGGAAGGTTTAGATGATGAGAAAAGGTAATTAAATTCAAACCAATGAATCTGAGGCATTTATACAGCATTCTTCCAAGAAACAAGTCTTTTTCAAGGACAAAAATACTTTTAAATTCTATTAGTAAGTTTTCTTACCTATTATTGCTGTTAGTTAAAACATATGGTTGTTAGTCTTAACTATCAGTATGAATAAATAATACAGCCACAGGGCAGAACACGACAGCAAAGGTTTTTTTCTCTTTCCATTTTTTTGATATTTAATACTGTTTTCTCCTTTCTGAAAAGACTTGTATTAATTCAGAAATCTACTTTTCTCTACAATTGTGGTTAATTCTTATAAGATGTTAATATAAATATTCATGACTTCAGCCTGTTGGGAAATTTATTTAAAGGGCCTTACGTAAAGTTCAATTATTGTTATCTCAATTATAGTGATCAATTATCCACGAGGAAAAGGAAGTAAAAACTAAAGCATGAAGGCTCTAGATTTTATATATTTTGAATCATATTTTAAATTTGCTCTAACTGGGTTAAATTAATTAGGGCATTTCTTGATTTGACTACAGACTAGACCAATTTTTATGACAGGTTTGTAGTAATACATTTATTTCTGAATAAACCTACATTAAAAAAAAACACAGTAATAAAACAAAAAGTGAATGCATTGGTTTTAAATTATCAATATTAAATGTAATCATTATTCATTATTATTATTTGATATTATATTTGTGCTGTTCTGAGGAATGTAAAATAATAATGCTATTTTCAATTCTGCTTTTATCAGTGGGTGCTCAATTCATTAAAAAAAAACCAAAACCAAATCCGTTGCCGTCAAGCTGATTCTGACTCAGAGTGACCCTATAAAGGTTTATCTAAATGTAAAAATTACCCTGCTATTTGTAATGTTTCTAGGCTTGGGAGAACCCTAGGCATTTTAAGGGACAGACAGATTTCAAGACTGAACTTCCTCTTGTTCTCATTAAACACAGATACGGGCTCCCAGTGGGGGTTCAGAAATATTTTTCTAAAGAAGTATTTTAGACCTAGTCATGTTAAAAGTAGAAAGATGGACTAAATTATCTTTTAGGGTTTTGTCAAGTTACAATTCTAGTATTATTAAATTTTCATATGTATTTGATAGTTACTACTAATAAAAAACAATACTAACTTCTTACTCAAATTAAACTATGGATCTTTACCATAGGAATGATGAGGATAATCTTGCCCAACTCAATAAATCCAAGCTGATAGAAGTTTAATTTTAATATAAAAATAATACAAGCTATTCTGGACATTACTAAAGTATCCCACTCTCCAATGTTTAGATATCCTTAAACAGACTAGGACATAAAAGGAGATTAACCAATGAAAGGGCATAAAAAGCAGTTACTGTACCAAGTCTTATAAAATCTGTATACTTTTATTAATTACGAGGGATAATTTATCTAATTCAAGAAAAACATGTTTGAGCCTCTACTACAAGGTAAGCATTATGAAACTATTAAGTTGAATGAATTATATAATGGGAGAAGATAAGCATTCTTATAAACAACCACAGTGATTGAATGCAACAAATCCAGTAACAGTATAAAAAAGTGAAATTAGGAGACTTGAAGGGAGAAAACAATTCTGACTTAGAAATAAGAAAGGTTGGACATATGTAGTGGCACTGAATACGGGCTTGAGAAAACGGTAGGATTTCAAAAGGCAGCAGTGTAAAGAAAAGCCTTTACAGGTAGAAGGAATAGCTCTAGCAAAGGCAGAGAAGCACCTAGGCAAGGAAAGTGCCAGGAGCCCTACAGGCTTTCTGAACTTAGGCTAATACCTAAAAATGAAGACACAGGTATTTGCAAATTCATTAACTAGAGTCCTACTGATGTTTATTATGAAGGATAATCACAAAGTTACTATTGGAGGACATGTTAGATAGCTGTCAATGAATTCAATATTTCATTGCTTCTCAAAGTGTCATTCCTATGGGATTCATCAAAGGTCACTGTAAAAAATACAGTGTACCATCTTGGACTTCAACCTCATCCTGGAGTTAATGAATCAGAATTTCTAGGCAATGAACATTTTGACAAGAGATTCCTAGGCAAATTAAAAAGAAGGGGGGAAAAAAAAAAAGCAAGAACCTTTGTTTCTTGAAGCCTGAATTCTTAATATGAACCTCTACTTCAACATTTCAGTGGAAGAAAACCCACTGCTAGTTATCCATTAATGCCTGCGATTTTATGATTCTCTTCCTTTTTTTACAGCGAGTCACAAATTAATGATAATACACGCAAAAATCCTATTACAGAAATATAGGAATTTGGTTAAATTATGCCTTCAGCATTTATAATGTGTGCCATTACAATTACACACAGGAAGTTAAGAATGCATATGTCTATTTTTCGTTTGGTGTCTAAGTTGGTGCTTTTCTGGCAATCCCTGTCAACATGTAAGTGGCAGGGGCAGGATGGTGTAGTTGTCAAGGTCTTGAATTCTGAAGCCTGGATTTGAACCTTGGCTCCAGCTAGCCAGCTGCGAGAAACCATACAAATTATTTAACCTATATCTCTGACTCCTCATGTGTAAAATAGGGATATACAGAGTATAACAATACCTCTCTCAGGATTGAGAATTAAAGGATGTAATGTGCCTCTAGTTTTTTTGGTTTAATGTGTGTAATGGCCTTAGTTGAGCACACAGGAAGCACCCATTATATGTTTAACAAAAAAGAGCTTAGTGTGTCTAAAGGAAGGGAGTTATGGCAGCTGGCTAAGAGGATGAAGCAGTGCTAACAACTGGCAATCTAGGCAGTGCAGCTAGTGGTGAAAGAGGTTCATGATCATTCTCTTTAGAATTGGTTCACTTGCTAGAAGAGTGTCTTTTCTCCCACTAAAAAAAAAAATTTTATTGTGCTTTAGGTGAAAGTTTATAGCTCAAGTTAGTTTCTCAATTCAAAGATTTATACACATACTGTTTTGTGACATTGGTTACAATCCTTACAATGTGACAGCACTCTCCCCATTTCTACCCTGGGTTTCCTGTGACTATTCATCCAGTTCCTACCCTTTCCTCAATTCTCATCTTGCTTTTGGACAGGAGTTGCCCATTTGGTCTCCTATATTTAGCTGAACTAAAAGCATGTTCCTCACATGTGGTATTGTTTTGTAGGCCTGTCTAATCTTTGTCTGACAACTGGGCTTCAGGAGTGGTTTTAAAAAGCTGTTTCTTTTGCTTATAAAGGTCCCCAGTGGAAAATTAGAGATAAGGTAGCCAATGAGAAAAAGCAGAGGTAAACAGGAGATAAAAACAAGCTAAGGGAAGAGGACAAGAGATCCACCAGAAACTTCTGCTTCTGAAATGAACTACTACCTCCTCTGCCCTATTTTTCAGAGTACTTCTAATAGATCCTGTCAGGCACATGTGGAATTTTAGAACCTCTCTTTTTTCAATGCCTTCTTCAAAAACAAGAAAAAAAGTCAATTGTTATTTCGTGATGTATATACTGATATGGGAGAAGGTTGGACACTTATTTTGGTAAACCATTTTTTTTTTTTTTTAAAGAATTGACAAGTTGCTGTAAACATGTTTTATAAATACTGCAAATGTGACTCTGATTTTCTTTTTGAAATTTTTATTTGAATTGGTAAATATATTTGTTTAGATACTCAGTCTAACTTTGTAAGTAGTCTGAAGATCATGCTTTATCAGCTTTTTGCTCTATAAATTTTTCAGTCGTCTTTAACCAAAAGCAATAAAATCTTATCTACTAATTCTAAAATCACTGTTTGTAATCTTGTTTTTGACTAATATATTAAGAAAAGTTATTTTTGTGTAAGGCTGTTGAATTCCATGAAAGAACAATGTAAGAATTTACAAAAAAAAAAAATAATAACAGTAAATAAAATTTAAAAATAAAAACAAAATCCCTATCTAGTATTTAAAATCAATTTGTTTTCTTGAGTACAAACCCACATTACCAAACAGATTCTCCTTCTAAATGGAATGATGCTTTTACTTGTTCTATTGTTAAGAGGCCTCAACCTAAAGTTTAAAACATAATGTTCATGTTTTTGTTTACAAAATATTTTTCTATTAACTCTGATTTCTTACTTGATCTGAAAGTTAAGAAATTTAAATGAACTTTAAGCATTTAAATGGTTGAGTATTTTTCTTTAAAAGTTTCTAGCTGTTTCAATATATTATGAAAATATTATTTATACAAAGTTCTTCTTTTGAGAATTTAAGATTATCTCCTTCATGATTTTATAATTATTTTTAAAAACTGTTCCATGGCAACTGTTTCCTCTGTCAGAAATCCATGCCCTGTTGCAACTGAGATTTAGCTCAATTGTTGCCATTGAGTTGATTCCAACTAATAGTGACCCTACAGAACGGAGCAGAACTGCCCCACTAGGCTTCCAAGGAGTGGCTGGTGGATTTGAACTGCTGACCTTTTGGCTGGCAGCCAAGCTCTTTATTACTGTGCCACCAGGGCTCCAAGCATCCTCATATCAGTGGAATCTTTCCTGATCCCTTCCCTCTGGGTAGAACTGATTACCCACCCCCTCCTTGTTCCCACTTCTATGGTAGCACCTGTGATACATTACTGCACATATTTTTTCACATATTATGAGTTCCTTGGGTACAGGCTTTCTCTTTTTCACCTTAATGTTCCTGACATCAAGCAGAGTATACAGAAGTTGCACAGTATTTTCTAAATGAATAAAAAGAAAAGAAAAATTGCTCTTGTGTGCTAAGCCAGGATAGTTGCAGTGAATTCCCAGAAGGACAGTCACCTGAAAAAATGAAAGTAAGCTTTATTTACCTAATGTAATCCATTGTCCAGATGGATCTGGAAGTAATTTCAAACTGGGAATAACATTTGGGTCTTTGAAAAAAGCCTAAAATAAAAATTTGAGGGGAACAAGTTACTTTGTTATAAATAATAACAAAAATTAACTTCTAAAATAACTATGGTAAAATCTCATTTAATTCAAGCTAGAAAGGAAGAACAATTTTAAATGGGTATAATGTCTAAATAATAAACGTTTTACAAAGAAATGAAGTTTTATTACCTTCAAGTTGGAACAGTACGAACAACATTGTGTGCGAGTACAGACACCTTTGGGGCTTAATAGAAAAGATAATGATTTATAGTGAAACACAGGAGGTTATATAATGATTGAAAATTGTTTTCCTTCAATCCTGTTTTGCCAATTGTCTAGTAACCCCCCTTTACTAGATCTAAATCTAAAAGTAATCATCAATTTAATTCTGCCCAAGGGGCACATAGAAAAGTGACAGAATTGACTTCCTAAGGGGAGTGGGGGGATGCACCATATATGCCCAAACATAAAAAGATAGTATTTCCAAAAAATTAGTCCATAGAAGGGAAAAAAAAGGACATTGTCATATAACCTTACAAAGTCTTTCAAATTAAAGGGTGCTCATTTAACACAAACTGGAATTAACCTCAATTAATACTGGTTCTGGAGGCTATTTAAAGGCCATCTGAAACAATCACTAAAAAAGAGAGGGAAAGAAACTTAATTTATATTTACTAATTATTTACAATTATATGTTTTGGATGTCATTGTAAGTGGAAGTAGTCTAACTGGCAATGCATGGAACTGATCTAGAGCTAATGAAAATAAGTCTTTGTAAAGGCCCATCAAATAAAGCAATGCAATAAGTGGTTATATTATTGTATGTTATTTATATTACAATTATATACCTAAAGAATGAATTTTTAAAAAACTGACCTAATGAATGCAAGTGGTATTTTTGGTTTGTTACAGAATTCTTAGTGAGCCATGAGGAAGGATTTTCTGTATTTCAGGCAACTTAGATGAAAGGAAAGCTAATGTGACTTGGAAAAATATCAGATGACTCAAAAACTGGATATACTGAAAATATCAATGTCAAAAATGTACATGACTTTGAATAAACTTTTAAAAATGTTTCATAAAACGTGAAGGTGGAAAACTTCAAAATTTTTATATAGTATCTAATTTTAAATATGTCTATTATGTCATACATATGAAAAAAAGGTAGATATTTGACTATATGATCTATCTGGCAGAACGCTGGTTTCCTACCCAATATCAATTCTCTTTCTTAATTAATGAATCCTGATGTTATTTGGCAGAGCAGTGTGCTCAGCTAAGTGTGCATTTCCTAATCTTTCTGGTATGCACTACATGCCCAAGTTCTGGTCATAAGATGTAAGCAAAAGTGTTGTGCAGGACTTCAGGAAAACTCTCTAAATTAGGGACCATCCTTGCAGATTATGTGGGAGACGTCTTTCATTCCTACTCCTATGGGAGTCCTCAAGCCTCATCATTTCCAACCCCTGTAAGGATGCTGACACTCTATTGAGCCCAGGGCTATAATGATACCCAAAATTAGATCTTATCTTCAACTATCCACCTGATATTGCCACTATGACGCTCCTCAAATTCATCATTCCTAAAACTGAACTCATTTCCATTGATTACTCTTCTGCATTTTCTCTGTATTTAATGGCATTATCAGCTACTCCAGTCAACCAAGCCAGAACTTGAGAGTCATCGTACATGTTCCCCTCTCCCTTACTCTGAACATCTTATCAGTCCTTGAATACTGCCTTTCTCCTAAACATCTTTCCAGGCCATCCCAGTGCTACTGTCTTAATTCAGGAGGACATCACTGTATTTGTCTGCAGGGCAATAGTTTTCAATTTGGTCTTCTGCTTCCAGACTCAGTCTTAACAATCCACCCTCCACACTACTGCCAAGTTTCATTGTCTTAAAATCTTTTAAATTTTATTGTTTTAAAATCTTTAAGTGATTCTTTGTTAGCTAGATGAAGCTCAAGCTTCTTTGAATAGCACAAAAGGTCTTCTAGAACATCATACCACCATCATCTCCCCACTTTGTCTACCTGTTCATCTCTCAGGCCCTAGGCTCAAGTGACTCTTCTTTTGTAAACTCTCCCCTCATTGCCTCAATCAAAAATGATTACCTTCTCTTTTGTGCCACCAAGTATCTTTGCATATGGTATGTATTCTATCACTTCTCACTCTGCAGTGCAATTTCTGGTCTGTTTCCCTCTCTATAACTGGGTCATATTCACCTCTACAGACCCAGGAACTAAAGAAATACCTGCTGAGTTAATGTTCCCTTTCTTCTTTCTATCCATTTACCACTTTGCAAACTAACTTTTGAAACACAGTTTGTTTTTAAATTGAAAGGGAAAATTCAAAATCTGGAATTCTAGTTTAAGCAGTATCCTTTGTTCAGTTATAAGCGTTTGTAGTAGAAACTGCATGGAATTTAGTCAAAATGCCTGGGCTTGCACTTGGTTCTGCTATTTGCTGGGTGTTACTGGACAAATTACTTAACCTTTGGAGCTTCAGTTTCCTCAGCTATAAAACTTGCCAGATTGTTGTGAAGATTATAGTGATAAATGTATAGAAACTGCTGAAAGCTCTATCTGGCACACTGCAGTGACTACTGCTATAAAACAAGTACTTTGCAATGGAGCATACAAGTGTTAATAACAATAAACCAGTTGCCATTGAGTCAATTCTGACTCATGGTGATTGCATGTATGTCAGAAAATAATTGTGCTACATAGGATTTGTAATGGCTAAATTTGCAAAAGTAGATTGCCAGGCCTTTCTTTTGAGGTGCATCAGAGTGGACACAAATCTCCAACCTTTGGTTAGCATCCAAGTGCATTAACCATCTGCCCTATAAGGGACCCTAATAATAACAACAGCTAGCATTTATTATGACTCAGGTACTTGGCTAAATATTTAACATATACTATTTGATTTAATCTTTATGTCAATCTCATCAAGAATTCAGCATTATTTTCATATCCAAGTATACTTATTAAACAGTTCTAATGTGCCAAGCGGGACCCTGGTGGCCCAGCGGTTAAGAGCTCAGTTGCTAACCAAAGGTCGGTAATACAATAAAATTCAAAGGATGGAAAAAAATATATCAATCAAACAAAAACTGAAAAAGAGCAGGAGTGGTAATATTAATCTCTGACAAAATAGACTTTAAAGCAAAATCCATCACAAAGGATAAGGAAGGACACTATATAATGATTAAAGGGTCAATACACCAGGGGGACATAACCATAATAAATATATACACACCCAACGACAGAACTCCAAATACATAAAACAAACTCTAACAGCATTGAAAAGAGAAACAGATAGCTCCACAATAGCAGTAGGAGACATCAACACACCACTGTCAGTGAAGGTCAGAACATCTAGAAACAAGCTCAGTAAAGACGTGTAAGATCTAAATGTCATGATCAACCAACTTGATCTCATAGACATATACAAAACACTTCACCCAACAGCAGCCAAGTATACTTTCTTTTCCAACACACATGGAACATTCTCCACAATAGACCACGTATTAGGCCACAAAGCAAGCCTTAAGAGAATCCAAAACGTTAAAATATTACAAACCATCTTTTCTGACCGTGAAGCCATAAAACTAGAAATTAATAACAGAAAAAGCAAGGGAAAAAAACCAAATACGTGGAAATTGAACAATGCCTTGCTCAAAAACTAATGGGTTTTGAAGAAATCAAAGATGGAATAAAGAAATTCATAGAATCAAATGAGAATGAAAACACTTCTTACCAGAACCTTTGGGACACAGCAAAAGTAGTGCTCAGAGGTCAGCTTATAGCAATAAACGCACACATCCAAAAAGAAGGAAAGGTCAAAACCAAAACATCAGCCTACAACTCGAACAAATAGAAAGAGAGCAGCAAAAGAAGCCCTCGGGCACCAGAAGAAAGGAAACAATAAAAATCAGAGCAGAAATAAATGAAATAGAGAACAGAAAAACAATTGAAACAGTCAACAACACCAGAAGCTGGTTCTTTGAAAAGATCAACAAAATTGATAAGCCACTGGCCAAACTGACAAAAGAAAACACCCAAATAAGAACTCAGATGGGCGGTATCACAACAGACCCAACTGAAATTAAAAAGAATCATAACAGAATACTATGAAAAACTGTACTCCAACAAATTTGAAAACCTAGAGGAAACGGATAAATTTCCAGAAACATACTACCTACCTAAACTAACACAAACTGAGGTAGAAAAACTAAATAAACCTGTAACAAAAGAAGAGATTGAAGAGGTACTAAAAAAACTTCCAACAAAAAAAAAAGCCCTGGCCCTCAAGGCTTATTGGAGAATTCTACCAGACTTTCAGAGAAGAGTTAACACCACTACCACTAAAGGTATTTCAGAGCATAGAAAAGGTTGGAATACTCCCAAACTCATTCTATGAAGCCAGCATAACCATGATACCAAAACCACGTAAGGACACCACAAGAAAAGAAAATTACAGACCAATACCCCTCATGAACATAGATGTAAAAATCCTCAACAAAATTCTAGCCAATAGAATTCGACAACATATCAAAAAAATAATTCATCATGATCAAGTGGGATTTATACCAGGTATGCAGGGATGGTTCCATACTTGAAAAACAATCAATGTAATCCATGGCATAAATAAAAGAATCACAGGATCTTATCAATCAATGCAGAAAATGCATTTGATAAAATCCAACACCCATTCATGATAAAAACTCTCAGTAAAATAGGAACAAAAGAGAAATTCCTCAACATAATAAAGGGCATTTATACAAAGCCAACAGCCAACATCATCCTTAAGGCAGAGAGTCTGAAAGCATTCCCCTTGAGAACAGGAAACAGACAAGGATGCCCTTTATCACCACTCTTATTCAACATTGTGCTGGAGGTCCTAGCCAGAACAATAAGGCAAGAAAAAGAAATAAAGGACATTCAAACTGGTAAGGACAAAGTAAAAGTATCTCTATTTGCAGATGATATGATCTTATACACAGAAAACCTCAAAGAATCCACAAGAAAACTACTGGAACTAATAGAAGACTTCAGCAAAGTATAGGGATACAGGATAAACATACAAAAATCAGTTGGATTCCTCTACACCAACAAAGAGAACTTCGAAGAGGAAATCACCGAATCAATACCATTTACAACAGCCCCCAAGAAGATAAAATACTTAGGAATAAACCTAACCAGAGATGTGAAAGACCGATACAAAGAAAACTACAAGACACTGTTGCAAGAAATCAAAACAGAGCTACACAAGTGGAAAAACATACCTTGCTCATGCATAGGAAGACTCAACATTGTGAAAATGTCAATTCTACCCAAAGCGATCCACAGATATAATGCAATCTTGATCCAAATTCCAATGACATTTTTTAACAAGATGGAGAAACAAATCACCAGCTTCATATGGAAAGGGAAGAGGCCCCAGATAAGTATTACTAAAGAAGAAAAACAAAGTGCGAGGCCTCACACTACCTGATTTTAGACCTATTATACCCCCACGGTAGTCAAAACAGCCTGGTACTGGTACAAGAACAGATACATAGACCAATGGAACAGAACTGAGAATCCAGATGTAAATTCATCCACCTATGAGCAGCTGATATTTGACAAAGACCCAAAGTCCGTTAAATGGGGAAAAGACAGTCTCTTTAACAAATGATGCTTGCATAACTGGATATCCCCCTGAAAAAAAATGAAACAAGACCCATACCTCACACCATGTACAAAAACTAGCTGAAAATGGATCAAAGACCTAAATACAAAATCTAAAACAATAATGCTCATGGAAGAAAAAATAGGGACAATGCCAGGAGCACTAATACATGGCATAACAGATTACAAAACATTACTGACAATGCACAAACACCAGAAGAGAAACTAGACAACTGGGAGCTCCTAAAAATCGAACACTATGCTCATCAAAAGACTTCAGCAAAAAAGTAAAAAGATAACCTACAGACTTGGAAAAAATTTTTGGCTACAACATATCTGATAAGGGTCTACTCTCTAAAATGTATAAGATATCGCAACACCTCAACAACAAAAAGACAAATAACCCAATTAAAAAATGGTGAAGGATATGAACAGGCACTTCACCAAAGAAGACATTCAGGCAGCTAACAGATACTTGAGGAAATGCTCACGATTATGAGCCATTAGAGAAATGCAAATCAAAACTACAATGAGATACTATCTCATCCCAACAAGGCTGGCACTAATCCAAAAAACACAATAAATGTTGGAGAGATTGTGGAGAGACTGGAACACTTATGTAATGATGGTAGGAACGTAAAATGGTACAACCACTTTGGAAATCGATTTGGCGCTTCCTCAAAAAGCTAATAATAGAAGTTCCATAGGATCCAGCAACCCCACACATTGGAATATATCCTAGAGAAATACGAGCTATCATACGAATAGATATATGCACACCCATGTTCACTGCAGCACTGTTCACAACAGCAAAAAGACAGAAACAACCTAGGTGCCCATCAACAGATAAACAAATTACAGTACAGAAACACAATGGAATTCTACGCACCGATAAAGAACAATGATGAACTCGTGAAACATCTCACAACGTGGATGAATCTGGAGGGCACTATGCTGACTGAAATTAGTCAGTTGCAAAGGGACAAATATTGTATGGGACCACTATTATAAGAACTCAAGAAAAGGTTTAAACACAGAAGAAAACATTCTTTGATGGTTACGAGGGTGGGAAGGGAGGGAGGGGGGAATTCACTAACTAGATAGCAGACAAGAATCATCCTGGGTGAAGGGAAGGACAACACACACTACAGGGGAAGTCAGCACAACTGGACAAAACCAAAGCTAAGAAGTTTCCTCAATACAACCAAACACTTGGAAGGACAGAGTAGCAGGGGCGGGGGCCTGGGGACCATGCTTTCAGGGGACATCTAGGTCAACTGGCATGACAAAGTTTATTAAGAAAATGTTCTGCATCCCACTTTGGTGAGTGGCATCTGGGGTCTTAAAAGCCAGCGAGCGGCCATCTTAAGATGCATCAATTGGTCCTAACCCACCTGGAGCAAAGGATAATAAGGAATACCAAAAACACATGGAAAGTATTAGCCCAAGAGACAGAAAGGGCCACATAAACCAGAGACTTTATCAGCCTGAGACCAGAAGAACTAGATGTGCCCGGCTACCACCAATGGCTGCCCTGACAAGGAACTCAAGAGAGTTCCTGACGGACGATGAGAAAGTAGGACGCAGAACTCAAATTTTAGTAGAAAGACCAGACTTAATGGTTTGAGACTGGAGGGGCTCTGGAAGACATGGCCCTCGGGCTTTCTGTTAGCCCAAAACTAAAAACATTCCGAAGGTCAATTCTTCAAACATTAGACTGGACTATGGGACATAAAATGATACTCATGAAGAGTGTGCTTCTTAGCTCAAGTAGATACATGAGACTAAATGGGCAGCTCCTGTCTGGAGGCAAGATAAGAAGGCAGAGAGGGTCAGGAGCTGGTTGAATGGACACGGGAGATCAGGGGTGGAAAAGAGGAGTGTGCTGTCACAGTACAGGGAGAGCAACTAGGGTCACATAACAATGTATGCATAAATTTTTATATGAGCAACTAACTTGAATTGTAAACTTTCACTTAAAGCACAACAATTAAAAAAAAATTTTAAAAAAGAAAATGTTCTGCATCCCACTTTGGTGAGTGCCGTATGGGTCTTAAAAGCTTGCTAGCAGCCATCTAAGATACATTTATTGGTCCCAACCCACTTGGAGTAAAGGAGAATGATGAACACCAAAGACACAAGGAAAATATTAGCCCAAGAGACAAAATAGCCACAGACTCCATCAGCCTAAGACTAGAAGAACTAGATGGTGCCCGGCTACCACCAATGACTGCCCTGACAGGGAATACAACATAGAGTCTCTGAGCAGGATAAAAGTTTGAAGCAGAACTCAAATTCATGTAAAAAGACTAAACAGTCTGAGACTGGAGGAACCCCCGAAGCCATGGCCCCTGGACACTCTGTTAACCCAGAACTAAAACCATTTCCGAAGCCCACTCTTCAAAGATTAGACTGGACTATGAAACGTAATACTCGAGAAGAGTGTGCTTCTTAGTTCAGGCAGATACCCAAAACCAAATGGGCAGCTCCTGTCTGGAGGCAGGATGAGAAGGCAGGAAGGGACAGGAGCTGGTTAGATGGACATGGGAAACCCAGGGTGGAAAGGGGGAATGCTGTCACATTATAGGGATTGCAACTAGTGTCACATAACAATATGTGTATAAATTTTTATATGAGAAATTAACTTGAACTGTAAATTTTCACCTAAAGCACAATTAAAAAACAAACAAACAAAAGATCGGCGGTTTGAATCCACCAGTTGCTTCCTGGAAACCCTATGGGGCAGTTCTACCCTGTTCTATAGGGTGGCTATGAGTTGCAATTGACACGATGGCAACAGATTTGGTTTGGTTTTGGTTTATGTGCGAAGCACTGTGACCATCTGTCGAGAGGAAAACAGAGGATAAGGAAGGTTTAGTAACTTGTTTAATATTGTATAGCTTGTAAGCTGCAGAGTTGGAATTTGAACCCAGGACAAACCAGGGGAGGATTCAGGTTTTGCAGGGCCTTTAGCTTATACAATTTTAGGAGCCTTCTCTAAGAATACAAAAATCTTATTTTTTAAAAATTTCAAAAACGTATGACCATGTGAACATACTGCTAGGGCGGCCTCTCGGAAAGGGGCTTCCACAAGCGAGGGGCTTCCGCAAGTGAGGAGCTCACACTAGTGAGGGGCCCTGAAGTTTCATTAGCTTCAAGGTAAATCTTGTTCTGAGCTATGCTGTTAGCCACAATGCTTTATTTCCTTCCAAGTTAGTTATGTGAATAAATATAACGATTGTATGAGTACATTTCTTTGAATTAAAAAACGTGAATAAGACTATCCATTTGACAGAAAAAAAAGTTATAAACACGAAGAGCTTGAAAATTAGTTAGAAAAAAATTGCCTGGTATTATGGAAATTTGGTGTGCTTTATGGATGAGCCTTGAGTCTGTTAAAGGTGACATTCAAAATTAATTCTACACCCTCCACCATGAAGTTTTTCCTGACCATGAACTTTTCCTGACACTAACACCCCACCGTTGGGTGATCTTTTTTCCTGTACCTAGGACACCTTGTAAATCCTCATTAAAGCAATGTATTGCATAGGATTATTTACATTTTTAGTTTCCCAAACTGTACATGCCTTGCAAACTTGGTCTCTCCATTTTTTAATACCTTAGCATGGACACAGTTAAGTATTCAACAAATATTTATTGCATAAATGACAAACAACTTTACAGGATACTAAGATACAGTAAACTAAGATTCTAAACTTTAAAAATTAATTATTGAGAGCTAGCACTGGTATAAATGAAAAATAATAAAAAGTAATATTATAGCAGTATTATACAACCTTAAAAACCTAAACCAGTTGCCTTCGAGTCGACTCCAACTCATAGCAACCCTACAGAACGCAGGAGAGCTACCCCATAGGGTTTCCAAGGTTGTAAATCTCTATGGAAGCGGATTGTCACATCTTTCCCCCACAGAGCGGCTGGTGGGTTCAAATGCTGGTGGGTTCGAACTGCTGTTTCAGTTAGAAGTTGAGTGCTTAACCACTGCACCACCAAAGCTATCATACAATCTTAAAAAAAAAAAAAAACTGCTGTTGAGTCAATTCCGACTCATAGCGAACCTATAGGACAGAGGGTCACTACGAGTTGGAATCGACTCAATGGCAACAGGTTATAGGGTTTCCAAGGAGCAGCTAGTGGACTCAAACTGCCTACTTTTGGTTAGCAATGCTTAACCACTGTACCACCAGGGCTTGGGAACCCTATGGGGCAGTTCCACTCTGTCCTACAGGATCGCTGTAAGTTGGAATTGACTCGAGGGCAACAGGTTTTATATAGTCTTATGGGAAGGAAAAGAGATATTTAACCTGTATATCCTCATAGTAAATATTAATTAGGTTAAGAAAAATCTGACAATCCTATCTAATATTCTGCCTTCTATGTTCCCTCTTATTTTCTTCGCTGCACTTATATGAATTAATTAATTTTTTTATTGACAGTCTTGCCCCCAGGCTTGTAAGATCCTTGAAAGCAAGGTCCTTGTCTATATTGTTGATCCTTGTATCCCCAGCACTTGGCAGAATGCCTAGCACATGGTAGGCCCTCAGGAAGTGTTTGTGAATAAGTGAAAAAACTATGCCAACTATAATGTTTCAAGGACATGAATGGGAAAGAAGGAAGACAATTTCACAAACCATAACAATATTTTCTATTTGATTGAAGAGAAAATAAAAAAAGGAAATGAATGGTGGGACTTAAAATGTGACTGAATTTTAACACACCAAAACTTATATCTCCAAATGAACTTTTCCTCTTTCAATGTAGTCACCTCTAGTACCTATAAAGACAGTCCAACAACTCTCCTATTGCTTAAAACATATTTTTGGAATTTTCCATTTGAACTGCTGTTAGAGCCTGAGGCTCAATTCCCAAAGTGTGGACTTGACTTTGAGAAACAACCAAAACTAATTTGGAGTTAGCCTGGTAAATAAAGTCAGTGATAAAGCTGGGTAACAGTATTTTAAAAATGAGGTCTGCCTATTAAAAAAGAGGGAGACTGATTTTCGATATCAGCCCAGAATTGGAAAGTTTTCTAGGGCAGAAGAATGAAGGTAGTGAAAGAATGTGTTAATTGAAAAACAAATTTACGGTGGCGGGAAATGTAAAACTTAAAAAAAAAAAAAAAACTTGCATATTTTATTATTCCCAAACTCCAAGAAAAATCGTCCCTAAGACATAGCGTGTTCATAAGAATCTATGCAAAGTGGGGGAATGTTAAAAATCAGCAGAGACCCAAAGAACTTTGCAACCCTATACCAACCATAACGAAATCATCCTTCCGATAGGCCTGAAAGGTCTGGTCAAATCCGAACGCCTGTGCCTTGATTCTACCCAGCATGGACCTGGGGCAGAAGAGGAAAGAAAACTCAGCGGGGTCCGGCCCCCTCTCAGGGCGCACGTTCACCACGGAATCCACCCCCACCCCCCACTACAGCAGCTTCGGGATTTCAATCTCGAGGGCCGAGTGGCCGACGGGGCCGCCTCGACGCCCGGCCCGCGCCGGGCCTCGCGCCTCCACAGCAGCGAAGGCCAAGGAGCTCTTCTCTCCTCGCCCCTCACCACTGGCGGAGCCGGCTGGTGGTCTCTTGGGATGTGAGGGATTGGAAGGTTTTCTGAGGTAGAAATCTGAAGTAATAACTCCCCAAGTGCCCCGGCTCGCCGGCCGCCATCGTGGTCTTCGCTCCGCGGAAGCCCAGGCCGTTTCCAGGGAGACGCAGCTGCCGTCGGGTCAGCGTGCAGCGCCGAGGGCGGGGCGGGGGCGGGGCGGAGACGGGGCGGGGCGGGACGGCTACGTGTCTGCTAGGTCCAGAGGTACCCGCCTCTCCGCAGGGTCGCGGAGTGGGCAGTGAGGAACATTAGCTCCAGCTTTCCAGGAAGAAGTACTACAGCCTTCTATCCCCGGTTTAGCCAGATATGGAGATTCGAGGTTCTGGTCTGAGAAAAATTGCCAATCAATACTCGTTGAAATTAACTTAGTAATAATTACTCAGCATGGGTTAATTACCTAGACTTAAAGCACTGTAATCTTACTTAGATCTAAATTTGATGACTCAGACGTTTCTGAAGAAAAAAGTTATTCCGAATTAATCAGGCTTATCTATTTTGGAAGACAAATGTTTATGTGACTACTTTGGAAACTATTCTACCATATGGCTCATTAAAAAAAAATATTGTGGTAAAATATATATAGCAGAACTGCCATTTATTCATTTTTAAGTATGCAATTCAGTGACGGTAATTACATTCACCATGTTATGCAACCATTACCGCTATTTCCAAAAGGTTTCATCACTCCAAACAGAAACTCAGTACCCCTTTTAGGCATTTAACTCCCTAGCCTACCCTCCCCCCAGCTCCTGGTAACCAACCACTAACAAACTTTCGTCTCTATGTATTTCTTATTCTGTTCTGTTCTGTTCTATTCTATGGTCTTCGAGTTGCAATTTTGAAGGATTCTATGGGCAAAATATTGAACAAGGTAAGAAGCATCAAAAGAAGATGGAAGGAATACACAGAATCACTGTACCAAAAACAATTGATCAATGTTCAGCCATTTCAAGAGGTAGCATATGATCAAGAACCAATGGTATTGAAGGAAGAAGTCCAAGCTGCGCTGGCATTGGAGAAAAACAAGGCTCCAGGAATTGACGGAATACCAATTGATATGTTTCAACAAAGAGGTGCAGCAGTGCTGGAGGTGCCCACTCGTCTATGCCAAGAAATTTGGAAGAGAGCTACCTGACCAACCGACTGGAAGAGATCCATATTTGTGCCCATGGCAAAGAAAGGTGATCCTGCAGAATATAGAAATTATCAAACAATGTCATTAATACCACACACAATGAAATTTTGCTGAAGATAATTCAAAAATGATTGCAGCAGTACTTCAACAGGGAACTTCCAGAAATTCAAGCCAGATTCAGAAGAGGATGTGGAATGAGGGATATCATTGCTGGTTTCAGATGGATCTTGTCTGAAAGCAGAGAATACCAGAAAGATGTTTACCTGTGTTTTACTGACTATACAAAGGCATTTGTGTGGATCATAACAAATTATGGATAACATTGCAAAGAATGGGAATTCTAGAACACGTCATTGTGCTCACGCAGACCTGTACATACAACAGAAGGCAGTCGTTCGAACAGAACAAGGGAATACTGTGTGGTTTAAAATCAGGAAAGGTGTGTGTCAGGATTGTATCCTTTCACCATACCTATTCAACCTGTATGCTGAGCAAATAATCTGAGAAGCTGGACTGTATGAAGAAGAATGTGGCAAAAGGATTGGAGGAAGACTCATTAACAACCTGTGATATACAGATGACACAATCTTGCTTGCTGAAAGTGAAGAAGACTTGAAGCACTTAACTGATGAAGATCAAAGACTACATCCTTCAGTATGGATTCCCCTACCCATTGCCATTGAGTTGATTCCTACTCATACCGACCCTATAGGACAGAGTGGAACTGCCCCATAGAGTTTCCAAGGAGCGCCTGGTGGATTTGAACTGCCGACCTTTTGGTTAGCAGCTATAGCACTTAACCACTACACCACCAGGGTTTCCTCAGGATGGATTATACTTCAACATAAAGACAAAAATCCTCACAACTGGACCAATAAGCAACATCGTGATAAATGGAGAAAAGATTGAAATCGTCAAGGATTTCATTTTACTTGGATTCATGATCAATACCCATGGAAGCAGCAGTCAAGAAATCAAATGATGTATTGCATTGAGCAAATCTGCTGCAAAAAATCTCTTTAAAGTGTTGAAAAGCAAAGATGTCACTTTGAGGACTAAGTGCACCTGACCCAAGTCATATTTTCAATCGCCTCATATGCATGCAACAGCTGAACAATGAGTAAGAAAGACCGAAGAAGAACTGATGCATTTGAATTATGGTGTTGGCAAAGAATATTGACTATACCATGGACTACCAGAAGAAGAAACAAATCTGTCTTGGAAGAAGTCCAGCCAGCACACTCCTTAAAAGGGAGGATGGTGAGACTTTGTCTGACATACTTTGGACATGTTATCAGGAAGGACCAGTCCTTGGAAAAGGACATCATGCTTGGTAAAGTAGAGGGTCAGTGAAAAAGAGGAAGACCCTCAACGAGATGCATTGACCCAGTGGCTGCAGCAGTGGGCTCAAACATATCAACAATTATGAGGATGGCACAGGACCAGGCAGTGTTTTGTTCTTTTGTACATAGGGTTACTATGAGTTGGAATCGACTCGACGGCACCTGACAACAACAGTCCCAGTATCCCAATGCAAAGTGCAGAAGGATGGATATGAAGCTAAGAGACAATAGATGAATAACTGGCGCATAGACCATACCACCGGACTTACTGTTAGGTGTAATATTACATTTACTTACTGTTTAAGCCAGTTTTGGGGAGTTTTGTTTACTTGTAGCCAAAAGCATCCTGGTATATCTGTGACAAGCTTTGGTTTTTATATGATAATTTAGAATTCACATGTATTTGACCTAAAGTAAGTTATGATAAAAAATGGCAAAGAGAGAAGTAGTTTTAATATTAACTTGTCTCATACCAAATCACCAAAATAGCACTTATTTTCTTTCTGGGGTTCTACTTGGTATAAATTTTCTATGATTCTAATGATTTGAAAAAGATTTACTGAACATACTTAGAAGTCAAGGACTATGCTAGGTAGACTCTAGTGATTTTATTTTTCCTGATAAACAATTATAGCATTTTGACTTTGTTAGAGGAATGAAGTAGTGACTGTGACCACAACCAGTTGAAACTTGGAAAACATTGTTCATCAGTAAGTTGTTTTGTATAGATCAGTGTCTATTCAAGATCAGTCCATGACAAAATTTTCACTTCGTCTGTGGCCAAGCAAGAAAAATAAGGGGGGGTGTACTTTTTTTTAAAAAAAGAAATCTATATTAAGAGCCTACTTTATTTTTAAAGTTTAGGCTTTATTTTTTTTTGTAATTAAAATTTCCTTAAAAAAAATTTGGTGAAAATATAGACAACAAAACATATACCCATTCAGCAATTTCTGCATGTGCAAATCAATGCCATTGGTCACCTTCTTCATATTGTGTCAGTATTCTCACTGTCTCTACCCGTATTGTTTCAATACCTTAACTTATTACTGTCTGTGCCCCTTAAAGGTCTCATCTGTATTTTAGAGTTACTGTTATTTATTTGATCTCATATAGATAATTCTTTAAAAGAGTGTAGTATTCAAGGTTGACATTTATTAATTGAACTAAACTGTTGTTTAGTTTAAAGATGAATTCATGAGATAGCTTTGGTTCGAGGTTTAAAGATTATTTCAGGATGATATATTCTGGGCTTCCCCCAGTCTCAATGGATCCAGTAAGTCTGGTTTCCTTAAGAGTTTGATGTTCTGTTCCACATTTTTCCTCCTTTCCATCAAGATCCATCTGTTGGGTCCTTGATCAAAATGTTCAGTAATGGTAGCTGGGCACCAACCATTTCTTCTGGTCTTATGACAAAGGAAGGCAATTCTACTGCAGACTGTTCCCTTCTCCATTTCCTGGGTCTCCTTCTTTTTCTACTGCTCCAGGCAAACAGGACCAATTGTTGTATCTTACGTGGTCACACACAAGCTTTTGAGACCCCAGGTACTACTCACTGAACCAGGAGGTAGAAGAGAAACTAAAAACATTAGGCCAATTGAGTGGATAGACCCACAAAGCCATAACCTTAAATCTTTGAACCAAGAAATCTAATCCCATGAGATATTTAGTTGTAGCTAGGTTTATCAACAAGGGCAGCCTTTTTATTTTGCCTGCTGCTGTTGTAAAATTATAAATAAAACTATATTTGTCATTTTGCCTTGTTTCTCTGGTGCACAGCTTAGTTATATCAAAAATATCCTTTTATAATTATTCTTACTTTGCAAAAAATTTGCAACCTTATGTGTATAGGTTGTCATAGCACAGCCTTGCTACTCAAAATGTGGTTCAAGGACCAGCAGCATAAACATTGTCTGGGAGCTTGTAGAAATGCAGAATTGCTAGCTCCCCCCAGAACTACTGAATCATAATTTGCATTTTAACAAGATTCTTTACATGATTTGCATACACGTAATAAAGTGAGAAGCTCTGATCTCGACAATATCCATCCACTGCACACACCAGCTCTCCCCAACCTCTTATCTGCTCTTCTTATCAAGACATTCTACTCCTCCATCCACCCAGTTGTTCAGTTCAGAAGCCTGGGAATTATCTTGGTCTCACCTTGTCCCACTCCTCCTCTACCCTCCTCCCATATCAAATTCATCAATGTTGTTATTGTGTGCTGTCCAGTTGATTTTGACTCATAGCAACCCCATGTGACAGAGTAGAACTGCCCCGTAGGATTTTCTAGGCTTCTAAATCTTTACGGGAGCAGATCGTCAGGTCTTTTTCCCACAGAGCCACTGTCTGGGTTCAAACCGCCAATCTTGCCATTGCTCCACCAGGGCTAAGCCTTATGATCTCCTAAATGTATATAAAATCTGTCTACTTCTCTCCAAGTTCCACTGTTGCCACTTTCATCCAAGCTGCCATCATCTTTTTGCCTGGATGACAGTAAGTAAAACTTCCTAACTTCCTAAGCAGGTGTCCCTGCTTTCACTCTTGCCCTCCTGACATTCATCTGTACTGAGCAGCCAGTTTGAGCTTTAACAGATGATAAATCAGATTATGATTCTACACTGTGGAGAATCCTTCAGTGACTTTCCACTGCACTTAAAGTAAAATCCAAAATTCTTATGGCCTACGTTGCCCTCCTTTCCAGCCTTATTTCTTATCACTTTTACCTGGCTCTCCACTCAAGGTTCGCTGGTCTGGAAAGAGCCAAGCTTTTTTCTTGCTCAGTGCCTTGGCAAGGGCACATCCTCTGCCTTGAATACCTCCCTCCTCCTCCTCACTCTTAACTACTTCCTATCCATCCTTCAGGTTTTAGATTACAAGTCACTTCCCTAGAGAAACTTTCCTAACTGCTCAATCAATATTAGTTTTTCTGGTTATTCTCTCTTAACACTGTACCTGTCCTTCACAACACTTTGGACAATTTACAGTTATTTATCAATTTGTGTGTTTATTTATTTAATGTTTGTCTCCCTCACTAGCTAGTAAAATGCAAGAAGTCAGAGAATGATTATTTTGTTTAACATTGTATTCTTAGTGGCTAAGGATTCCTAACAATTTATTGAGTAAATGAATCAACGATTCCATTTTATTGATGTACAGTACATTATATATTTATGTATGGAAAATACACATGATATGACTAAGTTAACCAGTTGTATTTTTATCTTAAGTATTTAAGTTTATCTACCACATGAACACTTGCTGCCTGAATGTATTTAAAACAATTTGAGCTCTTAAGGGTGAAGAAGCCTAATTTAAAGATAACATTTTATAAGTTTAATTTGCAAGTAGTATTATACTGTGTGGTTAAAGCATAGATTTGAGAGTCAAGCAGATCTGCTTTTCACTCAACTCTGTCACTTAACTACTACTAATTGTGTGATTGGGATAACTACTCCGTGTCACACAACAACAACATTTTCTCTAAGGCTCAGTTTTCCTCAACTGAGTTGTTTTAAGATTTAATTGAGGAAATATATGTAGGCGCTTAACACAGTGCCTACGCCATGGTTTGTGCTGAATAAATGAGCGTTATTACTTGCTTATTATTTATTAGCTTTGGCTCCGCTTAGCATAGCAGCGGCTTGTGGTTCGTATCATATATCTGCTGGCAGTTAAAAAGCCTGGTGGGAAAGGAAAGGGTTAAACTCAGCTGCCTTTTATTTCTGGAAGATGTCTTGGGGGTGGTTTGGGTGGTGATGGGGGGTTGGGTAGTGGTGGAAGGTGGAGTTATGGCTGCAGGAAGATATAAACATGTAGGGGCTGGAATGTATCTCTCTGTTCTGTGACAGGACTCCTGCCTTTGACATTAATTTAAAGCTTTTTAGGGCTGTCAAGTAAAGCAACTCCTTTGCCTTCCTAATGGCTAGGTACAACTCCTGTTAGTCTTTGTTTGGTTTCTATAAAAATGCTTTTTATTGCAAAAGCCTGTTTTTTGTTTACACTTGTTTAAAGAAAGTTTATGTAATGTTCTAAAGCAAGGTACCCCACTTTCCTGCTCAAATCAATCTGCCACACCTCCAGCACAGCGGGCAGAGTGGGGTTCAGTTGTAACTGTTGTTGCCTGTGATGGAGGAAAGTGCTGAAGAGGCATCGGGAAATTGATGTGAAGAAACAAAGCTCTAAGGAGGGAGAGGTGGTTCTTGATTGTTATTTACATGTGTTTCATCATGGATAAACCTATACTTAATATAAGAACTGACTATTCGACAAGGCTTGAAGGAAGGGAACATTGAGCTGTTCCACACTTGTTTTGTATTAAGATGGAATTCTGGCCAAAGTTCCTCCACACTAACTGTGATCTGCACTTCACAACACAGACATAGCCTCACGCCTTTATCTGCTTTTCCTCATCTTCTAATATGCCAGGGCTCACTGTGTTGTTTCTCAATTGAAAATAGGAACAACTTCATAAGGCTCAGTCAGTGACCGTTGCTTGGTGCCGCTTCCAAGAGTAGTATTTATCTAGCTTGTCAAGCAGGCAGGTACAGCCACTCTTTCAGGCCACAAGGGAGCCTTTTTCATTTGTGTGTTGTAATGTCAGAGAGCTACCCAGAGTCTCCTAACCAAGTGAGTCTCTTTGAAGATTCCAGGTAACACAGTCTTGAGGTTTTCTTTCATTTTTATTGTTTTTCAGAAAGGGATTGTGATGGTTAAGATTGTGTGTCAGCTTGGCTGGGCCATGATTCTCCGTGTTTTAATGTAATCACTCCCATGATTGAATATACTGTGAGTAGCCAGTCAGATGAAAGGGAGTCTCCTTGGGGGGGTGGCCGGCATCTGTATATAAGCAGACGTTCTGGCTTTTTGCTCTCTCTGGATCCTGCGGCTGCTTCCTGTCATCTCATCTCCTGTTCTTGGGACTCGAGCTGTCAGCTTATCCGCCGAACCTGGGATTCGTTGATCTGCACAGCCTGTGAGTGGGAGCCCTGCTCTCCGACCTTCCGATCTTGGGCTTGCCAGCTTCTGCAGCTGTGTGACTTGGGAGAGGCCTCTACCCTGGTCCATGGACTTGGGATGTTCTAGCCTCTACAATCACGTGAGCTGTTTCCTTGATATAATCTCTCTCTATATATATATTTATACACTTTACTGGTTTTGCTTCTCTAGAGAACCCAGCCTAAGACAGGGATGATAAATGAATAATTTTTTTATAAGGATCAGCACAAAGCTGGTTCTTATGGAGCAGATGTTAAAGATGTCCCAAATGTCCAACTGTTCTAAACTGCTGTGCCATGCCATCATCTCTAACATCAACTAGTCCTCCTACCCTCAGTACTCTTCCATCTTTGGATTCCATAATTCACTGCACTGTCTCACAGAACTCAAACTATATCAAGGAAATGGCTCACACAGTTGTGGAGGCTGGCAAGTCCCAAATCTGTGGGTCAGGCTTAGGCTTTTCCTGACCCAGGTAGCTGCAGGAGCTGACAAACCCAAACCGGCAGGTCAGACCACAGGCTGCTGGCTCACAAGGCTGCAGAAGCTGGCAAATCAGGTCAGATGATAGGCCGCCAGCCCACGGGGCTGCAGAACCCATTGAATCCCAGAATTGGCAGGTCAGATGGCAGGTCAGATGATCACAAACCAGATGCGGAATCCAAAGTGAGAGAGAGAGAGCCCCTCCAGAGCCCCTACGTTTATACATTGAATGCAGACCACATCCCAGGGAAAGTGTAACTTGCGTAAGGGTGGGACTTGAGTCACGCCCTCCTGCAAGGCTGTTACTCAGGATATACCCCACACTAATCCTGCTTCGTTAACAAATAAACCCATTGCGATTGAGTCGACTCTGGCTTATAGCAACTCTATAGCACAGAGTAGACCTGACCCATAAGGTTTCCAAGGAGAAGGTGGTGGATTCGAACTGTCAACCCTTTGGTTAGCAGCTGAGCTCTTAACTACTACACCACCAGAGTTCCCATTAACATATAGAGGTTAGGATTTACAACACATAAAATGCAGGATAATTAAGATAATTATATCAGATTACAAAATAGAAGACTGCCATATAATTCTGGGAATCCTGGCCTAGCCAAGTTGACACATAACCCCAACCATCACAGGTCCCATATACCTTATTTGCATAGTCCCACTCAGTTATTGTGTGTGAGTCACAAAGACCATGTCTAGAAGGGCCATATTAAGTAAATCATTGCACCACAGATAGACTATTGTTGATGCTTTCAGGGATTGTTAAGATTTGTGATAAATAAACAGCTCCTCTGAAGGCACAATGATTTTTGCTGAACCAGTTCATCACGTTTTTTAGACACACTATTTATTTATTTATTATTGTACTTCAGGTGAAGGTTTACAGAACAAACAGTTTCTCAAGAAACAGTAGTACACATATTGTTTCACGACATTGGTCAGCAACCCCACGACATGTCAACCCTCTCCCTTCTCGACCGTTTTTTTTCCTTTTTGGTGAAAATACACATAGCCAAAGACACACCACCTCAAAAATTTCCACATGCACAGTTCAGTGACATTGACGACGCCCTTCCAATTGTGCTGCTATTCTCACTTTAGACGAAAGTTGACAGAACAAAATAGTTTCTCATTAAACAGTTAGTACACATGTTGCCCTATGACAATGGTTAACAACCTCACAACACATCAACACTATCCTTACTCAACCTTGGGTTCCCTATCACCGGCTTTCCTGTCCCCTTCTGCCTTCTAGTCCTTGTCCCTGGACTGCTGTGCCCCATCAGTCCCATTTGGTTTTATGGGGCTGTCCACTCCCCAGCTGAACAGTGAACCTCGGAGATGACTTCACCACTGAGCTAAAAGGGTGTCTGGGGGCCATACTCTCGGGGTTTCTCCAGTCTCCTTTAGGCCAGTAAATCTGGTCTTTTTTTTGTGAGTTAGAATTTTGTTCTACATCCTTCTCCAGCTCTGTCCAGAACCCTCTGTTGTGATCCTGGTCAGAGCAGTCAGTGGTGGTAGCAGGGCACCATCTAGCTGTATTGGACTCAGTCTGGTGGAGGCCTTGGTAGCTGTGGTCCATTAGTCCTTTGGACTAATCTTTCCCTTGTATCCTGTTCTCTTCACACTCCTTTGCTCCCGAAGGGATGAGACCAGTGGTGTATCATTGATGGCTGCTCACAGGCTTTTAAGACCCCAGACACTACTCACCAAGGTAGAATGTAGAACATTGTCTTTATAAATTGTGTTATGCCAATTAAGTTATATGTTCCCTGAGACCGTGGTCCCTACAGCCCTCCGCCCAGCAATTCAGTCCCTCAGGGAGCTTAGATGTGTCCATGGAGCTTCCATGACCTTTCCCTGCACAAATTGTACTGGCCTCCCCAGTTTCATGCACTGTTAGACACACTTTAATAGTTACCAATGAAGATAATTAGATGAGGGTCCTAGAGATGTGCAAATGCATACATCTGTCTTTTATGGATATAAGATCACACCATTTTTATGTCCATATATTTCTTTGCTTTGAAAGAAAATGTTTGAAAATGATTTGGTTTGAATAAGATTGCAAAGGCATAATGGAGCTGTACAAGTGGCATTTTGATTTTTTTTCCCTCACTCACTACTCCCCTCCCCCTCCCCTCTCCCCACCATGCACATAGAGCAATATCTGCAGACTCCTAAGTGTCTCCAGGTTCCTATGTTCCAAATGAATAAGCATACTTTCTCTCGTTTCTCTCATTCAGCCAGTCAACTGAGATAGTGGGTTGTGAGGATTAGTGAGTTAATACATGTAATGCGCTTAGTCCAGTGTCTAGCACGTAGTTAACACTCAAGTGTTGGCCATTGTTATTATTTATTGGGTGCCTACTATCAGCAAGGGGGGCATTATGTGCTCGAAGGTAAATTAATTACAGAGCAGCCTTCTAAAAGCTTGTAATATAGAACAGAAGACAGGACATGTACCTTGCAGCCACAGTGATTGTTTATAAAACAGTCTGATTACAGCCTTTGGTACTGAGATCCTCAAATCCTTACCAGGCCAGCAGTGGTCTGGCCTCTGCCTACCTCTTCAGCCACATCTTAAACCACTCTCTCTTTGCTCTCTATACTCTAGTTGTATTCGGTCCTTTCATCTCCTAGAATATAAACTCCATGAGAGAAGGAATTTTGTTCTGTTATGTTTAGTGACGGAGCACCAGCACCTAGGATGATGTCTAGTACATAGGAGGGGCTCAATATATATTGAATAAATATCAGCAGCACTTGCTGCTCTTTCTTACTTGAACACATCCTACTCCTTATCCCCACCACCTCCCTTCACTAAATTGTTACTGTTAGTTGCCATCAAGCCAGTTCTGACTCATGGACCCCACACGGGCATTGTAGAACTGCTCCATAGGGTTTTCAAGAAGTAGATTGCCAGACCAGTCTTCTGAGATGCCTCTGGGTGGGTTCGAACCTCCAAGCTTTTGTCTAGTAGTGAAGTGCTTAACCATTTACTCTCTACTTATTCTTTTGGTCTGAGTTTAAAATATCACTTTTTTTAGAGAGTAATTCCCTGACCCCCTCATTTGAATTAAATTCTCATCCTATGTGCTTTTCTACTACTATGAACTCCCTAATATCCAGTTATCTATCTGAAGTATGGAAAGGATCATCTCTGTTTTGTTCATTTTATATCTCTAGGTCTTAGTTCATTGCCTGGATCATTGTAAGTGCTCAATTTATTCAAGTGAAAAATAGCTTTAATGGAAGGCAGGAAAAATAAGTGCCAGAAGAAGAATATAGATAAAATACTTAAAATTTAGAGGAGAAAAACATTCATAATGACAAGAATCAGAAAATGTTTAATGGAGGATGTAGTATTTGTGCTGGGTTTAAAGGATAGGCAGGATTTGGAGGTGGCAAGTAATGTCATCTTAAGACAAAGCGAATGGTCTGAGTAAATGCATAGATGTGGTGTAGTAGATGCTGTGGTGTGCTGCCCAGAGCCACCTTCAAAACTGAGACACTCATTCCCTGAGCTGCTGAAACTGTGGTCTGTGGATGTCTCACAGTTGAGTCCCTCTCCAGGAATTGCCCATGACCAAAGGGAAGTCCCTCACCTAAGTTTACATTCCCTCCCTGGGACAGCCCACATACAATGACTAGGCAATATAGCCCTCTTATTTCAATATGAAATGGCATCTCCCAGCTTTAGAGCTTCCTCTAATATTGACTGGACTTTCTTTGTAACTGCTTCACAGTTCAACATATGCCTCTATCCAGTCTTACTTTCTGGATTCCTTTATAGGAAGGCATGCCTCAATAAAGTTCTTGTACAACAGATGTCTGTCTTAAAGTCTATTTCTTGTGGAACCTAATCTATGACAAGAAGATACTCTGAGACTTGTACAGAGGACCAATTGGTCTAGAGAAAAACAAATCTGTTGCTGTTGAATTGATTCCAACCCATGGCAACCTCATGTGTTACAGAGTAGAACTGCTCCATAGAATTTTCTTAGCTATGATCTTTACAGAAGCAGATCACCAGGTCTTTCTTCTATGGTGCCAATAGGTGGGTTCAAACTGCTAACCTTTAGGTTAATAGTTGAGTAGAAATCATTTGCTCCACCATGGCATTCATACATATTTTTTAAAGCTTAGAATGTCTTCAGTATCAATTCTTATCTGGAATCATCAACAAGTATATGAAGTAAAAGGAGAGTTCCTCTGTTTTGAAGTGAGGGTAAATGCTACAGCCCTTGCCTGTTTGCTTCCCTTGCCCCAAGTTGTTTACTTCTTCATGGTAAACTGAGTCCTGTTAGCCCAAAAAAAGCCTGCAGGCACCAAACTCAAATGTGTATACATCCAACTGTTTTAAAAATATCCCAAATAAGCACGTTTAGCCACTTAGAGCCTTCTGCTTTACATGCTAGAAACTGCACCCAACATCTGGTAGCTGTGGATAAGATATAATCCTGTAGTTATAGGGACCGGAACGTGCTTCTGCCTTTGGAGCTCTCTGACCCAGAGACTTCCCACCTTGCTGCAGGAGTTCCTTGCCTAAAGGGGTATATAAGCTCCCCCTTGTCTTCTCCTTTTCCCTGGGGCTTTTCATGCCCTCTTCCCCTCTGGGGGTTCCCTGTGCTACTTGCCTCTGGAGAATCTCCTGCTGTGGGGGACCCCCTCTGCATGCAGCTATCAATGCATCTGCCCCAATAAACATCTTGGGCAACGCTGTCTGGTGGGCCTATCTCTATCCTTGATCAGCCCTGAATTCCTTCAAACTCACTACAACCACTCTCTGAAACTTCAGACTTGTAACTCCAAATGCCTGCTTGACATTTTGTAAGGATATCTAACAAGCACCCAAATTCAACATGGCCAAAACAGGCCACTTCTCACTCCTACTTTTTTTCATCATTTGTAGTCTTTCCCATCCTAGTAAACAGCACCTCCATCTCCTTTGTTATTTGAGCCAAAATATAAGAATTATCCTAGCTTCCCCCTCTTCCTTATCCTCACAGCTAATCATACCCCTGAACATATCCTACCCTACGACATATTCCAGCTCTACCCCTAAACATATTCCAAACCTGTCCATGTCTATTCGTCTCTCCCACTCCAATACAAGACTCCATTATTTCTCACATGGACTATAAATAGTCTCCTAACTGATCTCTCAGATTCTGCTTTTGCTTCATTATAATCCATTCTACTTCTAGCAGCTGCATGATCTTGTTGAAAGATCTTGTCACTCCTCCGCTTAAAACTCTTCAATGGTGGATAGTGGAGATTATGGCACAACATGATGAACATAATTAATGTCACTAAATTGTATGTGTAAAAATGTTGAAATGGCAAATGTTTTGTTACATATATATTTAACACAACAATAATACTTAAAAAAAAAAAACTCCCAATGAATCATAGATCTAAATGTTAAAAAAAAGACATGATTTGAATAGACACTTCACCAAAGATGATAAACAGAAGGCAAAATGCATATGAAAAATGCTCAATATCATTAGTAATAAGAGAAATGCTAGTTACAACCACAATAGGTCTTGTCACTCCTTTGTTTAAAACCTTCCAGTGGATATTAGACCTAAAGGTACAAAACAAAAAAGAAAGAAAGAAAAGGGGTCAAAGAATGATTTGGATAGATACTTCACCAAATATGATAAACAGATGGCAAATAAGCATATGAAAACTGCTCAACATCATTAGTCATTAGGGAAATACCAATTAAAACCATAATGAGATCTTGTCACTCCTCTGCTTAAAACCAGTCCAAGCTTTCATCATTTCTCACCTGAACTGTAAATAGTCTCCTAACTGATCTTTCTGCTTCCACTTTTGCTTTATTATAATCCATTCTCCTCATAACAGCTGCATGATCTTGTTAAAAGAGCTTGTCACTCCTCTGGTTAAATTCCTTTAATGGGTCATAGACCTGCATTGTAAGTGTAAAGCCAGTTCAGTGGAGAAAGGATAGCCTTTTCAACAAATGGTGTTGAAACAATTGGATATCCATATACCAGGGGAAAAAAAATTTTTTTTGAATCATACCTTGCAGCATATACAGAAACTAACTCAAAATGGATCATAGACCTAAATGTAAAACCTAAAATGCTGAAACTCCTGAAAGAAAACATGAAAGAAATCTTTGGTATCCCGAGTTAGGCAACAGTTTCTTAGCACACAGAGAACATGAACCATAAAAAAAAAAAAAAAAGAAAAAAAAAAGACAAATTAGATTTCATCAAAATGAAAAACTTGTACTCTTCAAAAGACATCTCACAAATGCTTATTATTTGAATGTTCTTAGCAGCATTAGTCATAATAGCTCCAAACCGGAAACAACACAAATGTCCATCCAATGGTGAACGGATAAATGAATTGTGGTACATTTGTGCAATGGAATACTACTCAGCAAGGGGACATATAGGCAACAGCGTGGGTGAATCTCCATGCTTAAGTTAAAGACCAGTTACCAGTTGCCCTCAAGTCAACTCTGACTCATGGCAACCCCATGTGTGTCAGAGTAGAACTGTGTTCCATAGGGTTTTCAATGGCTGTTTTTTCAGAAGTAGATCACCAGGCCTGTCTTCTGATGCATTCCCAGGTAGACTTGAACCTCCAACCTTCTGGTTAGGAGCCAAGTGTGCCAACAGTTTGCACCACCCAGGGACTCCAAGTGAAAGAGGCCAGACACAAAGAAACTACATACTGCATACTGGACCGGCTTAATGGGTATGTAACTGTGCAGTCGCACGAGACCTCAAACTCAGAGGGGCCCTATGCTTGGCTTAATCCTCTGCTGTCGCTGTCTTGAAATTCTTAATTTTTTAACAAGTGGCCCTACATTTTTATTGTGCTAGACTCTGCAGATCATGTAGCTGGTCCTGACTGCATAATTTCATTGAGATTATGTTCTAGAAAAGTCACAGTTATAGTGACAGCAGATCAGTGCTTGATAGGGGCCAGATTTGGGGGAAGGGAATTGACTGCTAAGAGTCAGGAAGAACCTTTCTGGAGTGATGGAAATGTTTTGCATCATGATTGTGGTGTTGATTACACAACTGTATAAACTTATTAAAATTAACCAAGTTGTAGACTTAAAATTGGGGAATTTTATTGTGTATAAATTTTATAGCTTAATAAAGCTGATATGTACGTGTATATATATATCATATTTTATATAAAATAACCTCTAATGGCTTCTCTTTCCATTTGGAATAGAACTCCAAACTACTCTCTGCTCTGTTCAGGGATCCAGGCCTTCCTAACCTCTGTGGCCTCATCTTCCTTACTCACTATACTTAGTCGTCCTGGGCTTCTCACTGCCCTGTAAATGAGCTGAGCTTGTTTCTGCCTTAGGCCTTTGAACTAGCTATTGCATATACCTGAAATGCTCTTACACTAATCTTTCCATGGCAAGTTCTTTCTTGTTCTGTCAATATCATTATCTGTAGACCACCATAAATTATCATATAACTTACCCTTTAACCCAGTTTCCCATCTCACATGGTCCTTGAATCTTGAATAAAGATCACTTATCAGGTGATATTTTCAGATTTTGCCTGATAGGTGGAAGAGATGCCCTAAATTGGGGTAATTTCAGAACAGAGTTGGTGGCCAGGGCCTGAGCTGTATATTCCCTATTCAAGTGCAAAGTTGAGCTTCTCCATACCTGTTGCTGCTAGGTGCTGGCAAATCGATTTTCAACTCAGAGCGACCCCATCTGACAAAGCAGAATTGCCCCATAGGGTTTTCTAGGCTGTCATCTTTATGGGAGCAGATCACCAGGTTTTTCTCCCTTGGAGCTGCTGGGTGGGTTTAAACCAGTAACCTTTTGGTTAGCAGCCAAATGCTTAACCACTGTGCCACCAGGGCTCCTCTCCATCCTTACACAGTTGCAAACTTGTACAGAGATTTCATCAGACACTCTACCTCCCCAATGTTCTTTTTTGTGCCACCATTACCGAGACATTGGTTTAATGAATATCCCAGGTCATTACCTGTTCTTACTTACTTTGATCTCCAATCTAGATGCATTCCCCAGAGCTTAGGTCTACAGGAAGCATCACTACTCATCTGGTCCAGAGAAAGCAATTAACAGAAGACACATTTTAGACAGTTTGAAATTAATTTTTAAGGTGGTGTTCATACATGCTCTAGACCTAAACCAAAAAAACCAAACTCACTGCCATTGAGTCAATTCTGACTCAGCGCTAGACCTAGGCTTGCCCTAATCCTGGATCTGGGCTGAAACACTCTCATTTCATAGTACCATGCTTTCTCCATATGACCACCTCAGTAGCTGGCCAGTAGTAGTATACCTGGAGGATTTATAGGCTGCTAAAGTGTATTGACAGGTACCAGGATGATGATTATGATGATAGTATAATAATAAAAGAAGAGCTAATGTTTTTGAGCGTTTACTGTTTTACCAGGCATTGTTCTAAACATTTTCCATGGATTAACATTTAATCCTCTCAAAAACACTGTTACGGATTACTAATAGTACAAAGCATTCACTTACTGTTAGTGGGCAACGACAAAGACACTGTTCATCTCTCCTTCTAACATATCTGCATTATCTTTCCACAAAACGACAATGACAATAATTAGAGATTGAGTCTTTCGTTTTTGCAGAATCACCAACCTTCTGATGTTCTCACTATAATTACTCTCTTCCATGGTGTCTTAGTTATCCAGTGCTGCTATAAGAGAAATACCACAAGTGGGTGGCTTCAATGAATAGAAGTTTATTTTCTCACAGAAAATAAATCTATTTTCTTGGCTAGAAGTCCGAATTCAGGGCACCATTTCCAGGGGAAGGCTTTCTCTTTCTGTCGGCTCTGGAGGAAGGTCCTTGTCTCTTTTCAGCTTCTGCCCGGCTCCCTGGCCATCTTCCCCTCCGTTTGTGCTTGCTTCTCTTTGCCTAATCTGCTCTTTTTATAGCTGACAAGTGATTGGTTTAAGACACACTCTACACTGATGTGGTCTCATTAACATAACAAAGAAAGTCCTTTTCCCAAATGGGATTACATCCACAGGTATAGGAGTTTATGATTTACAACACATGTATTTGAGGATAGAGTTTTGTTGTTAACACATAGTGATCTATTCCATCTTCCACCACTTCCTTGCTTCACCTGGTCAGCTAATACCCTGTCCTCTACCTCACATTCTCATAGCTAACTGGTTTTGTCAATTTGAGATGGAAAATTTAGTACAGAGTTGAAAAACATTAGATTGCTTTTGACACCAAAGTCAGTCCAAGTACTTAGTGTATTTTGAAGAGGGCTTGGAGGTTGAAATAGATGTCATATGAATATGCATTCATCTCAAGAATAGCCTGGAACTTATTACAGTTTTCCATTGGGTTAACCAAGGAAATACTGATCCACTCTACCTTGGAGAGGATTGTGTCTATTTTGACTCAGGACCTTTAAACTTGTCTGATCTGTCTATGCTCCACACTCTGGCCAGTTTATACAAGCAAAACAATAAAACAACAACCAGCCCAGACCTCTCCTTGTGACCCATGGATCAATTATCATGTTTCCCCAATTTTTGCATTCTTCCTGGCTCCTTACACTGGTTTTAATATATGTTTCTAGACCATTTAATTTGGGGTTCACTTTGGCTTCTTGGAGTTTGTTTTTCTCTTCTTTTGATTTCTGGCAGCCCTTGTGGTCTGTGAGCAATCCATTACTAGGACTTTGTAGGGAGGGGAGGATTCAGAAAACTGGAAAGTTAACTACTTTCGAGAGGGAGATGAATTCACTTTTGGCTTTATTAAGTTTAAGATAAAGTTTTGAATGCCTTAACTCCTTCAAGGTCTACCCTGTACACTAGTCTCACCAAAAACGATTTCTGTGGCAAACATTTAGCATTTAAAAATTTATATTCCTGAACTGCTTTTGCTTTATCCACTTGCAGCTTTCCTTTCTTGATTATGTTTGTTGATAATTTTCAACTATTTTCTACTTTGTTGCATGGGTATACGTTCTATGACTTCATCCAAGTTATTGATGAAAATATTGAATGAGATAGGACCAGGTACAAAGCCCTGTGGCATGATACTAAAGACCTTTCAGATCTAGGGTTATATGTAACTGTACTCTCTTATGGCCTGTATTTATCTATTTTGCCCACAAGAACATTATGATACTTTGCCTATTGAATTCCTGAAAATAAGAAACCAGTCCAAAGCAATTCCCCTGTCTACGTTAGTAGGCTGTCTTCTATGGAAAGCTGAGGTTTTTTTTTTGCTGCTGTAATTTTTTATTTTTGTTTTTTTTTATTGTACTTCAGGTGAAGGTTTACAGAACAAATAGTTTCTCATGAAACAGTAGTACACATATTGTTTTATGACATTGGTTAACAACCCCATGACACGTCAACCCTCTCCCTCCTCGACCTCTTTTTTTTTTTTGGTGAAAATATACATAGCCAAAGATACCCCATTTCAAAAATTTCTACATGCACAGTTCAGTGACATCGACTATACTCTTCCAATTGTGCTACTATTCTCACTTTAGATGAAGGTTTACAGAACAAAATAGTTTCTCATTAAACAGTTAGTACACGTTGCCCTATGATAATGGTTGACCACCTCACAACACATCAACACTATTCTTACTCAACCTTGGGTTCCCTATCACCAGCTTTCCTGTCCCCCCTGCCTTCTAATCCTTGTTCCTGGACTGCTGTGCCCCATCGGTCCCATTTGGTTTTATGGGGCTGTCCACTCCCTGGCTGAACGGTGAACCTCGGAAGTGACTTCACCACAGAGCTAAAAGGGTGTCTGGGGGCCATACTCTTGGGGTTTCTTTAGGCCAGTAAATCTGGTCTTTTTTTTGTGTGTTAGAATTTTGTTCTACAGCTTTCTCCAGCTCTGTCCAGAACTCTCTGTTGTGATCCTGGTCAGAGCAGTTGGTGGTGGTAGCCAGGCACCTTCTAGCTGTACTGGACTCAGTCTGGTGGAGGCCTTGGTAGCTGTGGTCCATTAGTCCTTTGGACTAATCAGAAAGCTGAGGTTTTTTGAAAGTGTCTGTTTTGAGGAACGAAGGAGGGGCAGACAGGTTTTCCTTTCCCACTCCAGCAAGAGCAGCTCTACTCTTACGGGTTTTGTGAATTGAAGTGTCGGTAATATTTCACTTGCAAACAGAATTCATTGGCTTTAAAATATTTGAAAACCTTTTTCAAGATAATGACCATTGCTAAAAATAGAGATTAAACACCACTTATGGTACCAATTCCTTCTGTGTCTGAATCAGCCCATCAGTCATTGCAGTCCTGTTATCTGTCTATATTTTATAGTCTAGACATGTGTCCAGACTTTTGTGAGCAACTTGTGACACTAATCATAGTTAAAATATGGTTCCAAAGGAAAATCACTCTGAACTGCATAGTAGTTAAGAGTGTGGGTTCTTTTTTTTTTAATAATTTATTTTATTTGTGTTGTTGTTGAGAATATACACAACAGAACATACACCAATTCAACAATATCTACATGTACAATTCAGTGACATTGATGACATTCTTCAAGTTGTGCAACCATTCTCACCTTCCTTTTATGAGTTGTTCCTCTCTCATTAACATAAACTCACTGCCCCCTAAGGTTCCTGTCTAATCTTTTAGCTGCTGTTGTCCATCTGATCCCGTAAAGATAGTTCTTAAAAGAGTACAATGCTCAAAGCAGACTTTCTTTACTAGTTAAGCTGAACTGTTATTTGGTTTTAAGAAGACTTCAGGGGATATTTGTGGTTTAAGGTTTAAAGATTATCTCAGGGCAATTGTTTCAGGGGTTTATAAGATAGTGAGTTCATATTGCCTAGTTTACGATTCTAGCTTGTCTAACCTTCTAGCTGTGTGGTTTTGGGCAAGTTTCTTAATCTCTCTGTGCTGTAATGTTCTGCAAAAAAAGAGAAAACAATTCTGCCTACATTATAAAGCTTTGAGAGCATTAAATAAGATGATAATGTACTGTGTCTAGTAGAGTATGTGGTAAGTGCTCAGTCAATCATGGTTATTGTTATCACTGTGACTTACTCAAAAGCTGCCCATGACTGCACACTAGCAGGCCATAAACTACTGCTTACTTCTGAAAAATCATCTAACTAGTTACTGTTGAGTAGACAGTGACTCATGATGACCTCATGTGTGTCAGAGTAGAACTGTGCTCCATACAGTTTCCAATGGCTCATATTTCAGAACTAAATCGCCAGGCCTTTCTTCTAAGGTACCTTCTGGGTGGACTGGAACCTCCAAACTTTTTTTTTTTAATTTATTATGCTTTAGATGAAAGTTTACTGCTAAACCAACCTTTCAGTTAGCAACTGAGCACACTAACCATTTGCACCATCCAGAGACTCTGAAAAAATTATCTAGAGTATCTTAATTTATGAGGGTTTGACATAAAGTGGATATTTCGGTAAAAGCCAAAGATGTAGCTGGAGATTTTTTTGCCTTTCCTTTTATGGGGCACATAACTCTGTTGTTGGTTTGTATATGTTAAATCCACTGTCCCTTACATTATTTTTTTGTCTACTTTAATCAAAGAAAAGGCATATCAAAATGTTTCATTAATAGAAATTTTAAAATTTTACCTTAAAATTAAATGTATTCTGGAAGTTGTGGAACATAAAAATGATCATTCTTTTTGAAAGTGAGAAAGTCTCAAAATAGTGTACCTGAACAGAAACATATAAAATTATTTTAAGATTATTTAGAAAGAGTGTGGACATAATATGTAGGTTGTAATATTGCTATGAAGGAGGGCTGGTATTGCAACAATTAAATGCTTGCTGCTAACTGAAAGGTTGATGGTTCGAACCCACCAGCTGCCCCTCTGGAGAAAGACCTAGAGATCTGCTCCTATAAAACCCTATTGGGCAGTTCTACTCTGTCACTTGGGGGTTGCTATGAATAAAAATGGACTCAGTGGCACCTAATAACAATATTGCTGTAGAGTTTAGCCTTCTGACTCGTAACAGTAAAAAATAGACTTAGGAGACAGATCAGCTTTGAAGGCTTACCTACAATCCTGCTTTCAAATGCCTGAAACACAGTGCTTGAATGTTCTACTGCTTAAGATGATGCTTTGTTGTTGTTGTTTTGTTTTAGTTTTTATTTTCTTTAAAATGTCTAAAGTGTTCGTGTTTTTTTTGGTGTTTATTTAGGTACCTAGCGAAGAGGACTTGAAGCACTTACTGATGAAGATCAAAGATCAAAAACTACAGCTTTCAGTATGGATTACACCTCAAAATGAAGAAAACAAAAATCCTCAGAACCAGACCAGTAAGTAACATCATGATAAACAGAGAAAAGACTGAAGTTGTCAACAATTTCATTTTACTTGGATCTACAATCAAGGCCCATGGCAGCAGTGGTCAAGAAATCCAATGATGTATTGCATTGGGCAAATCTGCAAAAGAGCTCTTTAAAGTGTTAAAAAGCAAAGATGTTACTTTGAGGACTAAAGTGAGCCTGACCCAAGCCATGGTATTTTCAATCACCTCATATGCATGCAAAAGCTGGACATTGAATAAGGAATACTGAAGAAGAATTGATGCACTTGAATTACAGTGTTCGTGAAAACTGTTGAATATACCATGGACTGCCAGAAGAACAAACAAATCTGTCTTGAAGAAGTCGAGCCAGGATGCTCATTGCAAAGAGAATGGTGAAACTTCATCTCACGTATTTGTACGTGGTATAAGGAAGGACCAATCCCTGGAGAAGGACATCATGCTTGGTAAAGTAGAGGGTCAGCAAAACAGAGGAAGACCCTCAATAAAATGGATTGACACAGGGGCTGCAACAATGGGCTCAAACATAGCAACGATTGTGAGGATGATGCAGGACCGGGCAGTGTTTCGTTCTATTGTACATAGGGTTGCTGTGAGCCGGAACCAACTCCAGGGCACCTAACAACGACAACATGTGAAAGAAGCATCCCTGATGGTGCAGTGGTTAGTGTGCTTGACTGCTAACCAAAAGGTTGGTGGTTTGAACCCACCAGCCTCTCTGTGAGAGACAGATGTAGCATTCTGCTTCCATAAAGATTTATAGCCTTGGAAACTCTAGGGCAGTTCTACTCTGTCCTACCGGGTCACTGTGAGTCAGAATCGACTCGATGGCAATGGATTATGCTGAAAGATGAAGTTACACGAACTATTTTAAAGTTTCATGAACTATTTAAGAATGACAGAATTTATCAATGAAAGCCCTCAATCCTGTAGGATAAATACCCTGGTGGATGTTTCCTGGAGGAAATTACCTTTTGTTTTCATCTGATTTATAAAATCAACTCAAAAAAATGATTAAAGAGCTCATCTTATCAATTAAATCTCATGTCTCAGTTAGTTTGTTTGTCATGGAAATAAACTGGAAAGTGATGAGATAGCTTTGTGGAAGAGGCTGATTTCGTTCTTCCCAGTTTAAACGGATACTTTTTGGCTTATAATTCATGTGGATTTAAGATCCTCTTGGCTTCCTAGCCATGCACACCTCCCAAGTCTTTTCTTGTAATGCTCTGATGGCATCTCTGGATCTTTGACGATATTTTTGCCTTCCCAAATGATTTGACAAAACGCCATTAGAAAACTGACTTCAGGTAGTGCATACATGTGGAAAACAGTGTTTATTTAGAAAAAAATTATATTTATTCAGAATACAATGGAATATTTTGCATTAGGGTAGATCAGCTAGAATCTCCTGGAAATAGGTATCTGCTTGCTAAACCTGTAGCTTTAATAGTTTTTTTAATCCCATTTATTCTTTCTTTTTTCTCAAGCCAAGAAGAAACTAGCTCTACTTCTCTATGTTGATAAAATAGATTTTGTGATAGCTTTTATTCTAATCCTTAGCTTTTAAAAATATTTTTTAAAAAACAATCTTGAGCTAGTTGAGCATTTTTGGTGGTAATTGGTATGCAGAATAAAGTATTACACATACAGAGATGGCACATCAAAAGGAACATGACCCTTACGCTTACTGTGTTAGAATTTGAGACGTGAACTTCAGTGTGTGAGCCCCTGAATGGAGAACGCTATAACTTTATCACTCACTTACTTAACCATGAAATCCATTTGGTTGAATTGTGGTTTCTTCCTTTTCTTTTGTTCCCTTCTCTTTTAATCTTACTATTTTCATCTGTGATATACTTCTTTCTGCTGTTTCTTTTGTATTCTTTAATGTGTTTTTTGGTTTTATTTTATTTTGTTTTAATATTAGCCTTATTAAGATATGCCGTATTTTTATGCAAATAACCTTGCACCTTCTGTGTTTGTTTGCTGGCCACTCTGTCTCTTTGAGAGGTATTTCCATAAGTGCGCTATGCTAATTTTTTTTTACAGCAACATGTGGAAAAGGATTGGCATAGTGGCCCTTGTGAGGGTGCTTAGCAGGGGGAGGGCGTGGCCAGCTAACAAATGCAAAGGGTACACGTTATTTGCGTAAAAATATGGTAATTCACATATAATAAAATTCACCCTTAAAAGTGTACAATACAGTGGTTTCAGTATATTCACAGTTATGCAGCCATCACCAGTATCCAATTTGAGAATATTTTCATCTTCCCAAATGAACTCCATAGCAATTAGCAATTGCTCCCTGTTTCCCTCTTAGTCAGCTTCTGACAAGTGCTAATATATTTTTTGTTTCTGTGGATTTGCCTATTCTGGGCATTTCATAGAAATGCAATCATGCAATATGTGACTTTTTATATCTGGTTTCCTTCACTCAGGATAATATCTTCAAGATTTATCCATGTTGTAGCATGTATCAGAACTTCATTTCTTTTTATTGCTGAATAATATTCCATCATATGGTTTGGTGCGATGGATCAATTTTATATGGCCTTTCTCGCCATGGTCTTGTAACTCCCACCAAATGACTGGGTGGAACTATGCAAATGAGGTGCTGTGGCCTTGCTTATAATATGACTAAGGTGCATGACACACTTGCGGAGGTGGGACCATGCAAATAAGGTGTATGGAACCCTAGGGAGGGGATTGGTCAGTTTTGCCATCCTGCTAGGCTTAAAATGAGCCTTCCCAGAGGCAGAAAGGGGGACCTGACTACCACCAAGAAGAAGAAACGGGTGTCATGCATCCTTTGGACATGGGATCCCTGTGCCGAAAGCCTTTTTGACCCAGGAGACACTGAGAGAGAGCTGTAACACTGGAGATGGCAAGACTGCAAGAAGCAGCAGCAGAGAAATGGCAGCATCAGAGGCAGCAGAACCAGGAGATCAGCAGGAGACAGTGCATTGAGCTTCCTGACCCATGAAGTGAGAAAGCTGAGTGTCTTTAGGCAGAAGGCTTGTGGTGGAGTGGGGTGCCTCTGGACATGTGGTAGAGTTAGGCTCACTGACCCATGGAATGAGAGAACTAAGTGCCTTTGGGCTGAGGCTTAGTGGCAGAGTGGGGTGCATCTGGGCACTTATTGGTAAAGCCAAACAGCATTGTAACACTTGCCCGAGTAGGGCAGAGGCTGGGCTGAGGGCCAGAGAGAAGCCTGCCTGTGGGCATGGCTAAGAAGAGGCTAACCTGATCAAAGAACTGTATCCTGAGTTTTCCCTGATCCTGAATTGTTACCTGTTACTTCCCCAATAAACTCCATAACTGTGAGTATTGTCTGTGAGTTCTGTGTGGCCATAGCAGCCAATTCTCGAACCCAGCAGAGAAGTAGAGACTGCCATGGAAAAGACAGATGGTGTCAGAATTGGTGAAAATTTTGGAGGGTGGAGGCACATCTGACTGCTGCCTTATAGGAATCATCCTTGGGCTGATGCTGATGGTAATTCTCCTCCTCCCTTATGAAATTAGAGAAGGTCAGTTGCCTCCCTGATGCCATTTTCATAGTTGGCATCAGAAGTGAGACACATTACAATGGCTCCAGACTCACAGAAGCATAGGACTTTGTAAGAGAAAGAATGAAGGGGTGTGGGAAGTAAAACTTTTGATTCTTAGATGGTTACTTTGGTGGTTGTTATCTGTAATAGCTGAAAGGAAAGTAAGAGATGTTATGCTGCAGCTATGACAAGAAAAGCAGAAATTTGCATGACTTGGGGGCAAAAGCCAGGCAATTAAATAAGATGATTGATAGCGGGCCAGGGTCTTCTGATTCCACCCAGAGGCCCAAGGCCATATGCATATGAATGAGAAGATAGTCAAAGTGTGGAGAAGATGAAACTGGAATGTTTTAAAAAGAGTTATGTGTTTATTTGAATGTACAATGGATATTGAGTGTTTTCCTGCCTAGTGTTGTAAAACAGACCTAAATGTATGAGAGAAATGAATATTGGGTATTATAGATAACAGAGAGCGTGTAACTCCGTCTTCACCAATACTTGATTGGATATACTAAAAGGGGAACTAAGATTTGCCTGGAAGAAACAAAAGTTGTTGGTTTGAAAGCACTAGCCCTGTGTATAGAGTATTGGGGGCTTAGGTAAAAAACCTGAGCCCCGCCCAGGAAATTTGCATTTTACAAGACCTGCAGACCTACCCAGAACTGCTGGGAGAGGAGGAAATTTGCATTTGAAGGAAAGACCTGCAGGAAAAAAAATGACTGTTTTGCTTTTTGAATTTTGAGCAAGCAGTTTCCTGTTGGATGCATCGAGGCAGGAAAAGTCATTGCCCTTCAGAAGAACCCCCTTCTAGGGCTGGAAGTTAAAGGGAGCCAGAGAGTAGACAGCCTGATGTGCTCGCTTCTGGTGACCACATGGGTCCACTTGATGAATGGAAGTATGGGAGGTACAGCAATGAAGAAACAGCCTTAGTTTGTACATGTTCCATTGGCACCCATTGACCCAACCCATGGAGGCTATGATGAGAGAGAGAGGGCTGGCTGGTCTGAAGTGCAGGGTGTTGCATGGACTCAGCCTACAGTGATGCCCATTGACCTAGCCCCACAGGACCTAGGAACGAGAGAGAATGGGCTGGCTGATTTGAAGGTCAAGGAGGTGTGTGGACTCCTGAGCCTGCAACTGGTGCCCATTGACCTAGCTTGGATGGCTAGGGATGAGCTAACCAGAACCCGACCAAATGAAAAGAAAGATGTTTGATACTGTGAGCTGATGTAGATTGCTGAAATCTGATGGCTTGCTCTGGACTGGACTTTCCTTATGGATGCAGATGTTCAAAGTTCCAACTGGAACAAAAGATTCTTCAAGGAACATGCTTGTCTCCTCAGAGTACTGGTTTGATAAAAAAACAAACCAAACTTGTTGCCAACAAGTTGATTCCAACTCATAGTGACCCTACAGGACAGAGCAGAGCTGCCCCATAGGGTTTCCAAGGAGCAGCTGGTGGATTCAAACTGCCAACTTTTTGGTTAGCAGCTGTAGCTCTTAACCACTGAGCCACCACTGGTTTGATAGGGATGGGAAATTTAAACACTGGCTGTCTAAAATGGAGGGAGATACCCCCGGACACCGTTTTAACTCAGTACTGAAGTTTACCCTTCATCCAAAGATTAGATGGGTCCATAAAACAAAACGAGACTAAATGGGCACACCAGCCCAGTAGCAAGGATGAGAAGGCAGGAGGGGACAGGAAAGCTGGTAATGGGGAACTCAAAGTCAAGAAGGGGAGAGTGTTGACAAGTCATGGGATTGGCAAACAATGTCACAAAACAATATGTGTATTAATTGTTTAATGAGAAATTAATTTGCTCTGTAAACGTTTATCTAAAGTAGAATTAAAAAAATTAAAGAAAATTGAGGGGGAGACAAAGGCATGGGAATTCCAGAACACTTAACTGTGCTCATGTGGAACCTGTACATAGATCAAGAGGCAGTTATTTGAACAGAACAAGGGGATACTGTGTGGTTTAAAATCAGGAAAAGTGTGCAACAGGGTTGTATCCTTTCACCATACTTACTCAATCTGTATGCTGAGCAAATAATCCAAGAAGCTGGACTATATGAAGAAGAATGTGGCATCAGGATTGGAGGAAGACTTAATAACAATCTGTGATGCGCAGATGTCACAACATTGCTTGCTGAAAGTGAAGAGGACTTGAAGCACTTACTGATGACGATCAAAGACGACAGCCTTCAATATGGATTACACGTCAACATAAAGAAAACAAAAATTCTCACAACTGGACCAATAAACAACATCGTGATAAACAGAGAAAAGACTGAAGTTGTCAAGGATGTTATTTTACTTGGATCCACAATCAATGCTGATAGAAGCAACATCAAGAAATCAAATGACATATTGCATTGGGCAAACCTGCTGCAAAAGACCTCGTTAAAGTGTTAAAAAAAAAGATGTCACTTTGACAATTAAGATGCACCTGACCCAGGCCACGTTATTTTCAACTGCCTTATATGCTTGTGAAAGCTGGTCAATGAATAAGGAATACTGAACAAGAATTGCTGCATTTGAAGTATGGTGTTGGTGAAAAATATTGAATATACCATGGACTGCCAGGAGAGCGAACAAATCTGTCTTGGAAGGAGCACAACCAGAGTGCTACTCGAAAGACAGCGTAGTACATGTACTTCGGACATGTAATCAGGAAGGACCAGTGCCTGGAGAAGGGCATCATGCTTGGTAAAGTAGAGGGTCATTGAAAAAGAGAATCTCGAGGTGGATTGCCACCGTGGCTGCAACAATGGGCTCAAGCATAACCATGATGGTGAGTATGGCGCAGGACCGGGCAGTGTTTCGTTTTGTTGTACATAATGTCACTACGAGTGGGAACGCCTTGACAGCACCTAACAATAACAAGTGCTCTTCCTGAGGGTAAGCTGCCCCACCAATAGTCATGGGTCACTTTCTCAGAAACAGAAGAGAAGACTAAGACAAAATGGAGTCCAAGCCATATCTTGTGTCAGCCATTTTAGTTAGGCCAAGTCCCTCAGTTTTAGGGTGCCCTTACACACGTTATGAATCTGTTTTCTTTCTACTTCAATCTTTTGTTTTGGCTATCATTAAAAATTACTATTATTTTTTTAGTTTTCTACGTAATTTATTCTTTCTCTGCGAGAGTACAAATATCAAATATCCCCTTAATAACATCCAAACACAGTAGATTTTCTATCAATTTTATATTCTTGTGGCCATCCTGTCTGCAGTTCAGTTTTGACTGGTTGTGTTCTAGTCTTGCTGCCTAAAATCTTCTTTTACCATCATCCTGGGATGTATATATATATATATATGTATTCCCCACCCCCCAAAGTGTTGGCTCCTGAGTTAGTCTGGGTTCTCCAAGAACCAGATGTCAACATGGGGTTAAATGTACAAAGGTTTTATTAAAATCCCTGTGAGCAAAATGGGGAGGGAGGTGGGAGAAGCTGATGTAGACCGTAAGACCAGTTTAACCCTGAATGGAAGGAAGGAAGAATGCTGGGTAGAAGTGTCCTTGATCTTTGTGAAGTCTAAAGGAAGTTAAGCAAGTCCTTACGTAGACTCTTAGGTGAATCCTGTGTCTCCCTGGAATGGGCCTTCCTTAGTAACTCTGGGGTGCTCAGTTCTTCACTGAGTATGTGGGAAGTGTGAGCTGGGATGGATTTCAGAGGACAGCAGCTGGAGCCCGTGGTTAATTATGCTCCTATAGTTGGAGGGCTGGGAAGTGCATTCTAATGGCCACCACGGCCTCCTTGTATACTTTTTAAAATATCTTTCAGTAATATTTATATTTTTTTCCAGAAAGAGCTTGCCCATCTTTTTAAAGATCATCACTGGTACTTTTATTTCTTGCCATTATTGTGAATGGTATTTTTTTCTTTTAAAAAGTTACATTTTCGATTTCTTGCTAGTGTAGAGTCATGCCTTTCAGAATAGCCCTACCTTGAGGCAAAAGGGCCTGGCTTCTATACCCCACCTGAACCAGGCATTGGACGAAAGGGTGCCCTTAGGGAGAGGGTGTGTGAGGAGTGTCTTTGGCTGAGGACAATGCCTGGAGAGTGACTCAACCGATGGTTGTCAGCCGCCAACATTCCCAGCAGCTAGGGGAGACTCTTCAGTCCTGAAGGGGAAAATCTGGACAGCACATCACAGTAACCACTAAAATGCCCTTTAACAGGTTAACGAAGTTCTCTTTTATTCTTAGATTTCTTAAATATTTCTGCTTTGGTAAAAGAAGAGAAGTTGCCCACTGTATGGTGTAGAGGATTGGATCTGGGGTCTAACTGCTTCTTAAACAGACTTTCAACTAATCCTGTTTCAGCCTTATCTTCAGTTTCCAAAACTATCTGTTGTCTCTCAAAGCTGAGCCTTTCTGTGGTTCTGCAAGAGGGACTGGCTTGCTTTTAGGCGTTCCCTACTGTCAACATGGGTTTTGGCTTTCTTTGGTCATCTAAGTCAGTTACCATTGACCACCTGCTTTCTAACCTCCAAAGTTTTGGTATTGTCTTTTTTCCTATTTCCTTTGTCCTCATACTCCCTGCTTTTTATCCCTTAATTGTTGTCTAGAAGTTCTCTGAATTCTTTTTTTTGGACATTTTACTTTGGTTTAGGTGATAGTTTACAGAGCAAATTAGTTTCCCATTCAACAATTTATGCACAGCTTGTTTTGTGACATTGGTTGCTCTCCCCTGAATGTGTCAGCACTCTCCCCACTTCTTCCCTAAGGTCCCTGTTTCCATTTGCCCAGCTTTCCTGCTCCTTCCTGCCTTCTGGACTTTGCTTTTGGTCTCCTATGCTTGGTTGTTCTGGGGAGCACATTCCTCACTGGTGTTATTGTTCACTTTATAGGCCTGTCTAACTGTTTGACTGAAAAGTGATTTCCAGGAGTGGTTTCAGTTTTAAGTTTGAAGGGTGTTTCAGGGCCGTAGTCTAGGTTCCACCAGTCTTTATCAGACCAGTAAGTCTCGTCTTTTTAATGAATTTGAATTTTGTTCTACATTTTTCTCCCACTCCATCCAGGACCTTCTATTGTGATCCCTATCTGAGCGGTTGGTAGTGGTAGCCAGGCACCATCTAATTTTTCTGGTCTCGGGCTGGTGGAAGCTGTGGTTCATGTGGTCCATTAGTCCTTTGGACTAATTGTTTCATTGAGTCTTTGATTTTCTTCACTCCTTTTTGCTCTAGACGGGAAGAGACCAATAGTTGTATCCTAGATGGCTGCTTACAAGCTTTCAAGACCTTGTTGCTACTCACTGAAGCAGGATGTAGAACATTGCTTTATGGACTATGTTACGCCAGTTGACAGAGATGTCCCCTGAGACTATGGTCCTAAGCTCTGAAGCTCAATGACTCAGTCCCTCAAGGTGTTTGGCTATGGCTAAGAAGTTTTCATAACTTTGCCCCCTGGGTGCTCTACTATATAAATACATGGATATATTTGTAGCACATACAAATACATATGTAGATATATCCTCTGCCAAACCTCTGTATGCTTGTGGGTGTATTCCCATATGCCCTCCCACACCTGTTCAGCTTACATTATCTACCTATGTATCCACTCATAAATTACTGTTTATTACTATTGTTGCAGTCATGTGTACGTAACAGTATTTACTGTTGTTGCCTTTTACTCTCAGTGTTTTCCTTTGTTCATGTTGTGCTGACTTCCCCAATATTGTGTATTGTCTTTCCCTTCACCAAAGTTAATATATGTCTACTATCTAGTTAGTGATTTCCCCTTCTCCCCCTCTCATCCCTGGTAACCATCAAAGAATGTTTCTTTCTGTGTGTAAATCTTTTCTTGAACTTTTATAATAGCGGTCTCATATCGTATTTGTCCTTTTATGGTTAACTTATTTCACTCAGCATAATATCCTCCAGATTCATTCTTGTTGCGAGATGTTTCATGGATTCATCGTTACTGTTTTATGTTGCATAGTATTCCATTTTATGTATGTACCAGTTTGTTTATCCATTCATTCGTTAATGTGCACTGAGGTTGTTTCTATCTTTTTGCTATTGAGAATAATGCTGCAATGAACATGGGTGTGCATGTGTCTATTCGTGTCACGGCTCTTATTTCTCCAGGATATACACCTAGGAGTGGGATTGCTGGATCATGTGGTATTTCCACTTCTAGCTTTATAAGGAAGCTCCATAGCATTTTCCACAGTGGTTGTACCATTTTACATTTCCACCAGCAGTGTATGAGAGTTCCAACCTTACCAGCTGTTTTCTGGTTTTTTTTTTTTTTTATCTGTGCCATTATTGTTGGGGTGACTTTGACATACGCTGTTTCTGTTGCCTGAAATTGCCCTTCTTCCTACATCTTTGCTGTCTAACCCATTGTTCGTGTCTCAGTTTAGTAGTTACAGTTTAGAAGCTTGCCCTTACAGCCAATTCTGTGTTAGATACTCCTTCTATGTGATCCTATTATAACCTGTGTTTATTCCTATTGTAACATTTATCGCATTTTGCTGTAATTGCCTATTTACCAGTCCTTAAGAGCTTGTTGACTACACATTTCTTGAGAGCAGAACTGAATTTTATCTCTATTGGAGTCCCAGTCCCAAGCACAGAGCTGACTTAAGAGGCACTAAATAAAGTTGTATAGAATTAATACACGAATAAATGTGATAGCGTTGAATTTCCAATAAGTGCAGTACATTACAAAGCTCTCACATTTTTCTGTAGGTTGAGGTATCTTTTTTTTTCTTTCTTTGCCTAACTATAGAAACCCAAAAGGCAAAATACTAGTTTTATATCCATGAACGTTAGATTCACAGATGTTAAGCAGACCAAGTTTTTGTTAGCTTTAACCAAAACAATTTAAGAAGTATTTTGATTTTCTCTCTCATGTGAGGAATTTGGAGTAGATGATGAGTAATATTCTTTCTTACTTTATGGTTTTTGAAAGTTTACTACTTAATTTTTTTTTTTTGATATCCAGGTACTATAAAAATCTCTGAAAGAAAGGCATTAGGAAAGACAACTACTACATAAGCAATAAAATATGAGGATGAAATATTAAAAAATTAAAAAAAATTTAGGTTTTCATAAATACTGTTTGGGTCATAATATAAATTTTAGGAAATAAAAACAATAATGACGATTAAGACAACCCTTTTATATTGTGTTTTTGCTTAGATAGTTTACAATTCTAGTGCAATAGTGCTTCATTCTCAAAAGTACCAACCAACTGGAACAAAAGTTAGACTGATGTAACATTTTCAAGGGAAGTTCTTAGAGATTTAATTTTCACTGATATTCATATATAGAAGAAAATAAAGCAAGCTTGTGCTTAGTTGCTCATCTTCTGATTCTGAAGGTGAGGGGGCCCCTTTCAGGAATATTTGTGCATAAGGAATGCTCCGGAAGATGCTTTTGTAACAAGTAAGGCATTATGAAAGTCGACTACAATACGAAAAATCTGTTGCAGGGTCTGTAATTCAGTTTCACAGGAAGTCTGGAAAGGCAGACTTTGAGGAACATTCTTTCTCCTCTCATGTGTACATTTCATATCAAAGGAGACAATATTATGTACTCCTAACAATTCTTTTTTTTTTTTGCCTTCTATGATTAAAAAAGTAATACATGCTCAATAGAAAATTTTATTAAGAAAAAATTAAAATCACCTGAAATCCTACTACCAAGAAATCTGGCACTGCTAATATTCTCTTGCATTAATTTCCTGAGTTTCCTTTTTTGATTTTTGTTTCCTCTCAGAGTTGAGATACTATAGTATTGTTCCATCTCTCTCTTTCTTCACTTAGTACTGAATTGCTGCTATTTCTCTAATTAAATGTTTTTTAAAAACATGATTTTAATGGGTGCATAATACTCATCATATAAATGTACCCCAATTTAGCAGTTTTTCTGTTTTTCATTTTGAGCATCTTATTAAAATTTTTTTTCTATTATAGACAATAAGCTTTATTATATCTTTAAGCCTTGTTTTCCTTCAGGAAATTCGGCCTTTAATTCTAAAGAACAAAAGTAAACAGAAGTGTTTAGTAGAAGCTTTTTTGAGATAATACATGTGAAATGTATAAAAAGTAGAAAATATATTAGGAATAATTGTTAGTACTAGTGTGTGGGGGAATTTTATTTATGTGTTATTGGTTTTGTTAAGCTTTAATCAATTTACTATTTAGAAAAAAAGTTTTTTTACTTTCAGAATAAATTAAATGATGAACTAAAGTCTATGTAACATATAGTCTATGAAACATAGTCTATTATAACAGTATATTAAAATGAGTTTTGTCAGACCACTGATTTTCAAACTGTGTGGCAAGCTACTAGTGGGTGAAAATATCCTCAGTGAGTTGTAACCAGCACTGCTTTTAAAGTGAAATACAATAAAATAGAGAAGTATCAGGATGCATCCTTAGTTAAGCATTATTGTTAAAAAGAGTGAAAGCTACTGGCATTGAAAACCCACTGCTGTCAAACCGATTCCGACTCATAGCAACCCTATAGGACAGAGTAGAACTGCCTCATAGTTTCCAATGAGAGGCTGGTAGATTTGAACTGCCAGCCTTTTGGTTAGCAGCCATAGCAGTTAACCACACCACCACCAGGGTTTCCACTGGCATTGACTGTGATAGAAAAGGCCATTGTTTTATAACCACTAGAGGGCAGTAAATAATTAGTTTTTTAAAATCGCAGCCAAATAGTGGATTAGTGCAAGTTGACCTAGTTTTACAACTGATCATGATAGATATAAAATTACACTTAAAAACATCGCTGGAATGTTAATTTAATAACTGTTATTTGAGGATCTACTATGTAATATACACTGAGGTAGGGATACACTGATGAATGAGACAGTCTATAATTTAGTAACTAATAATATAAGGTGGGAGTTATCCCTGTTGTTTTGGCTTCTGTCTGCCTTTCCAACTTCATATTCTGCCACTCCCCAACTCACAACCCGAGCTGCAGTCACACTGAGCTACTTGTACTTGCCTTGTACATGCTGTTCTCTCTTCTTGGAATATTGTCCGTGCCCCTCTCTGCCTGGCGAACTCCAATTTATACCTCAATCCCCAATATCCTGACTTTTCCAGGCAGCGTTAAGTGCAAGCATGTGCTTTCTTCACTCCACTCCTTTGGTGGGGCCAAGGTTAGCCCTGCTACCGTTGATTATTTACGTCTCTTTTCCCCAGGAAACCGTGATACCACTGGAGGACAGGAGCTGTGTTATTCGTTTCTCTAGCTGCCTGGAACATACCTATCAGTTGCTGTTGAGTTCATTCCAACTCATGGTGACCCCATGTGTATCAGAGTAGAACTATGCTCCATAGGGTTTTCAATGCCTGATTTTTGGAAGATCACCAGACCTTTCTTCTGAGGTGTCTCTGGGTGGACTCGAACCTTTCAGCTAGCAGCTGAGAGTGTTAACTATTTATACTACCCAGGGACTCCTGCCTGGCACATTGGTAATGCTAAAAGTGCATATTTAATAAATGGGCAAATAAAAGAGGTACGTAACGAGATAATTTCCTACATAATCTCTCCATTGACCCTTCCACTTCCTCCTTCTGTACACACAGTGAGACCTGAGAGAGCCAGAACGAGACGGGACTGCCTTGTTTTTCTGTGTCTCGAAAGTTTTCTGCCTTTAACTGAGTGCAGTCTTACCACTTTTCTATTGCTTGTTTTAGTGGAAAGTATTTGAGTTTTCTTTCGCTGACAGGCCTTACACAGGCTGCAATTTTGCAGGTTTTACTGTACCACTAAAAAGCAGCTATCCAACTTCCAAACCAAATCAAAGACAGACTGTTTTGACTTACTGAGGGTTAGAGAGTTAAGCTCTGCAAAATATGACAGGGAAAGGGAATTTTTAAAGATAATTTAGGTTTCCTTAGTATTCCCCCCACAACACCTTGGGACATGATATTTGACTTTAGAATATTATTTAGAAATACAACGGTTGAGACTATGTAACTCTGTTCTTCTATCCTTCCCTTAAAAACCAAACCAAACTCACTGCTGTTGAGTCAATTCCGGCTCACAGCGACCCTAAGTTAGGACAGAGTAGAACTGCCCCATAGGGTTTCCAGGGAGCAGCTGGTGGATTTGAACTCCTGACCTTTGGTTAGCAGCCAAGCTCTTAACCACTGTGCCACCAGGGCTCCATCCTCCACTTACAGTAGCAATGTTTACTTGGCCAAGTGGGTAAAGCGATTTTGTTCGCCATTTGACTAGCAGGTAATGACCCCTGATACCTTTGTTATTAAGAAGACAGGGTGCCTAGGCATCTTCCTAGTTTTGTGACCTAGGGCATATTATTCAACCTCAGTACCTCCCAGTTCGGTCATTTGAAATATGGTCACAACAATCTTACCTACCTCTTTCGGTTGCAAAGAGGATTAAATGAGATCCTGTATGTAAAGAGCTTTGCACAAGACTTGGCATACAGTAAGATTTCAATAAATGCTAGCTCTCGTTATAGGATAAAGATCTTTATTAGAGGATAAAAATAATTTTTTTGTGTGTGAGCAGCTTTTTTTTCTTCTCTCAAATAGCCACTACTATGGCTGTAAGGGGGAGGATTTTTGTCATTTTGATAAGACATACGCCATAAACAAGGGCTTGTGACCATGAAAATCTTGGCAGTGAAGCCTCCCTGTGGGATGCTGCAGCCCAGTGAGGACTCTGGGGGCCTAAATGAAGTCTCTCTCAGTCTTTACTCATCCACACAGTTCTTACCTCTGCTGCCACTGCAGATACCATGGGAAACGCTGCCTCTTCATCAAGCACCTTGAAGTTCTTTCAATACAGTGGTGAGGGTGAGGGTGAAACAGACCATCTAACTTAATCAGCAGTTCCTTGTGGGCAGGAAAGTTTTCTCTGTATCATCCATATTAAAATGGCACATATGCATTAAGTGCGTCATATATTTGAAAATAAACTCTTAATTGTATACTTTAATGTCTTATATAATTATAGTGACATTTGTTCTGAACCCTCCCCCCACCCCCCCAAGAGGGAGCATATAGTGCAACAAATAGGATTTTAAATATATTGAGAATTTAAAAAATTTTAATTTTGAAATAGTTTTATACTTAAAGAAGAGTCGCCATAATAGCACAGAGATTCCCATACACTCACTACTTCCCTTAACGTCAACTTACAGAACCATGGTTTGAATTTTGATTCTGCTACGGACTAACTTGGATAGGTTTAACTTCTCTAAGCCTCCAATTTCTCATGTTTAAAATGAAGATAAAAATACTCATGCTTTGGCTGGATGGTTGGATTAAATAAAAATATATGCAGAGTATTTGGCACATGGGTATTCAACATACATTAATTCATTTCCCACTACATCAAGCATTGCAAATCTAATTATGGGAAAGAACCAGAATTTAGCAGCATCATTAACAAAAGGCCACAATAATTTGCTTTCTTAAAACTTTTAATTTCTAATTTTGACCCATCAACTTTTAATGAAAAATTTCACGTTTTTTTCTATATGCCAAAGTGCCACATGGAAAATTTGGGAAGAGCCAATGCAGTCTTAGGATCATAGAGGCCTCTGCTCACTGTACCGAAATGTAACCTCTGCTCTATTGTTGGCATCATTTTGTGGGCTGTGATAACTTTGGGAATATTTATCACAGTGAAATGACATTAAACAAAAAATCCAAAATGCAATTCTCTATAAAAATTTTATCATCACATTAGTGTAGGAAGTTTAATAAATAGAAATTTCTATTTAGCATATATTTCAACTATTAAACGTATACATTGCAAAGGAGCACTTTGAATTTTGGGAACAAAATGCGTATTTGCTCTTCCCATCACTGGGTTCTTATCCTGGATAGTATTCAGGGCTGTGTTGTGTCCTGCAGTTTGTTCAAGCAGTCACAATGTCTTTCACAGTATTCTCAGAACTCTGCTAAACTTCACCACTTTCCAAATCTGAGTTAGGACACATATTTGGGGGATGGGGGGATGTTGGTCACTCAAGAGTCCTTGTGGTGCAGGGGTCAGCAGTTTGAACTCACCTGCTGCTCCACTGGAGAAAGATGTGACAGTGTACTTCCATAAAGATTAGACCCTTGGAAACCCTATGGGGCAGTTCTACTCTGTCCTATAGGGTCACTATGAGTCAAGATCAACTTGATGGTGATGGGGAACGGGTTGCTCACTTGCTTTTCTATGGTTGATTCCAGTAAACACTGTGTAACTAATCCTAGCGAAGCACATGAAAAGTCCTCTAAGGTTGATTCTGCTGGCACTATCTTTTGTTTCTGCAGCTGCTAGTCCTATACTCCTTCTTTCCCTTTCTACTCCTAGAAATGGGAAGGAAGAAACAAACTTGCAAACCCATGCCAAAACCTTGCAGCCAGAAACCAGACTGGCACGTCAAACAATGACGTATTCAGTGAATCCTGCCATAACTCTCGCAGGTAACGATTTTAAGGTTGGAGATGACTTTACAGATCATTTACCTCAATCCTATGTCATTTTCATCAGCATCTTTCTAATCCAAAAGATAAAAATTTCATTTTGGAAAAGCCCTCTTTTTTTATTTTTATTTTTATCGTACTTTAGATGAAGGTTTACAGAACAAATAGTTTCTCATTAAACAGTTAGTACACATATTGATCTATGACATTGGTTAACAACCCCAAGACATGTCAACATTCTCCCTTCTCGACCTTAGAGGACCTTTTTTTTTTTTTTTTTGGTGAAAATACGCATAGCCAAAGATACACCACTTAGAAAGTTTCTACATGTACAATTCAGTGACATCAATTACATTCTTCCAATTGTGCCACTATTCTCACTATCCCTTTCCAAATTATTCCATCACCATTATCATCAACTTACTGTTCCCTAGGCTTCCCATCAAACCTTTTGAGTTGCTGTTGTCAATTTGATCTCACATAGATAATTCTTTTTTTTTTTTTTGTACTTTAGGTGAAGGTTTACAGAACAAATAGTTTCTCATTAAGCAGTTAGTACACGTATTGCTCTATGACAATGGTTAACAACCCAACAACATGTCAGCACTGTCCCTTCTCAACCTTGGGCTCCCTATCACCAGCTTTCTTGTCCCCTCCTACCTTCTAGTCCTTGACCCTGGACTACTGTGCCTCATTAGTCCCGTTTTGTTTTATGGGGCTGTCCAATCCCTGGCTGAATGGTCACTTGGGAGTGACTTCACCACTAAGCTAAAAGGGTGTCCAGGGGCCATACTCTTGGGGTTTCTCCAGTCTCCTT
>NW_004444084.1:2843358-2858585 GCF_000243295.1 Trichechus manatus latirostris
TCTACAAGATTGGATTGTGTCCTGAGGCAATCTCTTGAGATATAAAAGAGAGAAGTGAGCAGAGAGACAAGGGGACCTCATACCACCAAGAAAGCAGTGCCAGGAGCAGAGTGTGTCCTTTGGACCTGGGGTCCCTGCACGGAGAAGCTCCTAGTCTGGGTGAACACTGACAAGAAGGCCAACAGAGGGAGAAAGCTTTCCCTGGAGTTGATGTCTTGAATTTGGACTTTTAGCCTACTTTACTGTGAAGAAATAAATTTCTCTTTGTTAAAGCCATCTACTTGTGGTATTTCTGTTGTAGCAGCACTAGATGACTAATACAAAGGTCTTCTTTTTCATTGACCCTCTACTTTACCAAGCATGATGTCCTTCACCAGGGAGTGGTCCCTCCTGATAACACGTCTGAAGTTTGTGAGACAAAGTCTCACTATTCTCCCTTCTAAGGAGCATTCCAGCTGTACAGTTAGCCCTCTGTATCTGCAGGTTCCGCATCTGAGGATTCAACCAACAGTGGATCGAAAACATATGGTGGGGGGAGGAAAACTTGAATTTGTTGTGTGCTAAGAACAACACTGAATCCATATGAATGAAGTGATGGGTAGGCATACCCTGCTGTAGCCTCCCGCCATTTTATAGATCCTCAGTCTCACTCCAGCACTTGTTGTTTGAGCATTGTTTGCCTTGTGTCTCTTTTTTTCCTAAAAAGTAATTAAGTGGTCAAAGCGACCCCTCAAAGGCTAAGTGTGATGGGGTTGAGGAGAGCAGGAGGAAGGAGTTTAAGGCTAGTAGGGGATGGCTGGCTAGCTATATAAAGTGCTACAGCCTCAAGAATGTAAAGATCATGGGAGAATCTTGTATTTTGCCACTTTGCTGAGTCCTTCTATTAGTTTCATTAGCTTTCTTGTGAAATCTTTGGGGTTTCTTATGTATAGGATCTGTCTTAGTGATCTAGTGCTGCTGTAACAGAAAAACCACAAGTGGATGGCTTTAACAAAGATAAACTCATTCTCTCACAGTCTAGGAGGCTAGAAGTCCGAATTCAGGGGACCAGTTCCAGGGGAAAGATTTCTCTTTCTGTTGGCTCTGGGGGAAGGTCCTTGTCATCAATCTGCCCCTGGTCTAGGAGCTTCTCAGCACAGGGACTTGGGGTCCAAGGACCCACTCTGCTCCTGGTGCTTCTTTCTTGGTGGCATGAGGTCCCCCTCCTCTCTGCTCACTTCTCTTTTATATCTCAAAAGAGACTGACTCAAAATACAACCTAATGCTGTAGTTTGAGTCTTGCCTCATTAACATCATAGAGGTTAAGATTTACAACACATAGGATAACCGCATCAGGTCACAAAATGGTGGACAACCACACAATACTGGGAATTTAGCCAGGTTGACACACATTTTGGGGGGACACAATACAATCCATAACAGCATCCTATCATCTGTGAACAGGGATAGTTTTACTTCTTCCTTACCAACTTGGATGCCCTTTATTTCTTTTTTTTACCTTATTGCTCTAGCTAGGACTTTCAGTACAATATTAAATAAGAGTGGTGATAAACAGCATCCTTGCCTAGTTCCCGTTCTCAAGGGGAATGCTTTCAGTCTCTCTCCTTTCAGAACAATGTTGGCTGTTAGTTTCGTATAGATGCCCTTTTTTATGTTAAGGAATTTCCCTTCTGTTCCTATTTTGCTGGAGTTTTCATCAGGAATGGGTGTTGACTTTATCAAATGCCTTTTCAGTGTTGATTGAGATGATCATGTGAGTCTTGTTTTATTTATGTGGCGGATTACATTGATTGATTTTCTAATGTTGAACCATCATTGCATACCTAGTATGAATCCCACTTGGTTGTGATGTATTATTTTTTTTGATATGCTGGTGAAGTCTACTGGCTAGAATTTTGCTGAGAATTTTTGCATCTGTATTCATGAGGGATATTGGTCTGCAATTTTGTGTTTTTGTAGTGTCTTTGCCTGGCTTTTGTATCAGGGTTATGTTGGCTTCATAGAATGAATTTGGGAGTATTCCTTCCTCTTCTACACTCTGAAATAGTTTGAGTAGTATCGTTGTGAGCTCTTCTCTGAATGTTTGGTAGAACTCTCAAGTGAAGCTGTCCAGATCAGGGCTTTTTTTTTTTAACCTCAGTTTGTGTTACTTTAGGTAGGTAGTGTGTTTCTAGAAATCTGTCCATTTCCTTTAGGTTTTCAAATTTGTTGGAGTACAATTTTTCATAGTATTCTGTTATGATCTTTTTATTTCTGTTGGTTCTGTTGTAATGTTACCTACCTAATTTCTTATTTGGGTTATTTACTTCCTCTCCTGTTTTTCTTTTGTTAATTTATTGAGGTTTTCAAAGAACCAACTTCTGGTCTTGTTGATACTTTCTATTGTTTTTCTGTTCTCTATTTCATTTATTTCTGGTCTAATCTTTATTATTTCCTTACTTCTGGTGACTCTGGGCTTTTTGCTGCTCTCTGTCCAAGTTGTAGGGTTAATGTTTTGATTTTGGCCCTTTCCTCTTTTTTGATGTGTGCATTTATTGCTATAAATTAACTTCTGAGAACTGCTTTTGCTGTGTCCTAAAGATTTTGGTAAGGTGTTTTCATTCTTATTTGATTCTAGGAATTTTTTGAATCCATCTTTGATTTCTTCTATTACCCAGTGATTTTTAAGCCAGGCAGTATTGTTTCCATGTATTTGATTTTTTTCCTTGCTATTCTTGTTATTGATTTCTACTTTTATGGCATTGTGAAGAGAGAAAATGTTTTGCATTATTTCGATTTTGTTAAGGCTTGCTTTGTGGCCTTAAATGTGGTCTATTCTGGAGGATGTTCCATGTACATTGGAAAAGAATGTATACTTTGCTGCTATTGGTTGGAGTGTTCCGTATATGTCTATGAGGTCGAGTTGGTTGATTGTAGCATCTAGATCTTCTGTATCTTTGTTGAGTTTCTTTCTAGATGTTCTGTCCTTCATCAAAAGTGGCATGTTTAAGTCTCCTATTATTGTGGAACTGTCTATTTCTCTTTTCAGTTCTGTTAGAGTTTGTTTTATGTATTTTGGAGCTCTGCCACGGGTGCACATATATTTATTAAGGTTATGTTCTCCTGGTGGATTCACCCTATAATCATTATATAATGTCCTTCCGTATCTTTTGTGGTGGATTTTGCCTTAAAGTTTATTTTATCAGAGACCAACATTGCACTCCTGCTCTTGTGTGGTTATTGTTCACTTGATATATTTTTTTCCATCCTTTTGAGTTTTGTTTATGTCTTTGTGTCTAAATTGTGTCTCTTGTAGACAGCATATTGATAGGTCGCATTTTTCATCCATTCTGCCACTCTCTGTCTCTTTACTGGTGCATTTAAGCCATTTAAATTCAGTGTGATTATCGATAGGTATGAGTTTAATGCTATCATTTTGTTACACTTTCTTTTAGTGTTGACGGTTTCTTTTCTGCTTAATTTTCTGTGCTGAGTTATTTTTGTTTGTAGATTTTCTTTTAATTTCTTTCACTGTTGCTGATCTTGTGTTTACTGAGTCTTTATGCTTTTCTTCTTATTTTGAATGGTAGGTTTGTTAACTTTCTTTGTCGTTACTTTGAAATTTACCTTTACCTTCCGAAGTATAAACCAGTCTTATTTCGTGATATTGCCTTGCCTTCCTCTCCATATTAAGGTTCTATAACTACACTGTTTATTCTGCTTAATTTTTCTTTTGGCATTGTCATCATTTACAGATTGACATCTCTGGTTCCCTGTTTTCAGTCTTTTAGCTTTATTTTTGAGAATTCTTTACTGGATTGGTATCTAGCTAATGCTGTCCTGACTCTCTCTCTCTCTCTCAGTCTCATGCTTCCAGGAGCTTTTCAGCGCAGGGATCCCAGGTCCAAGGGATGTGCTCTCTGCTCCTGGCTGTTCTTCCTTGGTGGTGGTAGGATCTTCCTCTCTGCTCTGGAACTGGCTCTCTTTCAAGGAAAAACTGACTAATCCCTTTGATGAGCCACAATTACCTATCGCCCAGTCACATGGGTAGGCGTTACAAGTCCATGGCTAGAAAGGCCACACAAAAGTAATTAATTGCACCACAAGGTGACTTTGTTTACCCTGAACTGCTGTCAGGATTTTTCTTTGTCTTTGGTTTTGGCAAGTTTGATTATGATTTGTCTTGGTGAATTTCTTTTGGGGTTTATCCTGTATGGAGTTTGTTGAGCTTGTTGAATGGATAGCTTCTCATCTTTCATGATATTAAGGAAGTTTTCTGCCAGCAAATCTTCAACAATTCTCTGTGTTTTCCATTGCCTCCCCCTGTTCTGGAACTCCGATCACGTGCAAATTATTCCTCTTGATAGTATCCCACATAATTCTTAGGCTTTCTTCATTCTTCTTTCTGATTTTTTCTCAAACAAATTGGCGTCAAGGGATTTGTCTTCAAATTCACTGATTCTGTCTTCCATTGTTTCAATTATGCCCCTATATTCTTCTATTGAGTTGTCTATTTCTGAAAATTTATTGTTAATCTTTTGGATTTGTACTTGCTGATTTTGTATGGTTTCTAATTATTTATTTTGTTCTTGTATTGTTTTCCTGAATTCTTCTATTGCTTTGTCTGTGTTTTCCTTAATTTTGTTTTCCTTTGTTTTGTCTGTGTTTTCCCTGCTCTCTTTCACGATCTCTTGGAGAACCCTGCATATTAGTCTTTTGAATTCTTTATCAGGTAGTTTCATTGTAATTTCTTCCTCCAGAAGGTTTTCTGGTTCTTTATTTTATTCACTTGCTGGGTCCATCGTGTCCTGCTTCTTTATGTGATTTGATATTATCTGTTGTCTTTGAGACATCAAGCAATTATATATTTGCTTATTGTATGTTTGTTTGCTGTGTCCTGTTATTTTATTTTTTATTTTTTGATATATCTGAGTAGGCTGGGCATGTGTGCTATCCTGGTCACTAATTTAGCCATACTGAAGTTTTCACTTCCTGTCTCCAGGTGGGTGGGGCAGCGACTGGTTATGTGAGCATGGGGCATGGGTCTCTGTTTGCTGGTCCTGCGGGGCTGCTGAGGATGTCACTGGCATTTCTGGTGAGGTGATGTATCTGGCTGGCTGGTCACCTGGCCATGGGTGCGCGAGGTGTTCTCCCTGGTCACTGGGTTGGGTGTTGTGTGCACTCTGCTGATTGCCGGGTGGTCAGGGTGAGGGTGGCTGGGTCATTAGTCACTGGGTGGGTGGTGCAGAAACTCTCAGCGATGGTTCTGGGCTGCTGGGGTTGCGAGGGGGCATTCAAAGCAGGCATAAGCCTCTGGTTGTGGAGCGTGGACGATGCGGGGTGTGAGGCAGGGGGGATGTCACCTGTCCGTGGTTGCCTGGTTGGAGGTCATGCCTCTGTCTGCTAAAGTGCATCACAGGGGAGGTTGTGCAGCCAGCCCTCAGGCACCTGGCACAGGTGGCTGTAGGGAGTAGGAGGCACCATCTGTCCTCAGGCCCCTGGTGCAGGTGGCTGGGGGGAGTATGAAGCACTGCAGGTCTGTGGGCCCCCAGTGTGAGTGGCTGAGTGAAGGCATGGGTGCCTCCAGTCCATGGGCTCCTGGCTTAGGGGGAGGGGCAGTGGTGGGTAAGGCCAGACTGTGATCACATGCAGACAGGTAGGATGGATGAGGAAGGAGGGGGGCCTTACAGGCCCTTGGGCCTCCAACATGGGGGCGTGGGCATGGTGGGTGGGGTGTGTGCAGTTAACTTACACAGGGCGGAAAGTACTCCTGCCTGGCTCTGGATGTGAATGCAAAGTTGCATCTGCTTATCTGCACCAGGTGATGGGGGTTTCAGCTGGGAACACTGCTTGCCTTGTCTCAACATGGCCACGCTGTGCAGGTTCAGCTAGCAGGGCACCGGCAATCCATAATTCTCCGTGTCCACTGTTTTTGTACTGTCTCTCCTTCTGTTTGGCACTTGGTCGATTCTTCAGCCTTGTCTTTGATGCTCAGGGTTCCAAAGTTGTTATCTATATGTGATTCACTTGTCTTCTTGGGTCTTTGTTGTAAAAGGGACGTTATGAAGCGTCCGACTACTCCACCATCTTGGACTGTCTCCTCTATTTAGCTGTATTTCGAATACCAAGAAATCTCTACTGTGTTGTATAGCTGAAAGGTAAATTCTGGGAGTGAATTTGTGAAAACTATGGCAGATGGACCTAATGATGAAAGGGCCTGGATCCTACATAGTTAGCACACTCAGAAGGAAGCCTATGGAGTACCTTAGCCCCTACTTCCTTTTCTAGCTTTCTCTCACTCTTTCCTGATGTCTCATCTAGGTCTTGGAGACTCTTCTTTTCTTTTCATTCTCCAAAATATTCATTTGGCTAACCCTGAAACTTTTCTTCAGTATTCAGAATTTCATTTATTTCTCATGTGTGCATATAGCTTGTGAATTTAGCATTTTTTACACTGCTTTATAATTACCTGCTTATTTGTGTGTCTCCTCCATCAGAGAGGAAACAAAGTCATTATAAGAATTATGAGGATAAGGGATTTATTACAGGAATTAAATTTTAGCAAATATAGAAGGAGCTGGGAAAATAAAGACCTGGAGGAGGGAATTGAAGTAATAGAGAAATAGTCACTAACCAGGCTCTCTGAAGCACTGGTGTGGGTAGACAAGTCAAAACTTGCAGGGAAATCTGAGAATCCAAGCACTCTCAGCTGCTGAAGTGGAACCATGCAGAGGGAATTTGATGGAGAAATCTAAGCAAACTGCTGATGTGGGAAAACTGTACTTCTGTGAAGTTACTGACTTTGTGGGTCTGCAGCCATCTGGAGGTGGGCACGGGCCTCTGCTGGTCAGCAGAGCCCACAGTTGGGAAGATGTAGAGTGAAGAAGAGTGAGTACAAGTTGGGACCTGCCAGGTACTTCTGTGTCTGTTCATCACTGAGACTGACCATGATGATCTTCTAGGAGTAATGGCTCTTCTTCACTTCTGATTTCCTCTTTTGGCCATTCTAACCTGGAACCAGACAGGGAAGGAGTTCTGGGAAACATGGATCCCAGCCTTAGCAAAGTTGTCAAAACAAGAGCTATTTCATGCTCAAAATGTGTCCTGAGAATGTAGCAAAGTGTTTGGTACATAGACAGTACTTAATAAATATTTAATAAATGAAAGGAGGAATTACTAGACCATTCATTTACTGTAAATGAGGAGAAGCAAAACAAAATTTGTTCCTGGGATACTAGAGTATTTCATAAATCTCTTACAGTAAACTTGACTATAACTAATAGTTAAACATTTATGTAGTACTGCTATTTTATTGATAGAATGGTGATTAAGGAAAGTTCAAACCATTAGTTTCTCTTACTTAGTTGTTGTTGTTAGTTGCTGTTGATTTAAAATATTGTAAAAGCACTTCACAGTTTGTCCCTCTACTTAAATACTTGTCACCTCCCTCCATCCTCTAGGAGTATTCTCAGACACCAGACAGCATGATTCTTTTAAAAGAATCATGTCCTTCCCTTACTCTAAGCCCTGCAAAAGGGCTCTAGATTGAAATCCGAAGTCCCTCTTATGGCTTACAAGACCTACACGATCTTACTCATGGCTACTTCTTCAACTTAATTTCCCACTAATTTTGCTTTATTCACTGCTCCATAGCCATGCCAGCCTTGCTATTCCTAAAACATGTCAAGCATGTTTCTGTATCAGGTCCTTTGCACTCACCATTCCCTCTATGTAGAATGCTTTTCTCCCATGTTATCACCAAGGTTAGCATCCTCACTTCACTCAGATTTCTCTGCTCAATGTTACCTTCTCAGAGAGACCTTCTCTGACCATTCTACCTCTCTATCTAAAGTAGTATTCCCATCACTCTCTATTCTCTTACCATGCTCCAGTATACTTATAACTGCTCTAGTACACTTATAACTGATGGAATACTATAATTAAAAAAAATCTGTACTTCCCACTAAAATAAGGCCAAATACTTTGGCCCCAATAATACAAATTATTGTATACCAAACAATTAAAGCAGTATCTGGTATATAGTAAGGACTTGAAAAATTGAATAATTATTTTGTTCCTTTATTCATTTTTTCTGATACTCCCCTATGTGCCCTATTTTAATTCCTAAGGGCACAGAAATGAGTGACAATCTCTATTTCTATCTCCCAGGAGCTCTTGATTTAAAAGAAGAGTACACAAATAATTACAATTCAGGGTACGAAGACCTAATTGGTACAGATGAGGATTATTAGGAAAAACTTGGGAAATTTCAACTTGAGCAGGACTTAAAAGAACGAGTAAAGGTTTATCAGGCAGATGGTAAGCAGAGTGGGTAGGCATCCCATGTATAAAGGCAGAGGCATGAAATAGTAGATTGTATTTGGGGAACTATAAATAGTTTGGTATATTGGATTAAGTGGTATGGTAGGAAAGGTGGTAAAGATGATGCTAGGTAAGCTGGGAGGAACCAGAATATGAAGCATCTTACATGCTATACTAAGGAGTGAAAATCTTCTCCAGTAGCTGAAGTGAAGATGGTGAGACTTCATCTCACATACTTTGGACATGTTATCAAGCAGGACTAGTGCCTGAGAAGGACATCATGCTTGGTAAAGCTGACGGTCAGCGAAAAGGAGGAATACCCTCAATGAGACGGATTGACACAGTGGTTGCAACAATGGGCTCAAACATAGCAACGATTGTGAGGATGGTGCTGGATCGGGCAGCATTTCATTCTGTTGTACATAGGGTCGCTGTAAGTTGGAACCAACTCAACGACACATAACAACAACAAGCCAAAGGGAAAGTTCTGAAAACTTTTAAGAGGGGATTGATATGGTAGATTTTCATTCTGGCCACTTCACTCACATTTTAGATATGCCATTCTAGAAGCCTTTTCCTGGCTGAGTCAAGAAATTCAGTTTGAAATAGTTCAGATGAGGGGCTATGAAAGTCTGGTGCAGGACTAGTTGGGGGAAATGAAAAGGATACATGAGGCCATCATAATTCTATAAATCTGTTTTTAATCATATAACTTTTGGCTTTCCTTCCATATTTTAAAGAGCAAACTTATAATACAAATCTGCTTTACCAAGTAGGTATTCCTACTGAGAAAAGAATATACTCATCAGGCAACTCAAGTAATCCAGTTGGGATTACAGTTTATTTTTCACATTTACCATTAAGTCCCTTGTGACTTTTACCAGTGTAGCTAGAGTTTGAGAGATAATCACCCCTGGATAAACTGATAATGCAGAGTTGATAACAAGATCCCTTGGTAATATCTCCAAAGTACACAGATCCTGCGTGGTCGTAAACAAATAGATTTACTATTTATACGGAATATTATTAATCTTAAACTTTTTATACCATTGTACAAAAATTTACTAGAGTTAGGAATTTCAGAAAAACAAAGTTTCACAACTACAGCTAATACATAATTTGAATAACAAAATATGTTGTCTTTTATTTTCAGATATAATGAATTTATATCCAGGAGCATGCTTATTAAAAACAAATGAAGTACTCTCATTCATTAAAAATGGATTTAACAATAAAATACATAATAAACTGTAATTTGTAGCATAAATGTAAATGAGTTGATTATATCCACTACCTATGTTATGATTTACCTTTATTTTATGATTAAGTACAGTGCTTCAAATAACAAATGTAGGAATATATATTTACAAGAGATTCTCAAAAATAACGATTCCATTTAACAGTTACTGTTATACTTATCAGTATTTTCTCTGCAATCTGGATCTAGCATCAGGAGAAAGGCTGGCCTGTGGCTGACTGTTCTGTAACATAATTTAAAAATATTCTTTTACGGTAGTGTTCATAGACTTTAACAGATAGATCTCCTTATAGATTACAGATTTTAATAAGACTGAACTTCATTTAAATTCTCAAACGCTATATATACATATACATTAACCTTTAACACAACTTAGTATCACTGTGTGTAAGGCATCATACTCACTATAATAATGCATAATATTCACTTTTAACGACTAGTAAGATGTGCTTAAAAGATGCTCTCTATCATCTGCTGTATAAAAGGTCAAAATTAAGAAAAAAATTTCTACAGAAAGCATTTGGAGCCTATGTAACAAGCTATGGGTAATTTAACAACATATATTGGCCTACCATGCAGTACCCCCTTGTTCTGTTTGAATGACTGTTTCTTGGCCTATGTATAGGTTCTGCATGAGCACAATTAAGTGTTCTGGAATTCTCATTTTTTATATATTATCCATAATTTGTTATGTTCCACACAGTCAAATGCCTTTGCATAGTCAAGAAAACACAGGTAAACATCTTCCTGGTATTCTCTGCTTTCAGCAAAGATCCATCTGACATCAGCAATGATATCCCTCGTTCTCCATCCTCTTCTGAATCCAGCTTGAATTTCTGGCAGTTCCCTGTCTATGTACTGCTACAACCATTTTTGAATCACCTTCAGCAAAATTTTACTTGCATGTGATATTAATGCTATCAGGAAAACTGTGCATCAGGGTTGTATCCTTTCACCATACTTATTCAACCAGTATGCTGAGCAAATAATCCAAGAAGCTGGACTATATGAAGAAGAATGCAGCATCAGGATTGAAGGAAGACTCATTAACAACCTGTGATACGCGAGTGACGCAACCTTAGCTGCTGAAAGTGAAGAGGACTTGAAGCACTTACTGATAATGATAAACAACTACAGCCTTAAGTATGGATTACAACTCAACACAAAGAAAACAAAAATTCTCACATCTGGATCAATAACCAACATCACGATAAACGGACAAAATACTGAAGTTGTCAAGGATTTCATTTTACTTGGGTCCATGATCAACACCCATGGAAGCAGCAGTCAAGAAATCTAACGATGTATCACACTGGGCAAATCTGCTGCAAAAGACCTCTTTAAAATGTTAAAAAGCAAAGATGTCATTTTGATGACTGGGCTGCACCTGACTCAAGTCATGATATTGTCAATTACCTCAAATGCATGAGAAAGCTGGACAATGAATAAGGAAGACTGAAGAAGAATTGATGCCTTTGAATTATGGTGTTGGGAAGAATACTAAATATGCCATGGACTGCCAGAAGAATGAATTAATCTGTCTTGGAAGAAGTACAGCCAGAATGTTCCTTAGAAGAAAGGATGGCGAAACTTCGTCTCACTTACTTTGGACATGTTATCAGGAGGGACCGATCCCTGGAAAAGGACATCATGCTTGGTAAAGTAGAGGGTCAGCGAAAAAGAGAAAGACCTTCTACAGGATGGAATGACACAGTGGCTGCAACAATGGACTCAAACATAGCAACAATTTTCAGGACGGCACAGGACCAGGCAGTATTTTGTTTTGTTGTACACAGGGTCACTATGAGTCAGAACTGACTCAACAGCGCCTAACCACATAACAACAACATATTGGCCTAAGGAAGTAAGTTGCTTGGGAGGGTAACCGTTAAAAATTCATTATATTTATTTTATTTTAAAAAGTGAATAAAATCCTTTAAAATGAAAACTTTGCTTCTGAGATTCATAGTTTTTATACTGAAAAAATCATAATCTAAGCAATGGTAGGTTTTTTTTCTTACTTTTTAAAAAATTTATTGTTGTTGAGAATATACACAGCAGAACATACACCAATTCAACAGTTTCTACATGTACAATTTAGTGACACTGATTACATTCTTTGAGTTATGCAACCATTATCACTCTCCTTTTCTGAGTTGTTCCTCCTCCATTATCATAAACTCACTTCCTCCTAAGGTTTCTATCTAATCTTTTGAGTTGTTGTTGTCAATTTGATCCCATATATGTAGTTCTTAAAAGACCATAATGCTCAAGGCAGAACTTTTTTACTAGTTAAGCTAAACTACTGTTCAATTTTAGGATGACTTCAGGGGATATTTTTGGTTTAAGGTTTAAAGATTATCTTAGGGCAATAGTTTCATGGGTTCATCTACCCTCCATGGCTCCAGGAAGTCTGGAGTCCATGAGAATTTGAAATTCTGTTCTACATTTTTCCCCTTTTGATTAGGATTATTCTATGGAATCTTTGATCAAAATGTTCAGTAATGGTAGCCAGGCACCATCCAATTCTTCTGATCTCATGGCAAAGGAGGCAGTTGTTCATAGAGGCATTTTAGCCACACATTCCATATCCTCCTCTTATTCCTAACTCTTCTTCTTCTGTTGCTCCAGGTGAATAGAGACCAGTTGTTGTGCCTTGGATGGCTGCTTGCAAGCTTTTAAGACCCCAAGCATTATGCAACAAAGTAGGAGGTAGAACAGATGCACTAAATACGGTATCAGGCCAATTAACTGGGATGTCCCATGAAACCATGACCCTAAAGCTCCAAACCAAGGAACTAAATCCCATGAGGTGTTTGGTTGTACATAAGCAGCCTCAGCAGCTACTTTTTTTTTTTTTGTCATTGTTGTAAATATATCACACAACTTTTGCCAGTTCAACTTTCTACAAGTGCAAAACTTATTGACAGCAATTACAATAATCGGCTGTGCAACCTTACCCCTTCATCAATGTGATTTTTCCATCATCATTAACCCCTCTTTTTCCCTCCCTCCTGTCCCTGATAACCACTAATACACTTTGGTCTTTATACATTTGCCTTTTCTTGTCTTGTTAAATAAGTGAAGGTCATACAGTATTTGTCCTTTTGTGATTGACTTATTTCGCTCAGCATAAGGTCTTCAAGCTCCATCCATACTGTAGCATGTATCAAGGCTTCATTTCTCCTACTGGTTGAGTAGTATTCTGTTGTATGTTTGTACCCCATGTTGCTTATCCATTCATCTGGTGATGGTCATTTAGGTTGTTTCCACCTTTTGAATATTGTGACTAGTACTGCAATGAACACTGGTGTACAAGTCCCTTTTTGAGTCTCTGCTTTCAAGTCTTTCAGGTATCTACCTAGGAGTGGGATTGCTGGGTCATAGTAGTTCTATTTTCAGTTTTTTAAGGAACTGCCACATTGTTTTCCTCAACAGCTGTACCATTTTGCATTCTCACCAGCAACGGATAAGGGTTCCAATATCCCCACATCCTTGCCAATTTTTGCTATTTTCAGTTTTTTAAAATCTTAGCCAACTTAGTCGGAGTGAAATGGTACCTCATTGTGGTTTTGATTTGTATCTCTCTGATGGTTAGTGACACCGAGCATCTTTTCGTGTGTTTGGTGGCCATTTGAATGTCCTTTTCAGTGAAATGTCTATTCAAGTCCTTTGCCCATTTTATGGCTGGGTTGTCTTTTTGTTGTTAAGTTGTCTGAGTTTTCTATATATTTTGGTTATTGGATTCTTGTCTGATATATGGTTTCTGGAGATATTCTCCCAGTCAGTAGCTTGTCTTTTTTGGTAAAGTCTTTTGATGAACAAGAGTTTTAAATTTGTATGAAGTCTCATTTATTTATTTTGCCTTTTGCTGTTTATGTTTTTATTGTATTAGATAATCTATTGTTGCAATTATAGGCCTGACAGCATTGCCCCTGCTTGTTCTTCTAAGAATTTAATGGTTTTAGTTTGCATATTTAGGTCCTTAATTCATTTTGAATTTGTTTTTGTTTATGGTGTCAGGCATGGATACTATTTCCTTTTTCTGCATGTGGAAATCCAATTTTCCCAGCACCATTTATTGAAGATACTCTTCTTTCCCCATCGAATGGACTTAGCACCCTCGTCAAAAATCAGTTGACCATAGATGTGTGGGCTTATTTCTGGACTCTCAATTCTATTCTGTTGGTCTACGTGTCTACTGTTATACCAGTACCAGGCTGTTTTGATCACTGTAGCTGTATGTTTTAAAATCAGGAAGCGTGAGCCCTCCTACTTTGTTCTCTTTTCAATATTGCTTTAGCTATTCAGGGCCTCTTGCCATTCCATATAAAGTTGATGATTGGTTTTTCTATTTCTGTAAAGAAGGCCATTGGAATTTTCATAGGGAATTCACTGAATCTATAGATCACTTTGGGTAGTACTGACATCTTAACAATATTAAGTCTTCTGATCCATGAACATGGAACATCTTTCCATTTATTTAAGTCTTCTTTAATCTCTTGCAGCAGTATTTTATACTTTTCATTGTTTAAGTCCTTCATGTCCCTGGTTAGATTTATTCCTAGGTATTTTATTTTCTTAGATGAGACTGTAAATGGAATTGTTTCCCTAATACCCCTTTCAGATTTCTCATTGCTGATGTATAGAAGCCCAACTGATTTTTATTTGCTGACCTTGTACCCTGCAACTTTGCGAAATTCCTCTATTAGCTCTACAAGTTTTCTTGTGGACTCTTTGGAACTTTCTCTATATAGGATCATATTATCTGCAAATAGAGGTAATTTTACTTCCTCTTTCCAATATTGATACCTTTGATTCTTTTTCTTGTCTTATTGCTCTGGCTAAGACTTCTAATACAATACTGAAGAGAAGTGGTGAGAGCAGGCACCCTTGTCTTGTTCCTGATTTCAAGGGGATACTCTCAGTCTTTCTCCATTAAGTATAATGTTGGCTGTTGGCTTTTCATATATGCCCTGAATCATACTGAGGAATCTCCTTTTTATTCCAATCTTCTTTAGGGTTATCATCAAGAAAGGGGGTTGGATTTCATCAGATGCTTTTTTCGTATCCATAGAGACGATCATGTGGTTCTTTTCCTTTGTTCTACTGATGAGAAATGGTAGGTGTTTTGACTTTGCTTTGCAGCAACCCTATTATACTGTATTGTTTTCATGTTGCCTCTATTAAAATGTTATTAGAAAGTGCTTTCCTCTTTCTAGTCTTAGCCCCTAACAGAATGCTGATACGTGGTAGGAACTCAAGCAATGCCTGTTCAACGAATAAAAAGAGAACAATATGAAAACTTCTGTAAAAAGAAAAAATCAGGCTGCTATGGTTGCTGAAAGGAGGCAAATTCTAAATTTTGGGCAGTAAGAAGCTTGGGCTGAATAAGACTTCCTAGAGAGGGTGGTACTGGAGTCAAGTCTTCATGAATAAGTAGACGTGAAGCAGACAAGGGAGCTGGGGGAACTCCTGTGAGGCTGTAGGAGCAGTGGACCATGGAAGCATGCAAGGAGTTCTAGGGAGACCTGGAAGTTACTCAGTAGTGTGTAAGGTATGAGATGGAGAACCAACAGAGGTGAGACTGGAAGGGCCATGAATGCAGTTCTCGGGATTTTTTTTTTCTTTCTATTGGTTTTCTATTTTCTTTTATTGTACTTTAGGT
>NW_004444084.1:2859011-2913121 GCF_000243295.1 Trichechus manatus latirostris
GTTTTACATCATATTCCAGCTCTGTCCAGAACCCTCTATTCTGATCCCTGTCAGAGCAGTCAGTGGTGGTAGCCGGGCATCATCTAGCTGTACTGGACTCAGTTCGGTGGAGGCCTTGGTAGCTGTGGTCCATTAGTCCTTTGGACTAATCTTTTCCTTGTATCCTGTTCTCTTCATTCTCCCTTGCTCCCTAAGGGGTGAGATCAGTGGAGTATCTTAGATGGCTGCTCACAGGCTTTTAAGACCCCAGATGCTACTCACCAAGGTAGAATGTAGAACATTGTCTCTATATACTGTGTTATGTCAATTGAGTTAGATATTCCCCGAGACCATGGTCCCCATAGCCCTCAGTTCTTGGGATTTTTAATTTTATCTTTTAGGTGATAACTAACCACCGAAGTTGGGTTTTAAGCCAGAGAATGGTGTGTTTTCATTTGTGTTCTAAAAAGATAATTCTGGTGGTGGTAGCAAGAAGAATGCACTAGAGAGAGCAAACCTGGAGACTGTTGAAATGGTCCAGATGAGACATGATGCTTTTCTTTCTTTCTTTTTTTGCCATTTCAACCACTGAATGCCATTCAATTCAGTGGCATTACTTACCACAATGTCATGCAACCATCACTGCTATATCCAGAACTTTTTCATCACCCCAAACAGAAACTCTGTACACATTATCTCCCCATCCATGGTAACTTCGGGCTTTTTTTTTCTCTTTTATATGAATTTGAGTTCTGTTCCACACTTTTCTCCCATTCTATCCAGGACCATCTATTACGACCCTGGTCAGAATGGTCAGTGATGGCAGCTGGGTACTATCTGGTTCTACTGGTCTGAGGGTAGACAAGATTGTGGCAAGTGGGGACTTGTTTCTTCTCTGAGCTTTTGGTTACCTTCTTACTGTTCTGCTCCTGGTAAGTAGAGATTTGTAGCTGTGTCTTAGATGGCCGCTCACAAGTTTTGAAGACCCCAGATGCTACTCACTTCACTAGGATGCAGATCATGATTTTTGTGAACTATGTTATGTCAATTGGAGCCCGGGTGGCAATGGTTAACAGCTTGGCTGCTAACCAAAAGGCTGGCAGTTCGAACCCACTATCTGCTCCTTGGAAACCCTATGGGGCAGTTCTACTCTTTCCTACAGAGTTGCTATGAGTCGAAATTGATTTGACAGCAACTGGTTTGGTTTTTCTGGTTATACCAATTGACTGCGTTGTCCCATGAGACTATGGTCCTAAGCTTTCAAACCCAGAAAACCAATCTTGAAGGTGTCTGGTTATGTCTGAGGAGTATTCGTATTTGTGTCTTCAATGAATGTATGTGCCTGCACCCATATATTTGTATTTACGCATACCCATAGATACTTCTATCTGTTCTCACCTGTGTACACACCTGTACCTACCTGTATAATAATATGCCTATACCCATCCATATGTGCTCAAACACTTGTTTTTACTTTTGTTGTGTTGTGCTCACTACATCCGTATTCAGTACCACTTTCTGATACCAAAAATAACAAGTCTCTGCGGTCTAAAGTCTACTTTCCCCTCCCCTGCTCCTCTCCTTGGTAACTACCAATGAACACCGGTCTCTGTATTTATCTATTATTGTCTTTTTGCAAAAGAGGGATCATACAATATTGGTCCTTATATGCTTGATGTATTTCACTTAGCATTATGCCTTCCAGGTCCATCCATGTTATAATATGTTTCACAGACTGATTGTTGTTTTTTTATGGTTGTATAGTATTCCTTTGTATGTATGTACCACAATTTGCTTATCCATTCATCTGTTGATGGCACTTTGGTTGTTTCCATTTATTTGCTATTGTGAATAAAGCAGCAATGAACGTAAGTGTGCATATGTCTGTTTGTGTCATTATTTTTAGATCTTTAGGGTATATACCTAGGAGTGGGAGTGCTGGACCATAGGGTAGTTCTATTTCTAGTTTTTTGAGAAAGTGCCATACCATTTTCCATAGTGGCTGTACCATTTCACAGCCCCACCAACAATGAATAAGGGTTCCAATCGCTCCACATTTGTTGTTAGATATGATGAATTCCTAAACTAAGATACACTCTCAGTAGGAATGGAGAGGACTGGATGGATCTGAGATGCATTTAGGAAGTATAATTAGATGGATTTTTTGACTAGGGATATGGGAAAATGAGAAGCCTGGATGAGATACAAGTTTCTGTCTGGGAAATTTGGTGGATGATGGTGTCATTAACTGAGATAAGGAGTATAAAAGCTAGAACAAATTTTGGGGGAAAGAGAGAAAAGTTAAATCCTGGCTGTGCCACTAAACAGCTTTGACAGCTTGGGAAAATTACTTGATGTCCCTAACTCAGGAAATTAAATAAGAGAATATATGTGAAACCCTTTGGTACGACACTTTTCATTGGTAGGAACCGAGTAAGTGTTAGTCTCCTTTCTTTTTAATTACATCTCAACAATGTTAATTTGCCACTAACTAGTACTAATTGGCCAAATATCAATACTCATTAAAGGGTTCTGGAAGAACTCCAGAATCAGTGGTATTTTTACAGATTATAAATTCTTGCTTCAGAATATTAAAAAAAAAAATTCAGGTTCAAATAAATCACTACATTTTACTGCAGTGTAAAAAAGGTGGATAATTTATATGTAGGAAGACCATGCTAAAAAAAAATCAACCAATATTTTCTAAGTATTTAGTATGTGCTGGTTTCTTACTGAAGTAGATAGGTGAAAAACAATTTAGGCCTCCAGAATATAGCTCCAATAAAGATTATTCGCTTAGAAAGACAACTAACAAGAAATACCTGTAGAGTATAAGTACAAAACCAGAGATACTACAGTAATTAGTTCAGAGGTGCATCCAGCATTGTAAGCTGGATTGGTCATGGGAGCTTCATGGAGGAAGTGACATTTAGTTGGAGTTTAGATGGGTTAGATTTGAAAATGAGAGCAAAAGTATCTGTAATACTATATAGTGCAGTTAGGAATTGGGCATGAACATACGTAAGCACCAAGGAGTCCTGGTGGTGCAATGGTTAAAGAGCTTGGCTGCTAATCAAAAGGTCAGCGGTTTGAACCTAACAGCACTCTGTGGGAGAAAAGACCTGATGATCTGTTCCCATAAAGATTACAGCCTAGGAAGCCCTATGGGGCAATTCTACTACTTCATATAGGTTCGCTATAGGTCATTGGAATCGACTTGATGGCACAGAACAACAACAACAATAACATACATAAGCAAAGCATGAGAAAAACATGGAGGCAGAACAGAGTATTTCAAACATGATGGACAATATATTAAATGAGTTTGGCTGGAACGGACGATACATAGTGTAGTGGGAGGAAGAAAGGCAGGTGGAACTACAAAGGTTGTTAAAGTAATTCCTGATTTTTAGAAGGGAAAATTATGCCTTATATGTAACTGTCACTTAGGCATTTTCAAAATGTTACATTTTTTTGATGCCACTTTAAACAGATTATAATGGTAGTAGTTGCAGTAGTAATAATAATGCCACCTAATATGTATTTAGTGTGTACTATATTACAGGCACTGTTCTAAGTGTTCTACATGGATGACTGTCTCATGTAATATTTACAGGCACGTTATAAGGTAGGTACTATTATTATTATTAAGATGATTATGAGTGCCCAATGAAGGGTGGGTTGCATTTATTTTTTTCTTCTAAAACTTCAGAACCCTATGGAGCACAGTTCTACTCTGACACACATAGGGTCACCATAAGTTGGGATCAACTCCATGGCAACTGGTATCCATGTGCAGTGCAATTAATTACTTTTGTGTGGGCTTTTCTAGCTATGGTCTTGTGACTCCCACCCAGGTGGTTGGTTGGGACTGTGCAAATAAGATAATCGTGGCCCACCGAGGGGATTAGTCAGTTTTGCCCTAAAACAGAGCCAATTCCAGAGAGAGAGGACAGCCCACCACCACCAAAAGAGAGACCCACAGCAGAGACCCACAGGAGACAGCGCAGTGGGCTTCCCGGCCCACAAAGTCAAAAAGCTGAATGCCTTTGGGCAGAGACTGAGGACCAGGGAAAAATCTATGCCTGATCCACAAATTTGGGACTTGCCAGCCTCCACAACTGTGTGAGTCATTTCCTTTATATGGCTCATGAGTTCTGTGAGACGTTGCTGTGAATTAGAGAATACAAAGACAGGAGGAAGAGTACTGAGGTCAAAGAAAGTAGTTGATGTTAGAGATGATGAAGTGGTTCAGCAGCTTGGAAAAATTAGACATTTGGGACATCTTTAACCTCTGCCTCATAGCAAGGAGCTTTTTGCTGGTCTTTATAAAAGAAATTATTCATTTACCACGTGTATGTCTTTCTTCCTAATCAGACAGTACAAAATCCTAAATGCACTGATTGTTTCTCATTTATATGTGTACCTTTACCAGAGCCCAGTGCTAAGGCAAAAAATTTTTTTTTCAAAATAGTAATGTCTAGTTTTGACTGGAAGAGATATGATCAAAGACAGGGATCATTACCAAAATAACCTTCTTAGGAAATTTCCCATTAGGCTAAATGTTTAAAATTATTTGAATATTGGTACACTGATACCTCCCATGACTACTCCCATGATTGACGAAATACTCTGGATGTAAAAATCTTTACATCATGATCTTTCTTTTAGAGAGGATATTTGCTTCATTCTAATGAAATACCTTATATATAAAAGGTTACTGGGGGGAAAAACTCTTTAAAAACCAGTTTCGATAATATTAATATCAACACAGGATCCTTACACAAAAAATCAGGAGGTCTCCTAAAACAAGGAAGAAAAAAAGCCTTAAATACTTACCAGAAGTGGTATTATTTGTAAAATATTTTTGATGGATGGATTTTTGCAAACGGTTTCTTGCACATCTGAAATAATTGTACCATAATATAAAATATTTAGTTATGTATATTGAAAGAGAAATAATGACTAAATCAAATATTAAATTCTACTATGCCAAAATACTCTAAATTGATTGAGACTTTTTTTTTCTATTGACCCCAGAAATAGTCTTTATATTAGGTTAGAAACTAGGAGTAATTTGATTAAAAATAAATATACAAATCTTATGTTGACAGAAAGGAATTCCTAGTACTTTGAATTTTATATAACAATCCTCACTCATATGTTAGGTTTTCTTTTCTCTCTTTCTCCTTCCTTCCTTTCCCTTCCTCTTCCTTCTTTTCTTTAATATTCCTTCCTTCCTCTTTTCTTCTTCTTTTTCTTTAAATAGAAAAGGAACTTCCTCCTTAGTCTCTCCAGAAAGAAGAGGAATTGTTGATTTAATTATTGGGGCACAAAAAGTTGAGTAATTCAGTCAACCTTACCCTTTCAATTTTTAGGCTTTTGTCCACAGGATAGCAAGCATCTGGGCAAAAGAATAAAAATGTAGGCACAACCTTTTTCATGAAACATTTATGTAGATGCATCTAACAGAAGACAAAACAAAAACTCCAAATGGCTGACTTGAGTTTTTAATTCTTCATCCACATAATTTTAACCTTAAATTTACAGCCTTAGTTCAGTGTTGTTTTTGTGGTTGTAGTTTGCCTTTTATTAATATATTAAATTTTAATGTTGCAATTAACATACACATAAGTTTATATAAAACATATGTGAATATTTAAAATAACAATAAAGCTAACATCTGTGTAATGACCTGGATGAAGAAATCTGAAAATTATCAGTACATTGGAAGCTTCCTGGAGCTCCTGGCTTCCAAACTGCCTTACTGATTGCACCCCCTTCCCTTACCCACAGAGGTACCTCACTATACTGACTTTTGCTTCTTTGTAATTTTAACACATACATACATATTCCCAAAATAATATTGGTTAGTTTTGCCTGTTTTTGAATTTCACATTCATGAAATTATACTGTCTTTATTCTCCTGTGACTTGCCCTTTTTTGCTGAAAATTATATATTTTAGATTTCTCCATGATGATGTGTGTAGCTACAGTTAGTTCATTTTCCTTTTTGAATAGTATTCCATTATATGAATATACCAAATTTAGATGTTTTTGATTTTTGGTTTTTATAAACAATGATGACTGTATCTGCTTTTACACATCTCCTGATGCACATGTGTAAGATTTTCTCTGGGGTGTGCATCTAGATGTGAAATTGCTGGGTTGTTGTAGCTTATGCTCATGTTCAATTTATTGTTGTTGTTGTTGTTAGGTGCCGTTGAGTCGGTTTCAACTCATAGCGACTCTATGTACAACAGAATGAAACACTGTCTTGCCCTGTGCTGTCCTCACAATCATTATGCTTGATCCCATTGTTGCAGCCACTGTGTCAATCCATCTCATTGAGGGTCTTCCTCTTTTTTGCTGACCCTCCACTTTACCAAGCATGATGTCCTTCTCCAGGGACTGGTCCCTCCTGATAACATATCCAAAATATGTGAGATGAAGTCTCGTCATCCTCCCTTCTAAGGAGCATTCTAGCTGTACTTCTTCCAATATAGATTTGTTTTTTTCTTTTGGCAGGCCATGGTATATTCAATATTCTTCACCAACACCACAACTCAAAGGTGTCAATTCTTCTTCTGTCTTCCTTATTCATCGTATAGCTTCTGCATGCATATGAGGTGATTGAAAACACCATGGCTTGGGTCAGGGGCACCTTAGTCTTCAAGGTGACATCTTTGCTTTTCAACACTTTCAAGAGGTCTTTTGCAGCAGATTTGCCCAATGCAGTGGGTCGTTTGATTTCTTGATTGCTGCTTCCATGGGTGTTGATTGTGGATCCAAGTAAAATGAAATCCTTGGCATCTTCAATCTTTTCTCTGTTTATCATGATGTTACTTATTGGTCCAGGTGTGGGGATTGTTTTTTTATGTTGAAATGTAATCCATACTGAAGGCTGTGGTCTTTGATCTTCATCAGTAGTGCTTCAAGTCCTCTTCACTTTCAGCAAGCAAAGTTGTGTCATCTGCATATCGCAGGTTATTAATGAGTCTTCTTCCAATCCTGATGCCTTGGTTCTTCTTCATATAGTCCAGCTTTCTCAGATTATTTGCTCAGTATACAAATGGAAAAAGTATAGTGAAAGGATACAACCCTGACGCACACCTTTCCTGACTTTAAACCACACAGTATCCCCTTGTTCTGTTCAAACGACTGTCTCTTGCTCTATGTACAGGTTCCTCATAAGCACAATCAAGTGTTCTGGAATCCCCATTCTTTGCAATGTTATCCATAATTTGTCACGATACACACAGTTGAATGCCTTTGCCTAGTGAATAAAACACAGGTAAACATCTTTCTGGTATTCTCTGCTTTCAGCCAGGATCCATCTGACATCAGCAATGATATCCCTGGTTCTTTGTCCTCTTCTGAATCTGGCTTGAATTTCTGGCACTTCCCTGTCGATATACTGCTGCAGCTGCTTTTTGAATGATCTTCAGCAAAATTTTACTTTAGTGTGATATTAATGATATTGTTTGATAATTTCTGCATTTGGTTGGACCACCTTTCTTGCGAATAGGCATAAATGTGGATCTCTTCCAGTGGGTTGGCCAGGTAGCTGTCTTCTAAATTTCTTGACATAGACGAGTGAGTACTTCCAGTGCTGCCTCCATTTGCTGAAACATCTCAACTGGTATTCCGTCAGTTCCTGGAGCCTTGTTTTTTGCCAATGCCTTCACCGCAGCTTGGACTTCTTCCTTCAGTACCATCGGTTCCTAATCATATGTTATCTCCTGAAATGGCTGAACATCGACCAACTCTTTTTGGTATGGTGACTCTGTGTATTCCTTCCATCTTCTTTTTATGCTTCCTGCATCATTTAATATTTTCCCGGTAGAATCCTCCAATATTGCAACCTGAGGTTTGAAGTTTTTCTTCAGTTCTTTCAGCTTGAGACATGCCAAGTGTGTTCTTCCCTTTTGGTTTTCTACTTTCACGTCTTTGCACGTCATTACAATACTTTACTTTGTCTTTTCAAGCTGCCCTTTGAAATCTTCTATTCAGCTCTTTTACTTAATCACTTCTTCCTTTCGCTTTAGCTGCTTGATGTTCAAGAGCAAGTTTCAGAGTCTCTTCTGACATCCATTTTGTTCTTTTCTTTCTTTCCTGTCTTTTTAATGACCTCTTGCTTTCTTCATGTATAATGTCCGTGATGTCATTCCACAACTCGTCTCGTCTTCAGTCATTAGTGTTCAATCGGTCAAATCTATTCTTGAGATGGTCTCTAAATTCAGGTGGGATATGCTCAAGGTCGTACTTTAGCTTTTGTGGACTTGTTCTAATTTTCTACAGTTTCAGCTTGAACTTGCATATTAGCAACTGATGGTCTATTCCGCAGTTGTCCCTGGCCTTGTTCTGACTGATGATATCGAGCTTTTCTATTGTCTCTTTCCACAGATGTAGTTAATTTGATTCCTGTGTATTTCATCTGGTAAGGTCCATGTGTATAGTTGCCATTAATGTTGGTGAAAAAAGGTATTTGCAATGAAGAAGTCGTTGGCCTTGCAAAATTCTATCTTGCAATCTCTGGCATAGTTTCTATTACCAAGGCCATATTTTCCAACTACCAATCCTTCTTCTCTGTCTCCAACTTTTACATTCCAATCACCAGTAATTATCAATGCATCCTGATTGCATGTTTGATCAATTTCAGACTGCAGAAGTTGGTAAAAATCTTCAACTTCTTCATCTTTGGCCTTAGTGGTTGGTGTGAAAATTTGAATAATAGTTTTATTAAAGTGGTCTTCCTTGTAGGTGTATGGATATTATCCTATCACTGACAGCATTGTACTTCAGGACAGATCTTGAAATGTTCTTTTTGACAACAAATGCAATGCCATTCTTCTTCAATTTGTCATTCCTGGCATAGTAGACCATATGATTGTCTGATTCAAAATGGCTAACACCAGTCCATTTCAACTCACTAATGCCTAGGATATCGATGTTTATGCATTCCATTTCATTTTTTATGATTCAAATTGAAATTAAATTATTCTATTTGTTAGGTGCTATCAAAACATTTCTCAAACTGATTACAGGAGCTTACACTCCTACCAGTATTATATCAGAGTTCCTATTGCTACACATCTTTACCAACACTTCACACTGCCAGACTTTTAAATTTATATCAATCTATGGAATATGTACTGCATCTCATTGTTTTAATTTGCATTTCCCTATTATCAATGAAGTTAAGCATCTATCAATGTTTATTGGCCATCTGCATTTCCTTTGTTGTGAAGTACCTGATCAAGTCTTTAACTTTCCAATTTTTCTACTGGGTTGTCTTTTTTCTTGTTAATCTATAGGAGTTCTTTACAGTTTGAACAAGTCCTTTATTATATGTGTTATATTTTCTCTCACATTGTGGATTGTCTTTTCACTCTTTTAATGGTGTTTGATATGAAAGGAAGTTTGCAATTTTAATGTAGTCAAATATATTAATTTTCCCTCTACAGATTATGTTCCTTATACTCTACTTATGAACTCCTTCCTTATACTGATGTTGGAAGATATTTTTTCCTACATTATCTCCTAAAAGCTTTATACATTTTCTTTCATATTTAATCTGTAATGCCCCTAGAACGGATTTTTATGTATGGTATTTAGTAGGAGGCCAATTTTCTTTCTTTTATTTGGGTACTCGTCTATTCCAATATGGAGTTACAAGCAGCTTATCTGAAAATGATCCCAGAAGTTCTTTATAGGTTGTCTGACAATGTGCTAGCTGGGATCCAAGAACAGGATTTAACTCCAAGTAAGAGGAGCTGTGTCTAAACCCAACCTCCTATGGGATCCACAGCTTCTTCCTCCTAGCAAAAAAGGCTAGAAATTCCCACACTGGGATTTAAATTTCAGTATGTGCTTGTTAGATTACTTGATATTGTCCCACAGATTTATGTATTTATTATTTATTTTTTTCCCACTCTTTTTCTTCTCTTTGTGTTTAGGTTTGGATAATTTCTACTGATCTATCTTCAAATTCACTGATTCTTTCCTCAGTTGTAACAAGTCTACAGATAAGCCCACAGAAATATTCTTCATTCCTGTTACAGTGTTTTTAATTGGCAAATTTTCTTCGGACTCTTTCTTATAGTTTCCATCTCTGCTAAAATTCCCCATCTGTTCATGCATGTTGTCTACTTTTCCCATTATAACCTTTGACATAGTCGAACATAGTCATAATTATTTTAAATTACCTGTTTGATAGTTCCAGTATTTCAGTTATTTCTGTGTCTCATTCTGTTGACTGTTTTGTGCCATGACAGTGAGTGTTTTTTTTCCTTGTGTTTTTGTGTGTCTTGTAATATTTGAGTGGATGCTGGACATCATCTTAAAGTAGTAGAGACTGAGGTAAAATAGCTTTTTGTGTCTAGAAATGGACATGCCTCTTCTTCTGCTAGGGCAGTCATAACCAGGGGTGAATTTTGCCACCCAGGGGACATTTGGCAATGTTTGGAGACATTTTTTAATTGTCCCAGCTGCAGGATGCTATGGCATCTATGGGGTAGAGGCCAAGAATGCTACTAAACATCTTAAAAGGCACAGGACAGCCTCCCTACCACAAAGAATTATCTGGTTCAAAATATCAACAGTACTGAAGTTGAGAAACCCTGATAAATATTTTTATTATTGTTCAAGTCAAAATACTTTGTAATTTACATTATTATATATTTTTAAGACGCACGGTTTATTTAGAAGTATGTTTCTTAATGGTTATCTTTTTTTTTTTTTTTTTGTTATTCATTTCTAGCTAAATTTCATTGTGGTCACAGAGGATGTAGCTTGCAAAACTCCAATCCTCTGAAATGTGTTAGGCCTTTTTTATGGTCCCATATATGGTCCATTTTCATAAATGTTCTATGTGTGCTTGAAAAAAATATATCCCTTTGATGAAGTTTGTTAATCATGTTTGATTCTTATATATCTGTATTGATTTTCTTGGTCTATTTGTTCTATCAATTATTGATAATGGTATGCTAAAATCTCCTACAATGATTAAAAAATATTTTACATATTTTGAAGCTGTGTTCTTAAGTTCACATGACATTAAAATGTACTACATCTTTCTCCTGAGTTAAAATTTTGATCACCATGTAGTGATTCTTTTTATGTCTAGTAATGCATTCTGCTTTAAAGTCAATTTTGTCTGATAATAACATATCTAAACTGGCTTTCCTTTGGTTAGAATTTGCTTGGCACATTATTTTCCGTTTTTTTACTTTCAGCTTTTCTATATCCTCATGTTTTAAATACATTGCTTCTAAATAGCATTAGCTGGATTAAAATTTTTTCATCTGACAACCTCTTTTTTATTGTTGTACTTTAAGCAAAAGTTTTACAATTCAAGTTAGTCTCTCACTCAAGAATTTATACATACATTGTTATGTGACCCTAATTGCTCTCCCTATACTGTGACAGCACACTCCTCCTTTCCACCTCTGATTTCCTGTGTCCATTCAACCAGCTTCTAACCCTCTCTGCCTTCTCATCTCACCTCTGGACATTTAGTCTCATGTATTTACTTGAGCTAAGAAGCACACTCTTCATGAGTATCATTTTATATCCCCCAGTCCAGTCCAATCTTTGTCTGAAGAGTTGGCCTCAGGAATTGTTTTAGTTCTGGTTGACAGAGAGTCTGGGGGCCATGCTTTCTGGGATTTCTCCAGTCTCCTTCAGACCATTAAGTCTGGTCTTTTTACTAGAATTTGAGTTCTGCATCCCACCCTTCCCCCGCTCCATCAGGGACTCTATGTTGTGTTCCCTGTCAGGGCAGTCATTGGTGGTAGCCAGGCACCAACCTCTGTCTTTTAACTGTATCATGTAATTCATTTACATTTATTATAAACATACCATTTATTTGTACACACCATCTTATAGTATAGTATTTCTATTTGTTCTCTCTCTTCCATGCTTATTTTTCTCTCTCTGTCTTATTTTAGATAGATTTGGTAGTTTTGCATGCCATTTTTCCTTTCTACCAGTTTGGAAGTTCTATACTTTATTTATATTCATTTAGTTGTGACCATAGTAATGACTACAGGCATACTTCAATTATCAACATCTAAAGTTAATCTGTATCTTTACCCAATTCCATAACAATGCAAGAATCCTAGTACACTTTAGCTCCATTTATATCCTGCCTCCTTATATACTATTGTTGATAGGTATTTTAAGTCTAACTTTTTTCCTCTTTAAAACTCACACTACTTCCTTACTTTTATTTTTTATACAATGTTTGTTCATATTTACCCTCTCAAAATGTCCATCTGAGATTAATTTCAGTTTGCTGAAGTGCATTCTTTAGAATTTCCTTCAGTAAGAGTTGGCTGTTCACAAAGTCTCTTAGTTTTAGTTTGAACATATCTTTAATTTACTCTTATTCATGAGACATATTTTCACTTTGAAAAGGTTTTAAATGTGACAGTTACTTTTTCTCAAGTAAATATACTTGAACATTTACATGTTTAATGTGTTATGCCTTTTTTTTGCTAATAAGAATTCACTGTGATGTATCTTGGTGTGGATTTCTTTTTATTTACCCTGTTTTAACTGTGTTGAATCTGTGGGTTGGTACTGTTTGTCAGACTGGAAAAAATTTCAGTCATTATCACTTTAGATATTGTCTCTTCCCTATTTCAGAACTTCTTTTTCACTGTACTTTAGATGAAGGTTTACAGAACTAGCTTCTCATTAAACAGTTAGTACACATTGTTTTATGACATTGGTTAACAACCCCATGACATGTCAACAGTGGTCCATCAGCCATTTTAGACCTTTTAACTCACTCTTCCACGGTGTTTAAACTCTATCTCATATTTTCCATCTCTTTGTCTCTCTGTACTTTATTCTAGACAAGTTTCTCTGATCAATATTCTAGTTTACTAATTTTCTCTTTAGATGTCTCTAATCTGCTATATAAACCATCTGCTGAATTTTAAATTACCATGATTATGTTTTCCATTTTTAGGAGTTCTGTTCAGTTCTTTTTTCAAATATACTTGGTCATTCTTTATAATTCCTTATTCCCTAGCATATTTTAAAACTTATTTCCGATTACTTTAAACATATAAATATAGTTATTTTAGATTGTGTGACTGGTAATTTTATTATCTAAAATGCTTGTGGGTCTCTTTATACTGTCTTATGGTTTCTTTTCATTTTTTCAAGGTGCCTTTTTTCTTTATGAGTTTAATTATTATTTATTTTTACTGTGGGATGTTCATTTCCCTTGGATTTTATTTATTGTAATTCTTTGAGACCAGGAATATAGGTAGGTTTCCCCAGAGAAATATAAATTTACTTTTGCCAGGTATTTCGGGGTATTACTGGTTCAGGATCATTCTAAATTCTTGGCTTGAGGTTTTGAAGAACACTCAGATAGTATGAATAAACCAAATCAAACCCATTGCCACTGAGCTGATTCTGACTCATAGAAACCCTATAAGGACAGAGTAGAACTGCCCCATAGGGCTTCCAAGGCTGTAATCTTTAAGGAATCAGACTACCAAATACTTCTCCCATAAAGGGGCTGATGTGTTCGAACTGCCGATCTTTTGGTTGGCAGATAAGTACTTCACCACTGCATCACCAGAGATAGATTAGACTGTAGTTCCAAATTCTCATGGGTGATTTTTCCCCCTCATCTGCTCAGTACTGAAGTTCAAGATAGGCAAACTCTTTAATTCTTGTGTGTGTATGTGTGTGTGTGTAGCTCTCTAGGGGAGGGCAGTTTTATGGCAGAAGGATCTTCTATGAGACTACTCACCCTGGTTTTGTTCCCTGTTCCCCTTTTTCTGTGAGGTCATGAAAAACAAAGCTCAATTTCACTCTGTGGGTTAAATGTCCTCAGGATAAAAACTACATGGAATGCTGTCCTTAACTTTCTGGGGTCCTAGCTATATTCAGTTCTTAGTTTAATAATTCCTTGTATTCTTAACAGCTCATTGCTATATTTAATATTAAAAAAAACCCTTTATTCAGAGTATTTAGTTGTTTTTGATGCATAGTCAATCTAGATACCTAGTCTGTTACATTGCTGAAATGGAAGTCTATTTGTATTTTACTAAAAGACAGTTAAGCCTGCCAAAGAAATTGTCTTTAAATAAATGAGATGAGTATGGTATATTTGAAATAGTATGGTATATTCAAATATATTCTGAATCATTATTTACTTGATTTAAGTAGATGATAATCTGGATAAATTTTCTAATTTTAGATTATAAATGAAAACTGTCGAATATAAAACATCCCTTTAAAAAGGTGTTCTTCCATACTTACAATGTAATCTTTCATTGAGATGATTAAGGGACTGTAGGATCTTCTGTTCTTCAACTGATAATGTACAGATGTTGAAACTCTGAGTCTTATTTAAAGCCAGATTTGGTTTCTGTAGCTGCTTGCTATTCATGACAGTTAGAATTTCATCCTCAGGTACTGAAGCTTTCAGTAGGTTTTCAGCCATCAAAAACTCACAAGTACTATCTGAAACTGTAGAAACTTTACATTAATTATTCTTTGATCTTTTTCTTTCTGGGATCAGCCCTTATACATACTTAACTGCTTTATGCATGTATGTATTCATTTCACAAAGAGAAACCTACATTGTTATTTTTCATTTATTTATCAGGATCCTCTATATCTAGCTCTTTCTCATCCTTAATTAAAAAAAGAAAAGATATTCAAAATGATGGCACTGAGGTAATAAAACTTCTGAGTGTTACTCGAACTAAAGGAAAAATACATTATGTTTAGATTATTTTTGCATTGTATTTTTGTTATTCATTCATGGTACAAAGAGAAGATGAAGTAGATTGTCCTTATAATAACAATTAAAATGAGTTATAAATAAAAGGATAAGAAATAAGGAACTTAAGGGAAGATTAGAAAATTAGATGATCAACTGAACAGAACCTACCCTAGAAACAGACCCAAGTAGATATAAAAATTTAACGTATGATCAAAGAAGCATCAAAGAGTTGGGAGAAGGGCAAGATGACTCAATAAATTAGTTAATTGTTTATAAAAGAATCAATTTGGAGGTTCACTTTGCATTATCCATTTAAGCAAATTTCAAAGAAATTAAATAATTAAGTTTCTATTAAGGCAACCTAGAGGAAAAAGGAATAAACGTTTATTAAATTTCTGGATTGGGAAGGGTCTTTTAAGCTTAAAAGTAATGGAGAAACCACAAACGAAAGAAGAAAAACATATTTATTTAAGGCCAGTCTTCCCTTATAAATTTAAATTTATGAAGGGCAAGACTTTTATATGTTTTATTCATTGCTGCATAGCCAGTATCTAGTTCTAGGCAGAAAATTAGCTCCCAATAATAATTTATTGAATGAACAAATAAAAATTAAGACTTTTATATGTAAAAATACAACATATGTAGAATAAAATGCAAATAACAAAGTAGTAAAAATATTTGAAACTAAAGTAAGGATTAGAATTCTTGATATTTAAAGAAATCACAAAAATTAATAAGAAAACACTGAAACTCCAAGATCTAAACAGAAGAATATGAAAAATATACTAAAAATAAATATATGAAAAATAAATGTTTTTAATAAAAGAAAAATAAAACATAACTAATAAAACACCATTTCTTTGCCTATCATAAAGCAAATATTAGAAGTGATTTTACCTCAAGTTGGTATACACCACAAGAAAAATTTCGAATGACAGTATTTTTTAGGAAAGTACTTTAGCAATATGTATGAAAAACCTTAATAATGCTTAATACACAGAATTTCATTCAACAAATACTTAAAAAACAAAAACAAAAAAAAACCGAAACCCACTGCCACTGAGATGATTTCGGTTCATAGCGACCCTACAGGACAGAGTAGAACTGCCCCATAGATTTTCCAAGGCTGTAAATCTTTACAAAAGCAGACTGTACATCTTTCTCCCAAGGAGCAGCTGGTGGATTTGAACTGCCAACTTTTCCATTAGCAGCTGAGAACTTAACCACTGCGCCGCCAGGGCTCTCCTAACAAATATTTATTGGGTGCCAGTTATACGGCAGTACTGTCATTTTAATTCTCGGAACCTATTCTAAGGAAATAATTGAAAAGTCAGAAAAAGCTTTATGTAGAAAGATGTTAAATTTATTACCATTTAGAATAAAGGAAGACTGGCAACAACCTCAATGTGCAGGGGTGAGGAGAGTGCAGGTCCCCGAAGGTGGTTTAACAGTCACATAATATATAAGTACTTGAGAAAGTACATATAAGAAGAAAAAGGAAACCACCAGGAACAAAGCTCAGAGGGAAAGTTTAAACTAAAACATACCTTCTTCAATATTAGAAGTACCCCTTGTAGTTTGTTTTGGCTCACGTGAACTTATCTGGACATTCTGCTCAAAATTATACAAAAATAGAATATTTAATCAGAACATATTTAAAATTCATGATATATGCATTGCCTTTAAAAAATTATATATATATATACTTGGCTATTATTATTCACGTAACTTGTATATTTTCTTTTTCTTTTGAGCATAAATTAAGAATCACTAGAATAAGGTGTTTCTATGGTACCTGAATATTTTAATATTTTTATAAAAATTTTCAGGTTGTGGTGTTGTCTTGGATATTTGGAAGTGGGAAAGTAAGCTGAGTGGCAATCAAAAGTGCTAATTAAAGGAAAGGCCAAAATTTAACTTAAGGTTTATAATCTACTTGGTTTATAATTATAAGGGTCAATCACAACTACTAGCCATTATGGCTAATGACAAGGATAGGTAAATATCATAGATGACAGGGACTTAAAACAGAAATATAGTTGCCTCAATGCTGCATAAAAAAACAAAAACAAAAAAATCTAAACTTGTTGAGTTGATTCCGACTCATAGCAACCCTATAGGACACAGTAGAACTGCCCCATGGGGTTTCCAAGGAGTGGCTGGTGGATTTGAGCTGCTAACATTTTGGTTAGCAGCCGGGCCCTTAACCACTGCACCACCAGGGCTCCCAGTGCTGCACACAACAGGGAAAAGGGAAATCTCAGAGTGCTGGCAATAAGTGCAACCAATCAGCACTCTCTGGGGGATACTGACGTTCCTTTCCTGGACACAATCTACTTTCCTTCTTTACTCTCATTCTGCCCCACTTAAAGAAATGACTGTTTTCTCAGAGAAAATTGCCTGACTATGCCTATACTTAGCCTTTGTTCAGTCTGATTTGATGAGTAACTGATGCAGGTCTTTGCAACTGCCCTCCTTCCATAGCTCTCATAGCCTTGTGTGATCTCCATTAAAGGTCTGAGACAACTTGGACTGAAACCCTGGCACAAAGTGGCAATTACGCTTTTTGTACCTTTCATTTATCTCTATTAGATTCTCTCCACATAGAAGTGGTGGGCTAGGAAAAATCCAGCGTCATAAAATACTTTTCTAGTAGAATATGACAGGAGCCACTGCTGTAGTAACCATACTTAGGCTCTGGAATAAAAAACAACCAAAAAACCAAAACACAACATAAAACAAAACAGTAGGGATGAAAAATCTAAGATACAAAACTTGATTTGATTCAGGAGCACTGACCTATTCTAAGGTTAACAAGACTTTGGAAGATGTGTAAGTGAAGATGGGTATGTGAAAGTGGAAGTGAGGTTTCTGGAAAAGAAGGACAATAATGGACTCTAAAGACAGTAAGACAGAATGCAAAGGAGCAAGAAATAGACTAGAAATAGACCTGGAAAAATAAAGATGGATTACAAAGGGAACTAATAACAGGCATTTAAATTTTAGTTTGTTCATTTTCTTTGTTATAATAATTACACAATACTTTTTAAAAATGTGTTCACTTTATAGTTTTGAGATATTTAATGGGAACAACACAGAAATTAAAAAGGAAGGACTTATTAGGCATTATTGTATTGGTAATCAAGAATTTATGCTGGTAATTAAGTATTATGTCTGTTACTAAGTAATAAGAATATATTGGTAATATGACTATTTTTATTTGCATAAATATATAACTAAATGAATTTTGTTTTGCCGATCATGATCATTAGATCTAGTGATGAGACAACTAATCAACATTAGGTTGATTGTTCTCCATATTAATAACCTTATCCATACAAAAATCAATAGTTCCTATATATATAAATAATATAACCCTATAACCTGGAATATCAAATTCTACAGAAGGCACCCTATTCCTGTGCTATTTTAAAAAATCAAAATAAGTGATATTTAAAGTGGAAATTCCAAGTGAAATGCTATTCACTCATCCATCTAGATTTTCTAATACTCTAAATTCAATCCTTGGATCAAGTTAGACCTCTCCAAAGTAAGTATAGTACAATTAGCTTGTGGGATAGAGGTTCCAGGACTTCTTAACCAATGGCTTTGACTACATTTATAGTTATGCTGTGAATACAGTTACACCAAGAATTACCTCCACTGATTTTCTTATTAATGTTATTATGCTTCTGGCTTTTACTGGACATCTCTATTTTGCATAGGCAGGTGAAACTCCTTATTCATCTGCTGTTGTACTGTTATTAGAGACACTGTCCATTATGTATTTCAAAATCCACTATGTAAGGCCTAGATGGGAAATTTCTTTTAAAATAATGTACCTAAAACAATATCATCATTATCAATATTCCCTGAAAATGATATAATTCATTCTATTTTTCTTTATGCCATGTCTTCCAGGAAACAAATCCAAATAGGATATTCAACCACATGGGACAATATTAGTCTATGATTAGCATACTTGCTCCCTCTATCCATGGTTTGAATCTACTTTTCTTGTTCTTTTTAAAATATATATATTTAAATAACCTTATTGAATTTTGTTGTGAATGACCTCCAAGTTTTTCAGAAAGAGGTGATTATAAATAATAACAATAAAACATAACTGTGATTCCTTAAAGTTGGTTTAAAATTTTCATTAGTATCTGATCATATACGCTAGGCAGAATACAGTAAACAAGCATAGTACAATAAGCTTGTAGCATAGAGATTTCAGAACTGTTTCACAAATGGCTTTGACTGCATTTACATTTATGTTGTGGTATATAGTTACAGCAAGAGCACAGTCCTTCCCTTAAGAATATTCTCCTTTCCAAACAATTTTCTACTACTGAATAGAGACTTTTACTAATACTGTACTTACATGCATTTGCTCACTGTACTTCTGTCCTAGATATCCAGGATTTTGTCTTTTCTGCTCTAAAAGACCTCTCCGCTTATTTTCAACAATTCGTTTTCTTCTCGTAATGGTAGAATCTTAAACAAATGCCAGCACAATGTCAAAAATCACACAAGTTGAGTAGATCATATATATTCACTGTAAAGTTCTAAGTTATCTTCAAACATCACAGAAAATTCTCTAAGTTTCATTCATTCAGTCAGCAAATATTGAGCTACTCCTACATGCACTGTGCTTGGCACATTACAATGGTGTGTGAAATAAAGTCCTCACTTCTGAGGGGTTTATAGTTTAGAGCAATAACCTTCAAAGTGTGGTGCTGGAGCATGAGGCGGCTATGCAAGATAACCTACTGGTGTGCAGGAAGAAGTGCCCTGGTGGTGCAATGGTTAGGAGATCAGATGCTAACCAACAGGTTGGCAGTTCGAATCCACCAGCTGCTCCTTGGAAACCCTATGGGCAGTTTTACTCTGTCCTATAGGATTGCTATGAGTTGGAACTGACTTGACAACAACGGGTTTGGTTTTGGGTTGATGCAGGAAGAACATGTTAGAATTCTAATTTACACTTATTATACAAAAATTAGAAATTATACTTTATTCATGTAACACATGGTTGTCAGTATGCGTGGTAGATGGCCATATATTGAATGCAATGAACAAAGTTATCTTGAGAGGAGGGGTAGAGGTTCCACAGTGTGAGAGGTTGGCAGTGGAATCATTATTCATTAGTCCTCTTTAGCTTCCTGCAATGTATTAAGATTTATCTGTGCCCAGGTAAGTGGATTTATGGGTATCTTGCAGTATCTGAATGAGTCTTCCCAGAATGGGAAAGTGGCTGGAAAAGACTTTTGTAGGCCTTCAATTGCATGTTTTATTATTTAAGGTGAGTGGTGGGTACAAGGATGCTTTTTATAATATTTTTCTATGCTTTTTGTATGACTGTTTAATAAAAAATATATTCTTGTAAAATTATAGAGCAAAGATAATACTAATAATCCAAACACAGGTGAACAAGAAAATGGCATAGCTAACACATCTCTTATTTTCATTGAAAACTCTCTGCCAACCAGTGTAAAACTACCATAAGGAAGCTTGGATGAGGTAGAAAGATAGATGGTAACTATAGGAGAAGGCAGGTTCAAGAAAAGAATTTGTTGGAGTTGTATTGCTGCTGCTGCTATTGTGTTGTTTATGTTAGCAACTAGACGCAATCGTAGAGAAATACAGGTTGTAAAAAATAGTAGAAAGAGGACAATTGACAGAGTTGCCTGAGGATATGGGAGAGGATGGGTTCTAGATACAAATAGAGGAATTAGTCAGGAACAGAAGGAAGAATATTTCATTCTCTGAGTCTTAATGGAGAAGTTTGAGAATAGATATGTTTCCGTACAAAAATATTTGTATGGGGAAAAGAATAGGAAGGAAGAAAGAAAATTGATTTTAATCTGTTATTGTCTCTGCTGAGCCCAAAACTCACTGAAAACTATCATCATCTTATTATATTGAGTGGAGAAGTTGTTTATAAAGACTTGAGATTGACAAATCTTTGCATAACTTCTGGAATTCTGTTTGAAAGTCTTCCCCAACTTCGACTTTCTGGCTTTAAAAAATATTTTTAATAGATTTTATTTTTTATAGTGGTTTTATGTTTATAGAAAAATTTTGCAGAAAGTATAGTTTCTATATACCCATTCCCTCTGGCCAACTGTTTCTCTTATTATTAACATCTGGCATTCCTTGGTACATTTGTTACTATTGATGAAACAACATTGATATGCTACTATTAACTAAAGTTCATAGTTGACATTAGGGCTCACAATTATATTGTACAATCCTATGGGTTTTGACAAATGCATAATGTTATGTATCTACAATTATAGTATCATACAAAATAGTTTCATCAGTTCCCCCTCAGCCTCTGATCAACTGTCTCTATAGTTCTGCCTCTGCCAAAATGTTATATATTTGGAGTCATACAGTATGTAGCTCTTTCAGAGTGGCTTCTTTCTTTCACTTAGCAACATGCATTTAAGTTCCTTCCATGTCTCTTCGTGACTTGACAGCTCATTTCTTTTTATCACCGAACAATAATCCATTGATTATAAACCACGGTTTGTTCATCCATTCACCTATTCAAGGACATCTTGGTTGCTTCCAATTTTCGGTAATTATGAATAAAGCTGCTATAAACATTCATATGTAGGTTTCTATGTGGACATAAACTTTCATCTTATTTGAGTAAATACCTAGGAGGGCAATCGCTGGATTGTGTGGTAAGCCAACGTTTCACTTTATAAGAAACTGCCAGACTGTCTTCCAAAGCGGCTGTACCATTCTACAGGCATACCTCGTTTTACTGTGCTTCACAGGTACTGCATTTTTTACATATTGAAGGTTTGTGGCAACTCTGCATCGAGCAAGTCTATAGGCACCATTTTTCCAACAGCATGTGCTCACTTCACGTCTCTTTGTCACATTTTGGTAATTCTCGCAATATTTCAAACTTTTTCATTATTATTATATCTGTTATGGTGACATGTGATCAGTGATCTTTGATGTTACTATTGTAATTGTTTTGGGGCGCCATGAACCACATCCATGTAAGACAAAGAACTTAATCGATAAATATTGTGTGTGTTCAATTGCTCCACCAACCGCCATTCCCCATCTCTCTCCCTCTCCTTGGGCCTCCCTATTCCCTGAGACATGACAATATTGAAATTAGGCCAATTAATAGCCCTACAATGGCCTCTAAGTGTTCAAATAAAAGGAAGAGTTGCACGTCTCTCACTTTAAATCAAAAGCTAGAAACGATTAAGCTTAGTGAGGAAGACGTGGAAAGCTGAGACAGGCCAAAAGCTAGGCCTCTTGCGGCAGACAGCCAAGTTGTGAATGCAAAGGAAAAGTTTTTGAAGGAAATTAAAAGTGCCACTCCAGTGAACACACGAATGATAAGAAAGTGAAACAGCTTTACTTCTCATATGGAGGAAGTTTTAATGGTCTGGATAGAAGATCAAACCAACCGGAACATTTCCTTAAACCAAAGCCTAATCCAGAGGAAGGCCCTAACTCTCTTCAATTCTATGAAGGCTGACAGAGGTGAGGAAGCTGCGGAAGAAAGTCTAAAGCTAAGGAGGGTTGGTTCATGAGGTTTAAGGAAAGAAGCTATCTCCTTAAGTGCAAGGTGAAGCAGAAAGTGATAATGTAGAAGCTGCAGCAAGTTATCCAGAAGATCTAGCTAAGATAATTGATGAATGTGGCTACACTAAACAATAGATTTTCAATGTAGATGAAACAGCCTTATACTAGAAGAAGATGCCACCTAGGAATTTCATAGCTAGGGAGAAGTCAATGCCTGGCTTCAAAGCTTCAAAGGACACGCTGACTCTCTTGTTAGGGGCTAATGCAGCGGTGGCTTTAAGTTGAAGCCAATGCTCATTTACCATTCCAAAGATCCTAGGGCCCTTAAGAATTATACTATATCTACTCTGCCTGTGCTCTATAAATGGAACAACAAAGCCTGGATGACAGCACATCTGTTTACAACATGGTTTACTGAATATTTTAAGCCCATTGTTGAGACCTACTGCTCAGAAAAAAAGATTTCTTTCAAAATATTACTGCTCACTGACAATGCACCTGGTCACCCAAGAGCTCTGATGGAGATATACAAGGAGATGAATGTTGTTTTCATGCCTGCTAACACACATCCATTCTGCAGCCCATGGATCAAGGAGTAATTTTGACTTTCAAATCTTATTATTTAAGAAATACATTTAGTAAGGCTATAGCTGCCATAGATAGTGAATCCTCTGATGGATCTGGGCAAAGTAAATTGAAAACCTGGAAAGGATTCACCATTCTAGATGCCATTAAGAACATTCGTGATTCATAGGAGGAGATCAAAACATCAACAGGAGTTTGGAAGAAGTTGATTCCAACCCTCATGAATGACTTTGAGAGGTTCAAGACTTCAGTCGAGGAAGTAACTGTAGATGTGGTGGGAATAGCAAGAGAACTAGAATTAGAAGTAGAGCCTGAAGATGTGACTAAATTGCTGCAACCTTATGATAAAACTTAAACAAATGACGAGCTGCTTTTTATGGATAGACAAAGAAAGTAGCTTCTTGAGATGGAAACTACTCCTGGTGAAGATGCTGTGAACATTGTTGAAATGACAACAAAGGATTTAGAACACTACATAAACTTATAGTTGATAAAGCAGTGGCAGGGTTTGAGAGAACTGACTCCAGTTTTGAAAGAAGTACTATTGTGGGTAAAATGCTATCAAATGGCATCGCATGCTACAGAGAAATCATTTGTAAAAGGAAATAATCAATGTGGCAAACTTCACTGTTGTCTTATTTTAAGAAATTGCCAGAGCCACCCCAACCTTCAGCAACCACCATCCTAATCAGTCAGCAGCCATTAACATTGAGGCAAGACCCTCCACCAGCAAAAAGATTATGACTCGTTGAAGGCTCAGATGTTAGCATTTTTTATCAATAAAGTATTTTTTAATTAAAGTATATACATTTTTTTTTTAGACAATGCTATTGCACACTTAGCAGACTACAGGATAGCGTAAACATAACTTTTATACACACTGGGAAACCAAAAAATTTGTGTGACTCGCTTTATTGCGATATTTGCTTTACTGTGGTGGTCTGGAACCAAACTGGCAACGTCTCTCAGGTATGCTTATACATTCCCAATAGCAATGAATGAGATTTCCTGTTGTTCCACATTCTTGTCAGCATTTGGTGTTGTCAGTGTTTTTAATATTAGCCATTCTAACAGATGGTGGTACATAGGGCACCTAACAACAACAATAGATGTATGGAGTCTCTGGATGGTGCAAACAATTAACACATTCAGCTGCTAACCAAAAGGCTGGGGTTTGAGTCCACCCAGAGGTGTGTAAGAAGAAAGGCCTGGTGATTAACTTCTGGAAAATGAGCCACTGAAAATCTTATGGAGGACAGCTCTACTCTGACATACATGGGGTAACTATGAGCTGGAAATCAATCGACTCAAGGGCAACTGGCTAATAGATGTGTAGTGGTATCTCGTTGTTTGGCTGGCTTTTTTTTTTTTTTTTTGAGTTATACCTTCCCTTGTGTGTACTAGGCACAAAAGACCAATATTTCTTAAGCATCTGGCTGCTAACCAAAAGGTCGGCAGTTCAAAGCCACCAGCTGCTCCTTGGAACCCTATGAGGCAGTTCTACTCTGTCCTACAGGGTCGCTATGAGTCTGAATTCACTCAATGGCAACAGATTTTGTGGTTTTTATTCCCTATCTGTAGTTTAGGTATGGGGTAAAGGACCTAGCTTTACTCAAAGTAAGGTGGCATTTGTCCTTCGTTTATATGAAATAACCCTTGGAGTAACTGAGGTGTCTTGGTCTGGGATTTCAGGCCATATCAGATAATATGTGTTGATGAGTAGGGACTGGCCAGACCAGAAAAGACTCATCTGGGAGGCCAATGTCATCTAACCCCAGGAGGCATGACTGAGCCTATCACGTAGGACTGGCTGATAAACACTTGGAACCCTAAGGCTCAGAGAGCTTCCTGGTCTGTGAAGGGAGGGTGAGGTGCCCTTTCTGAGACACAGCAGCTGCACACCAGGAAACTTCCTTGCCTGTGCATCTGTTCCTTATGATGATTCTGATTTATATTCTTTTACTATAATAAAGTATAATATCTCCAGCGAGTTCTGTGAGTTGTTCTAGCAAATGAAGAAACTCAAGGATGGCGTCCTTTTAGTTTGTGAGTGCTGACCTAACTCCAGGTAGCCAGGGACTAAGAGAGAGTGCCATGTGGGCAGCTGGTGTCAGAAATGATGGAGAAGTGGGAAAGCGGGGATACACTTGATCTCTGCTTTATGGAAATCAGCTTTATGCTGATTATCATCCATGAAAGTTATCATTTTAGTACGCCTGCTCTTGAAAATTTTGTTGCTAATGCTACAGCAGTAATTTTTATCAGACTTGGGGATGATGTGGTCAGATCTTGGAATACCTTGGCTTTGGATCTACAAAGACTCTTTAGACATACCTGCATTTTTTTTTTTTATATAAGTGAACACTTCAAAGACAATGTGAGTGAACTACTCTAAATATTTTAAATCCCAAAGATTCATCTTGTATGCCAATAGCATCACTAGTCACTCACTTATTTACCAACATTAATTTTTTTCCTCTACTCTCCTATTTGCCAGGTCATTTTTATTCTCACATTCTATGTATCTAGGGTTACCAGTTCTGGAGGGTGTTCTTGCTCTCTATTAGCATTTTCAGAACCCTCTAGCAACACTCTCTAGCAAAAACTCTATTTTCATGAGTCCCAAACCATTCAACTATACCATCTCCTGACCTCTCACTTCTTGCCATTCACTGATGACTCTGGCACATGGTAAACAGTCTTACTTTCCATGCAGAGCCTTTGCCATCATACTGGAAAACCCAACATTCATGTAGATGGCCAATCCAACACCCTGCACTCTAAATCCTTTCTCATCTTGAATGACTTTCTGCACCATTCTGCCTCAACTACTATTTCCTCAGTTATACTCTAGACCTTGTCAACATGTATAATTACTTCTAAAATAAGTAATTCAATTTGCTTCCTGCTCTCAGACTACACTCTCCTATTCTTCCTGCTTATTTTTTCAACTACTCTCACCACTATCATTTTTCTACCTCACTGGGATCGTTAGTCAATTAATTTCTCTGCTTTCTTATCTCAGTTCATCAGCTTTCTACTTCCCACTCCTTATCCAGCTTAGATTTAATGGTTCATCATTTCAATAACTCTTCCGCCAATATTCTAAACTATACTCCCGTTGGTCTTTTTGTCTCAGTCATCATGCAATCCTCCTACCCCTTATCCACTTTCTCTCTGCTTCTCAACAGGAGAGAGGATTCGCACAATGTGTCAAGCATATTGTTCACAGTATAAAATTCATAATTACCAGTCTCTGGTGATTGACATTACCTATTAATGTCACCTTTTCCAGCTTAAACATCATTTCTTTAGGGAGGCCCTTTCCAAAAATCCCAGAGTGCATTAGTATCTCTTTCTATATGTTCTTATTGTACCTGGTACTCTTCTTTTTGAAATGCTTATCAGACTTGTAATCACTTGTTTCAAGTCTGTCTTCTTTGCTAGATTATAGGGCCTGTTTGCCTTATTTAACCCTCTATCTCCATCTCTTAGCACATAGTGATGCTCAGTAAATACTTGTTGAAGGTATGATGTGATTATCAACATTATCTTTCCTATCTGGCATCTACAGAATACAGATCCTTTTTTAAAGAGGAAATATATCTAAATTTCAGCACCTAATGAGAAATTTAACAATGAATCAACTATAATCCAGTATTAGCAAACATTCACTTGGAATGTTTGACATTTTAGTTTTGGAAAGAAAAGTTTGAATGACTGAACATACTAAGTATGTAGTACTATTAGATTTTCTAAATAATCACTGTATTGAGGTATTCCCCATTCCCTTTGCCGTCAAGTTGATTCCGACTCATAGCAACCCTATAGGACAGTAGAACTGCCCTATGGGGTTTCCAAGGCTGTAAATCTTTACGGAAGCAAACTGCCACACCTTGGAGCGGCTGGTGGGTTCAAACCACCCAACTTTCGGTTAGCAAGTTTACTTTAACTACTTTAACTACTGTGCCACCATGGCTCCTTATTAAAAGGTATAGATACATACATTAGTTTATTTCTTTCTCTTTAAAAACATGACTAAAAATGTTAAAATTCATTATATTTTTCTGTATCTCTATAAAAAGACCCCTATGAGAACTACCTCCTTTGATTAAACGCCAGGAAAATACTGGCTTCTCCAGATAAAGATATATCTTCCATTCTTTTATCAGAGAATGAAAATATAATTTTAATATTGTTCCTGGAATCTACTTGATGGCAACTTGTTTTGTTTTTGGTTTGCTTAAGCTTAAACTATTAGTTTCCTAATATTTTCCTCATCAGCTCTGAGTATGATATATGGTATTTGCTTAATAACTATGTTTAATATATGGTTTTAGTAGAAAATGGACAGGATTTTTAGTCATAAAGAGTCAAATTAAAATATCAATTCTGCTTTGTATTAATTCTGGATCTATTTCTTCTTTATAAAATGGGTTTTAAAAATATTTATTTCCCAGAGTTGTTGTGAGGTTTAAATGAGTCAGAGTGTAAAGCAATTAGGACTGTGACTGGCACAAAGTAGGTACTCAAAAAAGGTAAACATCATTATTTATATTAAAATATCTAATCTGTGTGATCCACCCAGGGTGCGTCGGAAGGTAGTCCTCATGATTTGCTTCCAAAAGGTCACAGCCTTGAAAACCCTATGGAGCAGTTCTACCCTGCATACGTGGAGTCACCCTGAGATAGAATCTACTCTATGGCCACTAAGAAGAACAATCACAACAATCTGTATGATACTTTCATTTTATGTGAAATACGTGAAAATTAAAGTTATCATGTAAAATGGCTAGATAAGAAGAAAATGAAATTTTTAGTGAGAGAAATAGTTTAAATGATAGGTTTTTATAGACAAATAATGCTAAAGTACCTATTTTTTAAGTAAGAGTCTTTGCATTTAGTTTCCCATCTACTAACGTGGCTTACGTCCATTCAATTCAAGACAAGTCTGAGTACCTTTTAAGTGCCAGGCACTGTTACGCCCTGGCGATACAGTGATGAATTAAAAAAAAAAAGAAGTCCCTTGTCTCACAGTCTAATCAAAGAAGACTTTGAAAATAAAATTCTAAACCAACTGTATATTTTCTTAATATTTATTCATTCCTTTGGAAAAATAAAACAGTTCCTTTCTGATTTTTTCCCCCAATCGTATTTCTAACTTACGGGACAACTGTTTTCTACTGGAAGGAAAATTTATGGGCTTCTAGTCCATTCCCTCAGCAGAAGAAAGTAGCTTCATGAGGAGTCAGCCAGCTACTAAGCGCAATGGCACTCTATAGAGAGTTAATTTTCAGAAAATTTAAAGCCATGATATCTTTTTCTCTCCACACGCTAACCAGCATGCATAACTGATAAAAGCAGAAGCTGCCACTCTTTTGGAAAGGGAATGGTAGGATCAGGCACATCTCTTATTGGCTTACAACCATTCAATTTAACAAACGTTTTAAAGAAAAATAATGGAATGTATTATAACCACATTTACCCACCTATTTAGAAATTTTAAACCATATTTTTTTCTGTGATTACCTTGACAGAAATTTTGACAATAATAGTGGGGCAACAGCAGAATAATAATATGGGACAAGAATCAGGCCCTGTTCCTTGTCTTCCCTCTTTTAAACTAATAAAAGTCTTATTTTCTTTAAAATAAGATATTTTCTTTAAAGCTTTAGCTACTAGACAGAATAAATTATAATGTTCAGGGAGGTAAATTATTTCTATAAGGTTAAGGTGCACATTGCTATAATTCTTTAAGGTGTACACTGCCATAATTACACATGAATTTTAAAAGTTGTATCTTTTATCTATAACATTTATTCTTACCAGCAGCCCTCTCATTTTGACCCAGAATGTTATTATGCCCTATTTTCCATATGGGAATGGATTCTTCTCCAGTAGTTTTAAGGGTCACATCATGATGGCTTTCTTCATAAACAGGGCATTTTTGGGTGCAATATAATGTCCTATCTTGCTGAGCAACCATTTGAGTGCCATTTGAGTGATTTATTTTCGCGAATGTTTGGCACTCGGACTTACAATAAGAAGGTAGAGACGGTATCACAGTGACTAAGTCAGAAGAAGCATCTGAGAGCGGAGGACTACTTTCTTGAGTCCCCTGATTGAAATGATATTCCATTGGAAGTACATATTTTGAATTAAAACAGTTGTGTGTAATGTTTTCAGAATTTTCAGGCATTATTGATTGACGAGACACTTTTATATTTTTACCACTCCTAATATTTGATGTGGATTTAGGAGGAGGAGGAGGTACAGTTAGTTTACCCTGAGTTTGTATGAATGTTTTGGCTTTGCTTGCAGAATGTGGTTTAATGATAGTGCCTTTTCTGTTCGTATATATAAAGCCTGATGAGGCTTTAGCAGATTTTGTTCTTCTAATTACATTTGTGCCATCGCTTTGTGGATTAGCTTTCTGAGTTACAGAATCACCATTATGTGCAAGGGATTTACTCTCCTCTTTTTTTGAGGCTAGCCAGGCTTGTTTAGCAAAGTTATAACCTGAAGGCACAAAAAAACAGTTCAAAGGCACATGGTCTCTTTCAGATCCTCCTACAGCAACATTTTCAGAGACAGAATCATCCTTGGGCTTTTTTCTGTCAGCAGAATTTACAGCAGAAGCAGGAACACTAATTATGTTGCTGGCAGCACCACTTTTAGTTAGGGTGTGAAATTGTTGAGACCATTGCTGAGCTATTCCTGTTCTATTTTTCAGCGAATAATTCTCTTCAGCATTGTTTTCTGTATTGCCACTTTCATCAAGCCACCTCAGTTTTTTAATAGTTCTTGGAACTTCTGCACCTCTCCCTTTTTCTTTTGTTAATTCAATACTATCTCTGATAGCTGCTGCTTTTTTATTTCCAAACTTACAGTCTTGATTCATAATCAGTGCCTTAAAATAATGATGGTCATATTTAGATTCTTTCTTTAAAATACTTTTAATAAACCTCACACCATTTCTCTCATGAATGTTGTACTTCATTTTCTTGTGATGACCAACTACGTCATAATTAGAAATTACATTAGACGATGTTTCAGCTATTTTCTGTGTTTTATCTTTTGAATCAGGGTTGTGAGGCATATCAACTTGAAGATCATCTGAAAATAGAGGCAATTCTTTCTTATTATCGTTAAAATATTGCATCTTTTCATCTTTAACATCTTTCAACTGATCTAACTTATCAGAACACTGCACTGGGTCAATTTCTTTTACGTGTATACCGTCCATCGGTAAAGGTCTAGCTGATTGTACATTAGGTGCCAAAACTAAAGGTGCTGCCACTGGTACAAATGAAGTATGAATTGAAGTAGCTGCATTTTGTTGAGTTAATTCAGAATAGTTCTCTTGGTCTAAAAATGTAGCAACTTCTCGGGTTAGAGAATCTGGCGTGGTCCAGGCTTTACTGAATTTAAATGTTGGGCTTTCAGTAACAAATGGTCTCTCCATTTTGAACGCCTCAGAAGAGGAGTCAGTTGTTCCAACAGTGCTAGTTGCAGAAGTTTTTTCGTTTTTCTTATTTTGTGCAAATATGCGTGGACTATGTACAAAGGCTACCGAATTATTAGCAGTATTTGTAGTTCTTTCCACAGTTCTACTCAGAATAGGTGAATTTTGTTCTCTACTATTAAGACGTTCACATGAAGGCAGAACATTAGGTTTACTTAAAATATCTGAGAATGGTGCGACAGTCTGAGTATCTGGATCATCTAAATTTATAAGCCAATTATTTATGTGTTGAGTTTTAGAGAATGATAGTTTATCTTCATCAAAGAAGTTTAGATTAGTTGACTGCAGATTTGCTGATTTGAGGTGAATGGAATTCTGCTGGATTGATGTAGAATGGTCCTTATTTAGTGTTAAATATATTTCTTCACGCTCCCCAGCTTCAAGACTGTCTATACTTGAAAGAGTTTCAGAATTGGTTATCCGATTAACTTCATCACAAAATTTCTGGAAAAAAAAAAAAAAAAAAAGAATACTGTTTTATAGCTTAGATATTTTTAAATGCCAAAATTAATGGTTCAACATACCATGTCACTGAGCCCAATTCTCCTTGGTATATAAAACACAGTAATATGACTATAAACTTGTAGAGTCTTTTCACTTAGGACAATAAGCATGTAAATAATCTATATCCCTAGAGCAGTGCTCAGGATGAAAAACGGGCAGTTAGCAGACTTAAATGTGTCTGCAGTAATTTCAACTCCTGAAGTACCCAATTATTCTAACCACAGCTATAGTTTAGAAAATAACTTTATTATTGCTATTCCATTTACAGTATGGAATTTCTTGAAAGTCTCTTAAGAGTAAGTCAAATTCTGAAAAATAGTTATTTACAAATTGTATTTTTTTTCCTGAAACCTTCACTGGTCTTGATTTAGGGCTCCTAAAATCTCTGTAACCCTAATGTGAGCTTCCTCTGGATTGGGAATACATCTTTTTATAAAAGTTAAACTCATTGTCTATAGTAGAGGGTCTCAACTGTGACTGTATATTAGAATCACATAAGGAACTTTGTAAAAATATCAGTGCTTGGATCCCACTGACTTAATTCTTCTTAGATGGGATCCGGGTGTTGGTATTATTATTATTTTTCAATTCCCCAGGTGATTCTAGTGTGGCTTTAAGGGTTGATAACTAGATTTAGGGTTGATTACTATTGATTTTAATGTCTGCTTTTTGGAGATTTAGCAGAGTAATAATTTCCACAAATTCTACAGGCATTCTCATTACTATTTCACTGATATTTCCATGGAACTTATCAGTCTTTAATGAAATTTCATGATCACTTCAAAATATGATAAATACTTTAAAATATTTCAATTTTCTCACACATACCTAGAATGTATTACTCTGTAAGACATATATAAAAATAAATTTCAAGAAGATTTAAATTATAAGTCTAGTCAGAAAGTTGAATGGACTTGAAGAAAGTTAGTGGCTCTTAAGATTTATCACAAATTTTAGAAAATTTAAATATTCTAGTATTAAACAAAAATATTCTCCTAGCCCAGAAAGTGAACCAAGAAGGTAAGAAAATAAGTTACTGAATAAAAATAGTTTGCACAGCTAATGCTTATTGACATATTACTATGAAATAAGTTCTGAAAATGACTCATGAGAGTTTGATAATACTAGCATTTATTCCCTGCTTATCACATCCTTTGTCACTGTGCTCTCTTCTTAAAGTGATGGTCTCTCAACCCAATCAAGACAACAAAATGAAGCTCAGCTACTTCAATGCTTGTTCTTGGAACTGAGATGTTTACATCAATAATATTAAATAAACCAGGCCTCAGATGTAGCAATTTTGGTTAAAAGGTCCTTCTAGATATAAGTTGGTGCAGGACCAGGCAACATTTTGTTCTGTTATACATAAGGTCGCCATAAGTCAGAGCTGACTCAATGGCAACTAACAACAGATGTAAGTAATGATATCCATGGCTCTAAAATTTTTGTTTGCATAGGCTCTATAATGGCCTCATCTCCCAAAGTACCCCAAAAAGAGCTCAGCTACTTCTAATTTCACTATACTATTTTTTTCAGAATTTTTCCCACTAGTAAATATGAAATATTACATGATCTGCTTCAAGTTTTACTCTAAGCTACTGATATAAACTGTACTAAACTGAACATGCTTTGTTTTGTCATTTTTTAGTTTTTAAATAAACTTTACTGAGATGTATTTTATACACAATAAAATGCACCCATTTTAAGTATATAGTTCATCGAGTTTTCACAAATTATTTGCTCATAACCACTATTAAAAACACACACACACACACACACACACACAACCTGTTGCTGCTTAGTTGATTCTGACTCATAGTGACCCGACAGGACAGAGTAGAACTGCCCCATAGGGTTTCCAAGGAGCAGCTAGTGGATTTGAACTGCCGTCCTTTTGGTTAGCAGCCAAGCTCTTAACCACTGTACCACCAGGGCTTCCATAATTACTATATAAAACAATACATAGAAGCTTTCCATCTGCCAAAAGTTCTTTTATGCCTCTTTGTAGTCAATCTCTACCCACCACTAAAAACCACTAACCTGCTGTCACTATAGATTAGTTTTGATGGTTCATAATCTTAGAGATAAACTGCTCAATATTTTACTATTAGGTATGATGTTAGCTATAGGCTTTTTGCAGCTGAACTTCAATTCTTAGTTGGCTGAGCATTTTAAAACATGAATGTACACTGAGTATTGGTAATGCTTTTCCTGCATCTACTGAGATAATTGTGATTTTTCTCTTTTGTTCTGTTAATATGGTTAATTATATTGATTATATTTCAAATGTTAAACCAACCCTGCATTCCTGAGATAAATCCCATGTGGTCATGATGTATTAACCTTTTTATATATAACTGGATTCCATTTGCTAATACTTTGTTAAGGATTTTTCCATTTTATTGTGTGAAGGATATTGGTTTGTATGTAATTTTCTTTACTGATTAATTCTTTGTTGTTGATATCAGGGTAATGCTGGTCTCATAAAATGAGCTGTAAGTATTTTCTTCTCCTCTGTTATTTGAAAAAGTTTGTGTAAGATTGGTATTATTTCTTTCTAAATGGTTGATAGAATTCTACAGTGATGCCATCTTATCCTAAGATTTTTCTTTGTAAAAAGGTTTTAAATGACAAATTCAATTTATTTAATACCTATGGGTTATTCAGAATTTTTATTTCTTCTAGAGTGAAATTTGGTAGTTTGCATCTTTCAAGGAATTTGTCTACTTCAGTTAAGTTGTCCAATTTACTGCCATAGTTTTTTTCATAATATTCTCTTATTATCCTTCTAATATCTGTAGGAACAACAGTGTTATTCTCTTTTTTATTCCTTACATTGGTAGTGTGTCTTTTTTCTTATTGGCCTAGCTAGATGTTTATCAATTAATCATTTTCAAAGAACTAGCTTTTGATTTTATTGATTTTTTTCCCAACTGTTTGTCCTTTATTCCATTTCATGATGTTTTGTACTCGTGATTTTTTTTTAGTTCCTTCCTTCTACTTGTGTTTAACTGGCTCATTTCTAATTTCTTAATGGGGAGCCTCATATTATTAATATTTATTTTTTTTCTTTTCAAATAAACATACTTCCCACAAATGTTGATAGTTTATATTTTCTTTATAATTTGATTTAAGATATTTTTCAAATTCCCTTGTCATTTCCTTTTTGATCCATGGCTTTGTAAGTGTGTTGTTTTTTAATTTCCAAATATTTGGTGATTTTTTAAGGTATTGTTCTGTTAATAATTTCTAATGTAACTCTGTTACCATCAGAGGACATACTCTGATTTCAATGATTTTAAATTTATTGATTCTTATTTTATGCTCTAGCATATGATTTTTCTTGGTGAATGTTCTTTGTGAATTTAAAAAGAATGAGTATTCTGTAGTTTTGAGGAATTGTTCCACAAATTTCAATTTGGTCTAGCTGGATAATTTTCAATTTTGTAGAGTTGTATAAATCTTGTTTATCGTTATTTAATACATCAACTAACTGACAGAATAGTGTGAAATTTCCAACCATCATTGTAGATTTGTCTATTTCTCCTTTCAGTGCTGTTAGTTTTTGCTTCATGTATTTTGAAGCTCTGTTAACAGGTTCATATATATTTAAAATTTTTATATCTTCTTGATCCTTTTATCATTAAGAAATGCCAATTTTTATGTGAATGTAATGTGCTATTTTTCCCTCTGGCTTAATTTGAATTTGATGAATATTGGTATTTTATGTGTGTGCGTGTATGTGTGTATGTGTGCACTTGCTTGGAGTTTGTTGAGCTTCTTAAATCTGTGGATTTATAGTTTTCATCAAATGTGAAACATTTTCATATTCTCTGAATACTTCCTCTCTCCCTTTGTGATCTTTTAATTAAATATATGTTAGACTATTTGATATTGTCTCGCTCGTCACTAAGGCTCCGTTCACTTTTTTTTCCAGTCTTTTTTCTCCCAATGCTTCAGTACGGTAATTTCTATTGCTATGTCTTCAAGTCCACTGATCTTTTCTTTTTCAATGACTGTACTATTAAGCCTATTCAGTAAAATTTCATTTCAGATATTAAATTTTCCAGATCTGGAAGGTCCCTTTGGTTCTTTTTTATATTTTTCCTCATTATGTTTATTTTTCCTTTAATTCCTTGAAAATATTTATAAAAACGGTTTTAAATTCTTTGTCTGTTAATTCCATCATCTCTGTCATTCCTGTGTCTGATTCTATTGGCTAATATTTCTCCTGATTATAGGTCATATTTTCTTGCTTCTTTACATGTCTACTAAGTTTTGATTGGATGTTGGACATTGTGAACATTTTGTTCTTGAGTGTCTGAGTTTTGTGGTTTCCTTTAAGACAGTGCTTTTTTTTTTTTGATAGGCAATTGGATTATTTGTGAATTCTTTTGTCCAGAAAGTACCTCCAGGTAGAAAGCCTAAGTGATCACAGAACTCATCTCACTAGTTTCTCTTTCTTCAAGGTCACATCCTGTACTGCTTGTTGTCTAATGTATAGTTATTTCATTTATTGTTGTTTATGGTAGGAAGGCACTTCATCACTGTCAGCAGAAGTCTCTTGCTTTGCTTTCTTAGCCTTGCCACTACTGCTTAGGTTGTCTGAATCAGGCCAAGGTTATGAATTTAATCTTGATATTGGCCTATTAAGACTCTCATAAATGTGTGTGATTATTCATGAAAAATAAATGCATGAGCATGTAGCTGAATCAGCTGGAATCCATATTCATTTTTGGGAAAATAACAAAGTAAATGTCCTAGTAGGGACAGACTAGAAACACTATCTCTAGCTAATTGTGCCATATCTCCATAAAGAATCTAATATTAACATGTATTATAATATCCAGGCTGTTCTTAAAATCCAGTTTTGAACAAAGATGTTTACATTACATTGTATTTTCAGATAGATTTCATCTTTTTTAGAAAATGACATTCATAAAGCCTATTTTTCTGAATAGAAGAGAGATAGAAAAAGAAAAATAGAGGAGAGGCAAAAATGGATAAAAGGTAAGGAAAAATAAATTATTTTTCCAGTATCTGTGATGAATTTGTGCTGATTCATCCACATTCTCTTTCCTAGTCTCAGTTAATAACACATTTCCTTAGTGGAGAATACTACAAAAATGAGACAGAATAATTACAAAAAATTAAAATATTAGTAACACATTTATCATTTCATACTTGCAAACTGCTTAAATGTTGCTCTTCTAGGAGTTTCTGAGTTTCCTCCAGTTTAAGCTGGAATGCATCTTTGTTAGTGGCCAAGTTTGCCCTGCTGTTTTCCTTCATTTCTTTATTGCAACTGACTTTGGATAAGAGATGTATCTGATGCTTGTGATCATTGTTTGACAATGCTGAAGGCAAGGCAGAATCTATAGCTCTGTGAACCAGAAATAAAATACATTTAGTACATTTAAATAACAGTGACTTCTTTATATAAGTATATAAATGGCACATGTGTTATATGTGTCAGTGTGTGTCTGTGCCCAGATAATCACATATAAGGATATTGGAGAAATGTATAAACATACTAGAATGGAAATTTAATGCAGTCAATAGTAGAAAAAAATGGTTGTGGGACTATAGTGACAATAAAGAACTCCACCTTCACGTAGGAATGCCCAATTATTCATGGTTTTGATTATTAAATCCTATTTACCTATCATTTGGGATGGGGTAGAAGTTATTCCAATAGGTGTGTGGAGTCAGTCTTCCGTTTTTTATGAGCATTCCTATCTGGATAATAATACGCTGTATTACTCTTAATTCTGAGTGGATGTCATGGCTGTCAAGTATTCCTATAACCCTAAGTTGGTTAAAGTTTCAAGCAAATGGAAAATATGAAAATTGCTTATAAGGGTAGGCAGGATTTTCCATTCTACTTAACTAGGTTTGGAAACTTTGATCTTACTCCATGCAGGAGAGTGTACATATTTGTTTTCAGCTGTTTCAGGAATATAATCATGGTTTTCATGTTATTGAACAGATATCTTTAATACAGAGTCTACTTTTAATGTGTGCAAGTGTCTTCCCAAAATGTATCAGTGCATGACATCATTATCTGTTAGACTTTTGTATCTTCTGGAAACATACGATATAACAAATTTCAGCACATGTGTAGGCTTCAAAGCAAAAAGCGAAGAACAAAGGAAGACTTTTTGGCGGGGTGGGATGGGGATGAGGTGTATCATATAGCTAACTGCCTCCTGTAACAGGCCCATTATTGTAAGTCCCAAGGAACTTTATTCCCAATTCAATGAGGATGAACATCTTTTGAAGGTGACACATGGCCACATGTGACATGTACCTATCTCCAATACCCATATATATCTTTATATGGACAGACTAGAATAGTTAAGGTCAATAATTACTAGATTCCTGACTATCACTTTGTGACCACAAGGAGATTATGGAAAGCAAGAAGGTATTTAACACAAGCTCCTGAACATTGAGAGTATGTTTCTATTTCTTCCTTTACTACTTTACTTTACTACTCTTACATATTACTCAATCACCCTTCCCAAACAAAATATTGCTAAATCTACAAAATATCTAATAAACTCGATTTATTTACCTTTAAAGTTGTCGTCTCTCAACTTTTTCTTCTCTATTCCTTTCTTCTCTACTCCACTTTCTTCTCTTCTCTTCTCTACTTTCTTCCCCCAGTGAGGAGGATTGAAGGGATGGATAGGAATAGAAGATGGGGAGGTAGAAATAGAAGGAGAGTGAAGCATGGGGGGAAAGGAAGAGGAAATCATAAAGGAAGAAGAAACAGGAGAAATTGGAGAGGGAAAATCTAAATAAGTTGGAGGCAAACACGGAGAAGGAGAATGCACAGGAGAGGAAAGAACAGGGATAGACGAAGGAGGTAAGGATGGAGAGGTAGAAGAGGAAGATGAGGGAGAGGAAAGAATGGACGACGAAGAAAACAGTATAGATGGTGAAGAAGAAGATGCGGAAGTGGAAGGAGAGGACACAGAAGAGGATGGAGAATGACAGTGAGGTGAGTGGGAAAGGACTGAAGCAGGCGGATGGTCTACAAGCGCCTGGGGTAGATTTGACAGTGTTGTGCCTTGTGGAATAGATTGCTGGACTGACTGGAAGGGATCCAAGCTAGCAGAAGGATGTTCATGCCACGGAGTGATATAAGAAAGAGTAGGGACTGGTTGATGAGGCGGATGACTGGATAAACAGGAAGGTTTCAAAACAGGGAGAACTTCCAAAGGGGTTGGGGAAAGAACCAGCTGAGCTGGAAGGGAATGACGAACAAGGGCAGGCATTAGAGTGGCTGGGGTAGAACACTGGGCTGAAAGGAAATGTTTGGGTCTGAAAGTTTTGTAAAATAACTTGTTCTGTGAGTCAAGATCAGGAATGACTGGAGAACTCTGGGGTGGGGGAGGTAGGTGGTCAGGTGGGCCAGAAGGAATTGGGTCTGGTAGACGAGGAAAACTGCTAGAAAAGCTGGAAGTTACTGGGGCTGGAGGATGAGGAAGGTACTTGATCGGATAGGACAGTAATGGGGCTGGTAAAAAGGTCTTTGGAAGAGTAGAGGGGACAGATGGATGGATAGGCAGGGTATGTTGCTGACGGGTGGGAGAAACAGTTGGGTAGCTAGGAAGAATTTGGGAATGGTGGGATAGCAATGGAGCTCGTGAAGGAGAAAGCTGATCAGGTAAGTAGGGATCAGATGTGGAGACAGCTGGACAGGCAGGAATGGATCTGCACAGGTGGAAAAGCATTTGGACAGGCAGGTAGAGAGAGAGCCTTATTAAGATGTTTGTTTGTTTGTTTTTTGGCTTATTGGGCTGCCTTTAGACTTTTCATTCACGTTATTTTCTGTCCTTAGGATCCACGCATGATCCTCCTCTGATCAACCAGTGTCCTCTCACATGGGCTGAGAAATGTACATAGCTTATTCAAGTTCTCCTTTTCTCATTCATTACACTTAGAATATTTTCACCTCTCAGAAAGTTTGTTAGTCATAAAGATATATGAATATGGGCTGGAAAATGTGGTTTAAAGCACTTATACAAAGGGCAAATAGAGGTCAAACAGACCACTGCTAAGCTCTAGCCGGATTTCTCAGGGTAGCATGTGGCTCAGGATCAACTGTCTGACAAAAAATACATGGATATTGGAGATAGATATCTAACAACATCATTTTAGAGTTTAAGAATTTAATATGGGAGAGACTATAGCCTCTTCCATCCTGCAGCTACCAGAAGGGTCAAGTGTATCACCTTTGTGATTGGGGTTTGGTTGTGATAGAAGGCTAATTACTTCTTATGATTTTACTTTTAGTCCCTTATTAATATTCTTATAATCTCACTATTTCCTGAGGCAATTTCTACTCTCATAAAGACATATTCTCTGATTTTTCTTGAGACTTAAGCATTGAATGGCCTCCACTTTTTTATTCAATATTCCCTCCTTTAGATTACTGTATTACCACCATCTTGAATTATTTTTATCCACCACTAATATTTTCTACATTAGAGTAATCTTTTGTGAGTAGTTATATACCTCCATTTTCCTGGAAACTTGCTGTTTCTTGGCATTACTTTATTTCTTAACATGTCTTAGGTTTTTATTCCATTGCAAATGTATTTTTAATGTGATAATAGCTTATCATTATTTGTAGCTTAATTATATTTGCAAAAAATAATACACATAAATTGTTCCATCAATCTAACACCTGATACTTAATATTCCTATAGCTCATATTTGTTTAGCATTTTATAGTTTACAAAGCACTTTCACATACATTATGTGATACTGTTATCTGTGGAGAGTAGTTCAGCTTTTTAAATAAGTAAACCAGTGTTCTCTCTACAAATTGTATAAATGTTATTTTCCCAATATATAAAACTTATATATGTATATATATAAATATATACATGTATATATATAAATATATACATGTATGTATATATATATAGATAGATAAAGTCATAGTCATAATAGCATATTACAACAATAACATGAGAACTGTGTTCTAATACAGAATTAAGACCATTTCTTATCAAACAAAAATGATATATCTTATCTAACAATCCTAGCACAGATTTTCTATAACTATATGTGTTGTTTGCTATTAGGAAATCAAAGTTGTTCTGACATTGTCTCCCCTAAGACTTTGTGACTGTACATTTCTGAATATGAAAAGTGATGTTTTCACTCATAGAACAGAAGCATTTTATTGTTGAAAATATCTGATAACACAAAGAATAACAACTGATAACAGAAAAAGAAAGCTGAGTGTGAAGAAAACCTGTATACAAAAATGTACATTACTGCCATACTAAAATGGTTTGGATTTTTTTTTTTTAATTGGCCTAAATTTCTCCTGGACCTGAAGATTCCCTCTAATTGTCTGTCCTCTTCCCTTTTATTTCAGTCTTTTCCACAGAGTACTCTAAAATTACATTGCCTTCACTGCCCCAACTTCTATTTGTTCCTTAGCCCACTGTTACCTGGCTTCCACATCTACCACTTTAGTATACTGCTTTTGCTAATGATTAACTAACTGACTTAAAAATTACAAAATTAGATACTTCTTGACCATCCTTTCCTGATTTATTTCCCTTGGTTTCCACATCATCCACCTTGCTATCCTACCATTCCCAAATTCTTCCAAGCTACCTAACTGCTTCTTCCACCTGCCATCACCATACCCTGCCTATTTGTCCATCTGTCTCCTCTACTCTTCCAAAGATGTAGTGATTTTCCTACTCCTCTGGTTGTTCCTTCTTAGGCTCTTTCATGAGCTCCTTTTTCTTTGTCCTTTATATGCCAGAATTTTTTTTTAAATTTTATTTTGCTTTAGGTGAAAGTTTACAGCTCAAGTTAGTTTCTCACTCAAAAAACTTATACATATATTGTTTTGTGACATCAGTTACAATCTATATAATGTGACAGCACTGTCTCCCCTTCTAGCCTAGATTCCCTGTGTTCATTTGTCCTATTTTCCTGTCCCTTCCTGCCTTCTCATCTTGCTTTTGGGCAGGAGCTGCCCATTTGGTGGCGTATATTTGATTGAACTAAGAAGTATGTAACTCACATGTGTCATTGTTTGTTTTACAGGCCTGTCTAATCTTTGTCTGGAAAGTGGACTTAGGGAGTGGCTTTAGTTCTAAGTTAGCAGGGTGTCTGGGGGCCATAGTCTTGGGAGTTCCTCCAGTCTCTGTCAGACCAGTAGGTCTGGTCTTTTTTTGTGAATTTGAATTTTGTTCTACAATTTTCTCCCGCTTTGTCCAGGACTGTCTATTGTGATCCTTGTCAGAGTGATTGGTGGTGGTGGTAGTCGGGTACCATCTAGTTCTCCTGGGCTCAGGCTGGTGGAGGCTGTGGTTCATGTGGAGTATATGCCAAAATTTTTGAGAGTTCATTATATGGCTTTTTTCTTTTCCTACTCTACCCATACACTCTGTAATCATTTATATTTTCTGAATTACCTTATCTATATCTGCATGTGAGTAAAGGGTATACAAAATCTGTTCTCCTTTATGGACAAATTTGACTTCAGGTTAACTTTCTAGATCTGTTCTAGATTATTAGTAGGATTTTAGATGTGTTACAGGCACACTGATAATGGTGAAAATGATGCTTGATTGTTAAACTGCATCTGTACTGAGAGGACTGTGAATAAACTACAGATAGATGGCAGGAAGCCCTAGCTTTGGACTTCTCTGAGTGTGTGATTCTTGTAACTGGGCATGTCTCTTGCATGGACCTGGAAGCTATTCATATGAAACCATTACAAGAGATTTGTTCCTGTTTGAAACATGAGGCTTCTAATCCAAGATGGCTATACACCCACCCACTGTGATCTGGTTTACTTACACCTGAGTTGTCACTTGCAGGTTGTTGGGTGGAGGGGAGGGATGGCAAAGATGACTAGCTCTTGAACTGTTCCGTGGCCTGCCATGAGGATTTCTCCTATTGAAGAATGTTGCCTTACTGGCATGTGGTGTTTTCTGTTCTGTATCCTTCTACTGTGTAGTACGAGCTTAGTCTTATTGACTCTCCTTTGTAGATGACTTTTCGTTTATCCCTAGCCGCTCTTAAAATTCTCTTTTTATCTTTGGTTTTGGAAAATTTGATTACGCTACATCTTGGTGACTTTCTTTTGGGATCTACCTTATGTGGGGTTCGATGAGCATCTTGGATAGATACCTTCTTATCTTTCACGATATCAGGGAAGTTTTCTGTCAACAAATCAATTCTCTCTGTCCTGTATCCTTTTAAATGAAACCAAACATGGCCTATTGTAGTCATGGGAGTTTGACTGGTGAGTTGAACCCAAGACCACCACTGGTGGTCACTGTGCCATGGCTTTAACCTCATCCATTTACTTGTGACAGTCATATCTATATTTATGACCCAGAATTCTCACCACAAGAAATTTGCCTCCGAATATCCCACGTGTCTCAAACTCACAACTTCTCATCTCACTTCAACTACTTACTCCACTAACCTACCCCAGCCCCATTTTGACATAATGGTTTCAACCATTCATTCATTGGTCAAACCCAGTCTTTGAAGTCATCCTTGACTCCTCCTCCTAATCAACTTCAGTTACCAAATCATGTTGATTCTACTTCCTTAGCAGATCTCAAGAACTCATCATTTTCTTTAAGTACTATGGTACCACCTTACCTGGTTTTCCCACCTTCAGTCTTACCCTGCTCTTTCTAATTCTGGTAACATTTCTTTCTTTCTTTTTGTTGCTGTTTGTTGTTGTTGAGTTGACTTTGACTCATAGCAATCCCATGTGGATCAGAGTAGAACTGTCCTCCATCGGGGTTTTCAAGACTGTGACCTTTTAGAAGCAGATCGCCAGGCCTGTCTTTCGAGGGACCTTTGAGTGGGTTTGAACTATCAACCATTCTGCTAGTAGTTGAGGGTTTAATCATTTGTGCCAGAGGTTTTTTTTTTTTTTTTTTTAATTGCTGTATATATAACACAAGGAGCCCTGGTGGCACAGTGGTGAGGAGCTTGGCTGCTAACCAAAAGGTCAGCTGTCTGAATCCACCAGCCGTTCCTTGGAAACCCTATGGTGCAGTTCTACTCTGTCCTATAGGGTCACTGTGCCGGAATCAACTTGACAGCAATGGGTTTGGTTTGGTTTTGGTTATATAACACAACATGTGCCAATTCAACATTTTCCTTGTATACAGTCAGTGACACCAATTACATCAAACACACTGTATAACCATCACCAATATTTGTTGCCAAAATTTCCACCATATTACGGCAATGATATTTCTAAAATATTCAAATCTTTCAGTAATTGTTTTCAAGATAAACTACTTAACAGTGGTCTTCATAATTTAACCCCCAGTTTCCTTTCCAACCTATCTGCCCACAACTTTGTTGTCTTCACTGTACATTCAAGCCAAACTGAACTACTTGCAGCTCCCTTAACATACCATGCCCTCATGGCTTTCTACACATTACTTATTCCTTCCATCTGGAATTCCTTCTTAATGTTTGTCTCTAATGAATATCTCCCTCATCTGTTAAGCTTCAGGTCAAGTTTATACCCTCTGAGAAGCATTCACTTATGTCAGTGGCATTTCTCCACTCAACATATTTACTGAGTACCTCCAACATGCATAGCACTGAGCTAAGCACTATAAGGAATCCCTGTATATAGAAGATCTACCTATCTCTATGTATCTATCTTATCTATATCTGTATACATAAGATTGTTCCGTTGAATACTATAATCTAGCTGGAGAGACATAAGTACACATAAAAATTAAGCAACAATATACATAATCATCACTTTCAAATCTATTTCTATAACCTTGACCTTTTGCCTCATCTTTGGTGAAATTGTTTTTATACACTTCTCCTTGGATGTTTATCACTTCAACTTGGAATGCTCAAATAAAAGTTAGCAATATCTAGCCAAACCTGTACCCTTTCATTATGCTCCTTTTTATTTTTTTTAAGTCATCACAGTTCCCTTAATCATCAAGACTCAATTGTCACCTTTTGATTTTTTGCTTTTTTAATTTTCTTCATCTATTCTTTCCATGAAATATCTTTTCTTTCTATCTTTATTTTCTACTTCACTACCACCTGCCTAACATAAGTCCTTTTTAACTCATGGCAGGACACTGTCTCATTTTCCTGCTATTGTTCTCTCCACATTTCATTTCTTGTACTTCTATTTGATCAACATTATTACACCTTATTTCTTCATGCCACTTCTCTGCATTGTGAAAAGACATTATATTTTATTTTTAATTCTTGCTCATCCTCCTAATCTAGTTACTCAAAAATCTTGTCTTTTCTTTGTTAGGTCCATCCATGCCTCACTATACAAAGTACTACTGTTCTAGTTTATGCAGTAGTAATCTATCGCTTGGATTATCCCCCAAATTTCCTCTTTGGTCTCCTCGCCTCCAAGTTCTCTTCATCCATCCCATTCTCCAACATTCGTACTAGTTATCATTCTAAAATAATAAAGAGGATTATATCACTCCCTGCTTAAAAACCTCCATTAGCTCTTCACTAATTACATAACAAAGTTTAAACTCTCTAGCTACTCATACAAGTCTATCACATCAGATCTTTATCTACATGTTTAGATCATCTTCTGTCCTTCCAGCAACACATCTTATAGTCCTATCACTCTAAATAGCAAGTTCTTTCTCCTTACAGGCCTGCACCTTTCACAACTCTATAACCCTATGCATGCCTGAAACCCAACCATGCTTCTTTATTAGGCAGTTCTTTAAGACTTTCTCCTATCTTCCTTCGTTTTGTGAAACTTTTCCAAAAATTCCCCAAGAACTTTTATCTCCAAATTTTGTACTTCTTTATCACTTCGCTAATATTTTGTAATAGCTCCCATTACATGTTATTATAATGTAATTGGCAAACACTTCTTGGGCAGAAAATCATATTTCATTCATATGTATAACCCAGCTAATCAACGTCTAGGACAGAATAGGGACTTAAGGCACTTCACGTTTTTACCATACTCTTCTCTAGATAGAGTCCCTTGGTGGTACAAATGGTTAAGTGATGGGCTAATAACCCAAAGGTTTGCAGTTTGAACCCACTCAGAAGTATGTTAGAAGAAAGCCCTGGTGATCTGCTTCTAAAGGTCACAGCTATGAAAACCCCATGGAGTAAAGTTCTATTCTGACACACATGGGGTCGCCATGAGTTGGAACCAACTGGATGACAACTGATACTGGTATCTTTCTAGACTGCAGTTGTATTACTCATCAGTTTGACATTCACATTTAAAACATGATCAGATCTGGAAAAACATTATGTTGGCCCTCTGGCTACTGTCCTATACACTCACCCATTATAATCCCATTTCCTTACACCTTAGCTGTCACTTGAAAAATGAAGAGGGATTGCAAAGAAGACAAGCACCTACACCTACTCTGTAGCTTGCCCCGAGGATTCCTCCCATCAGGAACAGGAGAAACTACTCTTTTCCTTTCACAGCCAACCACTACACGTATCCTTGTTATCTCCCTGGCCATTTCTCTTCGACTCACTGCAATCTTTTCTGCCTCCACCACTCCACTAATATTGCTCTGACAAAAGTTGCCAGTGACCTCTTTGTTGTGAAATATAGTAGACATATTGCTGGGTGTTCTCTCCTTGTCCTTCCATATTCACTTTCCACACTTCTCTAATTGGTTCTGTGCTCCACAGGGACTGAACGATCCCTTGTCCTCTGATTTCTGGCTGAGTTCAGACAATGGAAGCCCCTAACTAGCCGGGGATGGGAGGGTGGCAGGAGAACAAGGTTTTGGATAATTATTCCTCCAGCTCTCTTCCCACTGGGCTTGGTTTGGCAGTGGCTATATTCTTCTGAGTGGTGCAAACAGTTAATGCGCTTGGCTACTAATTGGAAGGTTGGCAGTTTGTGTCAACCCAGAGGTGCCTAGGAAGAAAGGTTTGGTGATCTATTTCCAAAAAAATTGGCCACTGAAAACCCTATGGAACACAGTTCTACTCTGACACACATGGGATTGATCACCATGAATCAGATCTAGTGCTATGCATGAAGTAGCTTCAATATACATTTAGAATAAATAAATACAGAACTTCAGACGGTGTCCAGTGATTAGCTGGTCCATCCTATTGCATCTAGAAGATTCATTTAAGCCACCCTGGAGAGGAACTAGGAAACACTGAAGCCTTTTCAAGACATCCAAGAAAGACTTTCAGTGAGGAAAACCCCAATTCTGCTGTAAAGTTTTTCCTTTTACCTAAACATCTATTGCTACAATTCAACTTCTCAGAAAAGATAAGTAATAACTAGTTTCATACTTTCAAGTAGTAGTTTTGATGACAATTTCCATAGAAAAATTATTCAATATAGGCAGCATATGTAATACCAGAAGACTTCAAGACAATACATTAGAATTTTGCCTTACTCTTGGAGCAATTCACATTCTACTGTATCTCAATTTAAACAGTGAAAATAAAATAGAAAACTGTAAAACAGAGGTGAGGAGCAACTAATGAAAACGCTTACACACTCAGCAAACAGAAAGCTATATAATTATTACATGTTAATAATTATACATAGTAATTAGAAACTACTTACCTCCAGTTAATTGTTGGTCTGTGGGATGTGGGAAGATTTAATTCTGAATTTAAGTTGGAGCCCTGAATTTGTTTTAGGGCCTCTTCTAATGGAGGAACTGTTTTTTTAAACACTAAGGGATAATAAAGAGGGAAAGATAAAATATTATAAAATGTATTCATCCTCAATGGTATCTTCATATTGAACCTACAATTTAATTGGTCAATGATAAAATATTACTATAAAATTTTTATAAAAAGAAAATTTTTTTAGAATAGTGTACTTATTTTAAATTTAGACATTCAATTCACAAAAGAGAAACTGTTTACCTCAAAATTCTCATCACCAATTTTAAGAATATATATCTGGAAAACAGAAACTTGAAGAAATGTTTAGGCTCTTTGTTCTGGCATACAAACCATTCTATAATTTGATTTCATAATCCCATACATTTCTGACAAAATTTTAAAAGTTTCCTATGAAGAAAAGGGGAAGATATAAAGACAGCAACTAACATTTACTGAGCACCTACTATGTTATAGGCACTATTTTTAAGCACTTCACAAGTATTAATTAATTTAATCCTCATTTTGCCTATGAGGCAGATGCGATTTGAGCCTACATTTTTTTTGAGCATTTACTGTGTACTAGAAGGAGTCTGGGCGGAGCAATGGTTAAAGTGCCCGGCTGCTAACTGAAAAGTCGGCAGTTTGAACCCACCAGCTGCTCCGTGGGACAAAGATGTAGCAGTCTGCTTCCATAAAGACTACAGCCTCAGAAACCCTAAGGGGCAGTTCTAGTCTGTCCTATAGGGTTGCTATGAGTTGGAATTGGATGGATGGCAATGAGTTAGGTTTTGGTTTGGTTACTGTGTACTAGGGGTTTATTATTTCCTTCCCTCTGGAATTTTTGATAAACTAATGGGTTTATTTGGTCCATTAGCTCCAATCCTTCCAGTTCTTTTATTCTAGTATTCTCACTCCAACAATTTTCTGACCTCATTGAGACCCCAATCCATTGCCCTTCTTTGTAGCAAGGGGAAAAGTCAGCTATTATGCATACCTGGTGATCCTTTGGTTTAACCCCCTTTATTCGGGAATAAACCAAACTAACAGATAATTAAATAAAAAGTTGTCTTTCATAGTTCTATATAGCATTGGATTTTCTTAAAATGTTAATTAATATTTTTTACAGGTAATATATATTCATATGGTTTGGAAATCAAAACTATATAAAATATATACAATTAGAAGTCTTTTACTGGTCATTTTGTATTCTTTCACTGTTACTTTATGCAAATTGAGAAAATATGAATATATATATTCTAATTTTCCCTCTTATACAGAAGGCAGAATATTTTTTATACTGTTCTGGACCTTATTTTTATATTTAACAATGTATCCTGGAGATCAGGGGCAGATCCAGATTTTATGAAGTATAAAGCTTATATATTGGGGGGGCATCTTTAAGAAAAAAAAATGCAAAATTAAAAATATAAAATTAGATACAGGGTCTAAGAGAGTGAGGGGTCCTAAAAACTTAACCCTTATTAGCTTCACAGTAAATCTACTTCTGCTGAGAGCTTTCCGTATCAGTCCGTGTAGAGTTTCCCCATTACTTTTTTTTTTTTTAATAGTTTCATAGTATTCCATTTTATGGGTATGTATGTCATTTGTTTTTGCTAAAACACTTGACTTTTTGTATCTAGACATTTGTCCTACTCTGGGGACAAACAGTGCTCATGAGTGGGAACTACCTTTCTGAGGCATTTAACATAACCGACCATATTCTCTTTCTTAAAACTACCATATCTTTTGCCTTCTTATACATTATTTAATTTGTTTGCTCCCTCCTCTCCTGCCTTCTTGATAACTACTTCTCAAAACATAATTTTTAGTTCTTCTAGCTCTACCTATAATAAACGCTAGTGTGTATTAAGGTTCTTTCTTAGGTTGTATTCTTAATCTGTGGTCTATACCTTGTTGTTTATTTAGCTTGTTTCCCAAGGCTTCATTTATCAACTATATGTCTATTCACTCACTTTTTTTAAAATAGACTTTACTTTCTTATTGCAGTTTTAGATTTAGAAAAAAATTGTACAGAAGTACAGGAAGTTTCCATATATATTCCTCTCTCCCCTGCACAGTTTCTCCTATTATTAGCATCTTTCATTCCTTAGTACATTTGTTACAATTGAACCAATATTTATATATTCTTATTAACTGGAGTCCACAGTTTACATTAGGGATCACAATTTTGGTCGTGCAGTTCTATGGGTTTTGACAGTGTATAATGTCACATGTGTATCCACCATTTTGGTATGATACAGAGTAGTTTCACTGCCCTAAAAATGTCCTGTGCGCCCCCTCTCTCTGACCCTGATCTTTTCACTCTCTATAGTTTTGCCTTTCCAGAATGTCATTACAGTTGGAATTATACAGTATTTAGTTTTTTGGACTGGTTTCTTAAACTTAGCAGTATACGTTTAAAGTTCCTTGGTGGCATATCTTCAAGATAGCTGATTCTTTTCTTGGCTGTTTCCAGTCTACTAAATGCGCCATTTATGTTAGTGTTTTTGACTTCTTTCATTTTCTTTTTTTTAGATTTTTTACTGAGGTAAATATATATGTAACAAAACATTTGACATTTCAACAACATTCACGTGTACAGTTCAGTAACATTAATTATGCTCATCATGTTGTTCAACCATCACTTTTATCCTTTCCCAAATTATACCATTACTCTTAACAGAAACTCGGTGTCCCCTAAGCATTGAGTCCTCCTTTTCCCCTCTTTCATTTCCCTTTGAATGTTTCTTAGAGTTTCAATCTCTCCTTAAATAGATCCCATCTGTTCCTGCATGTTGATAACTTTTTCCATTAGCCTTCTTAGCATACTAATTGCAAAACCAAAAAAAACCCTTTGCCGTCAGAGTCAATTCCGACTTGTAGTGACCCTATGAGACAGAGCAGAACTGCCCCACAGGGTTTCCAAGGAGCAGCTGGTGGATTCGAACTAATCATAGTCATTTTAAATTCCTGGTCTGATAATTCCAACATCTCGGCCATATCTAAGTCTGGCTCTGATGTTTGTCCTGTCTCTGTCTCTTTAGACTGTATTTTTTTTTTTTTTTTGGCCTTAGAGTATGCCTTGTAATTTTTTGTTGAAAGCCAAACATGATGTATTGGATAAGAGTAACTGAGGTTCTTTTGGTCGTAAAGTTCTGTTGATACTGATATGATGGTAAGGTATGTGTGCCGGGGAAGCATTCTATAGTTCTATGATTAGGTCTCAGTTTTGTAGTGAGCCTGTGACCCTGGTGACCTTCACAAATGCTTTTAAGCTCCCTGACCCCTCGCTCTATAGGTGAAACAGGAAGGCTGGAGGGGCCTGGAGCTGGGCATTTCCTTTCCCCACATCCAACTCTCTTCTCACACTGAGGGCTGGAGTTTGGCAATTCTCCCATGCAGAAGGTTAGATGGGGCTGGAGCTGGGTATTTTCTCTCCTTGAAGTTGATTAGGCTCTGATAAAGCCCACATTAGCTAGGCTCTGGTAGTTTCCCTTGAGGACAGGCTATTGTCAAGAACAGGGCACTATATCAAGATGGTTACCATATTTTTATGCAAATAATGTGCTTTATATGTTTGTTTGCCAACCGCACCCTCTCTCAGTGAGATATTTTTGTTTAAGTGTGCTACGCTAATTTTTTTTTTATATGCTGCTGTAAAAAAAAAAATACATTGTGTTATTTGCATAAAAATATGGTACTTTTTCCCTCCCCTTGCCAGAAGCACAAAGGGATTTTTTCTCTGAGAGTTGCAGTGAAAACCTAGCGGGGCTCCTGGAGGTGAAACTCATGAAAGTGTGGGAGTCCCTCCCGAGGCTGGGCCTCCAGGAGGTTTTATCTCTTAAGCTTGTTATTCATCTACATTTCATATACATAAATCTACATTTCTATTCCATATCTTTCTCTTGAGTTTCAGACCAATATTTCCAATTGTTGATTGGATTTCTCATTTTGGATGGGCCGTGGGGAGCTCAACATCAACGCATTTAAAAACTTAATGAAAAAAAAAAAAACCTTGATGAATGATCTTTCGTATCTCTATCCTGTTTCTCCTATTTGTAGCCTTGATTAATATTACCATCATCCACCAAAATAATTTATTTAAAAATGAGTGCTTACAATGTGTGAAGCTCACTGCTAAGTCCTATGGGCACTGTTCTCTTCCTAGCCTTTCTTTCACCACTCTCAATTAGTAACTGAATCCTGTTGATTATATCTCCTAAATCAACTACCTCTTATCTCCATATCCAAAAACACTACTTTAATTCAGAACCTTAACAACTCTAAGGGTGCCTACCATTTTTCTGTATGAAGCTTTGATATCTTTTTGTTAATTGTCTTACTATTTAAGGTATTTAAAAAAGTAGATTTGGAGCCAATGAATCAACCATCGTCATAGTTAAATTCTCAATTAGTTCCAGGTCCTAGATTGCTAGATTGTATCACTTTGTAGGCTTTCTTTTTGTTTTGTCAGTATCTCAAATTTTAATTTAAACTAAATTGTAAATAAAATGTCAGAATGAATGTGATGCTGTTACTGAACCCAAACGTTAAATTTTCTTTTTATTAAACTACTTACTAAATTGATTTTAAAAAGACAAAATGTAAGCCAGTTTGAAAATTTACTAGAAGAGGCAACAAAATATTATTCAAATTAAACCTAAATCAAATTACTTTTTTCATTTGGTTAAATTCCTATTACTCAAAAGGCATAAATGCCTATGTAGTTTGAGCTTCTACTTTGTTTCTTAACTTATCATTTTATTATCTACTCAAATCAAATGTGGTAACTTTCATTTTTGTTCTCATATTGTTTTAGAAATTAAGGCACCTGATCTCCTGCGCTGTGAAAGAGGAATATGGGCACGTTGGAATCTTTCAGTAACTTCCTCAAACTTCTGTTTTCTTTGTTGAAGTACTTGTTCTCTGAGTTGGTGTTCTCTTTCTTCTTGCTCTTTTCGTTTTTCTTCAAAGGCTCTATATTTAAAATGTAAAGTACATAACAGAATTAGGCAATAAGTTTTAAAAACTTAAACACAGGAAGTTATTTCAAAACAACGTACTTATATAATGGTATTTTCATTATTTCAGAATTTTATTTACTTAGAAACAAAAAAATTTAGATGAAAAAAAAGGCCCTTGGTTTTTCTTTTCGATCAGAAGTTTAACACTGGTTGTCAGATTTGAACTATGTTAAAAACTTGGACAGTTTTCATAAAAATCTTGATTTTCAAATTCTCTTGAAAATTTGGAGATTTAGCAACGCCAGACTCTTATTCACACTTGGCTACAAATACTGGAAATAGTCCCTACAACTCTCTATTTTTCCTATACCTGTTTATTTCATTTATTTCTGATTATCCCTAAGCACTTGGGTTTATATTCTGTACTTTAAATTGTACTGTCTCAAAAATTAATTTGTCCATGGAAAATGTGTGCCTGTGTGCCTGTGATTAAATAAATTACTGCACATGAGAAAAGTGAAAAGGCATATCTGGTGGAGAAAACCTCCAAGGGAACCTGCCTAATAGATAACATTGGGGGCAGGTGACAACAACTCTTTGAGATTTGGACTGCCACACCATACTTCTGAAGATCTCCACTTCCTAGAGCATTATTTAAATCTAAATAACTCAGATTTAGGAAACTATACTTCTGGGGTATAGGGCTGTAGATCTAATGGTCCAACTTGAAGGATATGGGAGTGTTATGGATGGAACTGTGTCCCCCAAAAATGTATGTCAACTTGGCTAGGCCATGATTCCCAGTATTGTTTTATTGTCCACCATTTTGTGATATGACGTGATTTTCCTATGTGTTGTAAATCCTACCTCTATGATGTTACTGAGGTGGGATTAGCTGCAGCTATATTAATGAGGCAGGACTCAATCTACAAGATTAGGCTGTGTCCTAAGTCAATCTCTCGAGATATAAAATAAAGAAGCGAGCAGAGAGACATAGGGACCTCATATCACCAAGAAAGTAGTGCCAGGAGCAGAGCGTGCCCTTTGGACCCAGGGTCCCTACACAGAGAAGCTCCTAGACCAAGGGAAGATTGATGACGAGGACATTCCTCTAGAGCCAACAGACAGAGAAAGGCTTCCCCTGGAGCTGGCTCCCTGAATTCAGACTTCTGGCCTACTAGACTGTGAGAGAATAAACTTCTGTTTGTTAAAGCCATCTACTTGTGGTATTTCTGTTACAGCAGCACTAGATAACTAAGACAGAATTTGGTACGAGAAAAGTGGGGTGCTGCTCTAACAGATACCTAAAATGTGGAAGTGGTTTTGAAACTGAATGGATAGAGGCTGGAAGAGTTTTTAAGTGCCTAGTAGTAAAAGTCTAGACTGTCTTGAAGAGACTGTTGGTGGAATTATGGACATCAAAGACAACTCTGGTGAGGACTCAGAAGGAAACGAGGAGAGCTGCTACACTGGAGACAGTGCAGACAGTAAGAAGCAGCAGCAGAGAACTAGCAGCAGGAGAACCAGGAGACCAGCATGAGACAGCACTGGAGCTGACCCATGGAGCAAGAGAGTTGACTGCCTTTGAGCTGAAGTTTACTGGAGGAGTGGGGTGCCTTCAGGCACTTACCTGTGGAGATAAAGAGCTTTGGAACACTTGCCCCAGCAGGGCAGACACAGGCTGAGAGGCCCGAGGGCTGAGAGGCCAAGGAACCAGGAAGCAGAAACTGAAGAGACAAGGAACACAGGAAGCAGAGCTACCTCACTCTCAAAGCGTAAGGCCACGACCTCTGGAGTCCCAAAGGGTGGACTTGCTACTCAGATGGACTACAATGTTATAGCAGCACTAGATAACTAAGACACAGGAGGTTGTGGTGGTGCCACAGATGGGGAAGAAATTTTTTACTTCCCAAAGTAATCTTCTTTAAGAATCCCTCAAGGTCTTTGATACCAAGCATGTGTCCTCAATATTAAGTAATATACAATGCAAATGCAACTTTAATTTCCTTCTTTCAACTTGATTTCTTCCTCTAAGCCCCTCCTTACAGAGACATTGCAGCTGCACAGTCCATTAGAAATAAAACATAAGCTGTGTATGTAATTTTAAATTTTCTAGTAGCCATATTAAAAGGCGAAACTAATTTTAACAATACATTTTACTTAACTTGATATATCAAAAATATTATCATTTCAACATCAGTATAAAACTTATTTATATATTTTATATTCTTCTTTTTTTTGTACTAAGTGTATTTTACACTTAAAATACATCTCAATTTGTCTCTGACTGAGGGTCTTATGCTTTCTTTTAGCCTACCATGATATACATGAAGTTGTGGTAGGTTAAGTTGTTAGACTGAAAGTAAGGTAATGCTCCTTGTTTTAAAGCTACTTTGGCTGATGTTAATATAGTCAAATAAGTTTCTTATGCTTATGCTTTATAGTAAGTTTTATTTTATTTTATTGTACTTTAGATGAAGGTTTACATAACAAATAGTTCTCATTAAACAGTCAGTACACATTTGTTTTATGACAACAACCCCATGACATGTCAACACTCTCCCTTCTCGACCTTGGAGGACCTTTTTTT
>NW_004444084.1:2920011-2921322 GCF_000243295.1 Trichechus manatus latirostris
TTTTGGTGAGTGTGATTATGATATGCCTTGGTGATTTTCTTTTGGGGTCTATCCTATATGGGGTTCATTGAGCTTCTCGGATGGTCAGCTTTTCGTCTTTCATGATACTGGGGAAGTTTTCTGTCAGCAATTCTTCAATGATCCTCTCTGTGTTTTCTGTTTTCTCCCCGTTCTGGAACTCAGATCACTCACAAATTTTTGCTTTTGGTTGTATCCCACATAATTCTCAGGGTTTCTTCATTTTTCTGTTCTTTTTTCTGATTTTTCCTCAAACAGAGTTGTATCCAAGTGTTTGTCTTCAGTTTAGCTGATCCTATCTTCCATCGTTTCAAATCTGTTCCTCAGCCCTTCTATGACACTGTCCATTTCTGAAATCTTGTTGTTTATCTTTTTGATTTCTAATTGTTGTTTTTGTATGGTTTCTAGTTGTGAATTTATTTTAGCATTTTGTTCCCGTATTATTTTCTTGAATTCTTCCATTTTTTTGGTCTGTATTTTCCACGAATTTGTCTGCCTTTTCCAAGAATTTGTCTATTTTTTCCTCATTTTTGTCTGCTTTTTGCTTCAATTCTTGGATAATTCTAAATATTAGAGATTTTAATTCCCTATCAGGTAGCTCTAGTGCCTTTTCTTCTACTGGAAAGTCATCTGGTGTTTTATTTTGGATGACTACTGGAACCATCCTGTCCTGTTTTTGTATATGTTTTGATATTGTCTGCTGTCTTCATGGCATTCTGTAGTTATTTTCCTCGTTTACTGATTGTAGATTTGTTTCTTCCTGCTTTTTTGTTTTATTTGTTTGAGCAGGCAGGCTGTGTGTTCTTTGTTGTTTGCTCGACTGTGGGCACGATACTTTTCACCTCCTTCTCTAATAGGCAGGGTCAATCACTCAGGTATGGTACAGCAGGGCAGGTTCAGCTGAAGGGGAGTTGCTGGGATGGGTTGTTTGTGGCACATACTAGGGTTGACAGTGCGGACTGGGAATCAGTGCAGGGCAGGTTCCAGTAGGCCATGCCTGTGCTGCTTGGGAGTGTGATGTTCACCGCATGGTGCAGGTAGGCAGGAAGGAGTGGGGAGGTTGTGATGTGTGGAGCTAGGATGGGTACGGGAAAGATGAGAGAGAGGAGAGAGGAACAAGAGCCAAAAACATACACACAAACAAAAAAGAGTGCTAAGGGAGCTTGCTATTGGAGTGGAGAGATGAGAGACTGAGAAATTAGGAAAAACAAAATGAAAAAAAAAAAAAATAAAGGGTAAAAGAAAAAGATGAATAAATTGAGAAACTGGAAATGAAGAAAGACAAAAAGGGAA
>NW_004444084.1:2921422-2964363 GCF_000243295.1 Trichechus manatus latirostris
AAAAAAAAAAAAAGAAAAAGGGTAAAGGTAAAAAATGAATAAATCGAGAAGCTGGAAATGAAGAGAGACAAAAAGAGAATAAGAGAGAGAAGAAAACAAAACAAAGAAACAAAAAAACAAAAACCGAAAAGAAAAAAGAAATGCACCCAGGGATGTCCCTGTGCGTCTGCGCAGAGTAAAGGAGTAGCTTCCAAGCTGCACGGTACTGCCCGGCTAGAAGTGGCTCCTAAGCCAAGAAAAGAAAAAGAAAACAAACAAACAAATAAATTAAAACAGAATAAATCAGAGCAAACAAACCAAAAAAAGCCCTGGGGGTCCCACCAGCATGGTGTCACAGGCTGGGAAGCAGTTTCACTGTCGAATGGTGTTTCACAGCCTTTCAGGAAGAAGCAAAGATGGCTCACGGAGCCAGGTATTTGAGAGAAAGGAGGGGGAGGTGGTGAGAGGTAAGGAAGAAATCTAAAGAAGCAGAAAAAAGCAACACCAGCACCCAGCAAATGGCTCTCAGGGAACCGGCCAGTGCGGGCTGTTGGAATCCAACCGACACTGGGGTGAAGCTGGTGCTTCCCGGCCAAGAGACTGTGGCCACAGGAAGCAGAGGAGGCCAAGTGGGGGTGAAGAAGGGTGGGTGGTGGGAAAGCGTATATCACTGGTTACCACTTGTTTTGTCTCCTGCTGGAAGCTCCGTGAAGCTGCTTTTTCGTAACCCCTGTTCGCTGATCTCCAATAGAAGTCCAAGATGGCAGATCCGTGCTGCAGTAGCTGATAGGGGCCTCTGCATGTATCTCTCCTTGCTCTCTGTTCTCCATCAGTTTCTTATTCCATTTGGTGCTTGGCTGAGTTCTTTATCTCTTCATTTGATGCTTAGGGTTTCAGGACTGACATGTGACTCTATTTGACTGAGTTTTTCAGATCCACGCTGTGGAGGGACAGCGTGGTGCTTCTGAGTATTGTGCTGTGTTGCCTGGAAGTCCTATAGTAAGTTTTGAAATAAGGTAGTATGTATCCTCCAATTTTGTTTTTCTTCAAGATTGTTTTACCTATTCTAAGTACTTGTTTTTCCATATAAATAAACCTAACTGGGTTTTTGAGTAGAATTGAAGGGTCAATTAATCAGGAAGACATAAAAATCATATATGTGTATGCATCTAATAACAGCTTCAAAATATATGAAGAAAAACTGACAGTTTATTAAAGGGAAAAATTGACAAATCCACAATCATAGTTGTAGATTTATAACACCTCTCTCTTTATAATTTATAGAATAACCAGACCCAAAAAATCAGTAAGAATATAGAAGACTGGAACAACACTATCAACATTATTGACCTAATTGCTATTTATAGAACAACAATTATTTATACACAACAATTGTAATGAACATTCTTTTCAAGTATACCATAATAAATCTTATGTTTGGTCATTAAATAAATGTCAATGAATTCCATAAGATTAAAATTCACAGAGTATGTCCTGTAAAACATACCAGTTTACAAAATATAATTGAATTAGAAACGTATTAAGATACCTAAAAAAGCTCCAAGCGGGTGGTAATTAAAGAAACATATTTCTAAATAAGCCATGGGTCAAAGAAGAAATCAAAAAGGAAATAAGAAAACATTTAAACTACATAAAAATGAAAAATACAGCCTATCAAAATTTGTTAAATGCAGTTAAAAGAATGTTTAGAGGAAAATTATAACTTTAAATGCTTGTATCAGAAAAGGAAAAAGGTTTAAAGTCAGTTATTTTGGTTTCTACTTTAAGAAGCTAGGGAAGAGCAAATTCATCCTAAGGTAAGAAGAAAGAAAAAAAAAAAAAAGACGAGAAGAAACCAATGAAACAGCAAATTAAAAATAGAGATAATTAACACAGACAAAAGTTGCTTTTTGAAAATATTAACAAAATTGATTAACTCGTAGCAAGAATGATGGGAAAAAAAGGGCAAACATAAATTATCAATATTATGAGTGAAAGAGAAGCTATCATTAGGAATACCATAGACATTAAAAGAATAATAGGAGACTATTATAAACAAAAGGAATCCTAGTGGCGCAGTGGTTAAGTGCTCGGCTGCTCACATAAAAATTGGCAGTTCGAACCTACCAGCTGCTCCGAGGGAGAAAGATGTGGCAGGTAGTTTGCTTCTGTAAAGATTACAGCCTTGGAAACCCTATGAGGCTGTTCTACTCTGTCCTGTAGGGTTGCTATAAATTGGAATCGACTTGATGGCAACAGGATTATAAACAACTTTATGTTGATAAATTAAACAATTTAGATAAAATGCACCAATTTCTCAAAAGACAAAACTTACCAAAACTGACAGAGAAGAAAAAAAATTATGAGGAACTCTATATTTACTAATAAAATTTAATTTGTAATTAAAAGCTTGACACAATGAAAAGTCAAGGTTCAGATATTTTACTAGCATTTTGTGTCAAACATTTCAAGGAGAGACAACAATCTTATACAAACTTTTCCAGAATATAGAAGTGGCATTTACAATAGCATCACAAAATACAAAATACGCAGAAGTAAATTTAACAAAAGACATTCAGGACCTCTACGTTGAAAACCAGAAAATGATGCTGAGAAAAATTAAGGAAAGAAAAAAAAAAAGGAGAGGTATGCCATGTTCATGAATTTCATAAATTGCAAGCCTCAATATTGTTATGATATCAGTTCTCCCCCATTGATCTATAGATTCATGACAATTCTACTCAAAACCCAGTTAGGTTTATTTATATGGAAAAACAAGTACTTAGAATAGGCAAACCAACCTTGAAGATAAACAAAATGAGAGGACACACACTACCTTATTTCCAAACTTACTATAAAGCAGTGGTTCTCGGCTGGGGGCAAGTCTGACCCCCCGCCCAGCGGACATCTAGTAATGTCTGGAGACATTTTTGATTACCATGATTGTGAGGTGCTACTGTCATCTAGTGGGTAGAGGCCAGGGAAGCTGCTAAACATCCTACAATGTACAGGATAGTGCTCCCCACCTCCCAACAAAGAATTACCCATCCAAAAAGTTAATAGTATCGCTGTTGACAATTACTGCCATAATGATACAATAATCAAGACAATGTAGTATTGGTATAAGCATAGACAAACAGACCAATAGAAAAGAATATGGGGTCATGATCAGAGATTGAGATACCTGAAATTGAGATTTTGGAGGTGGAGGAGTAATTGATTAAAAAAAAAAAAAGTCTAGGAAATGACTAAGGGAGTGAGTTGAGTAGGTGAGATGAGGTGTCACTGAAAGTCAAGAAAGTGACAGGCCACTAGGTTGGATGGATGGTCTATGCAGATATTGAAATTACCAAGAACGATCACTGAAATAGTGGTAGGGAGACAAAACTGTGAGCAGGTGCTAAAACTTTTAAGGAATGACACACCGAATCTGTAGAGAACTGCAGTAAGGACAGGTAGTGATGAGCAATGTAGTCTTGTGGCAGGTGCTTTAAGAGTTGGGGGATTTTTAGGGAGAAGGGGGAGCAATGTGAGAAGTGGCAATGAGAAGCAAGGATGACTCCTTATATCTTATTCTATTTATCAAGTATTTACTAGTAAGTCTTTTCACTTTCTACAATATCAACTTCTACCTCAAATCCTTTATCATACAGACAACAGAAGTCATAAGCAAAGAACTTGTTACATACCTAAAAAATTACTTGCATCTGTATTTACCTCAATTTGAGGTTCTAGGGACAGTTTCTAATACAATCGTATATTTTCAGCTGCTTTCAGTCTTAATATTTTTGTGTGTAAGTTTTCCATGTTTACTTTCTTCACAAAGGCACTGTATATGTGGGTGTTTATGTGATTGACTTTTGTATTATGGTTTGGGAAATATTATCAGGGTGCTAGAGAATGAGACAGAAAGGAACTTTGGGGAAAGTCCACTGGCAAAGGAAAATTCTTGTCACTACATGTAAGTTTAAAATCAGGAAAGGTGTGTGTCAGGGTTGTATCCTTTCACCATACTTATTCAGTCTGTATGCTGAGCAAATAATCTGAGACACTGGACTATATGAAGAAGAACACAGCATCAGGATCCGAGGAAGACTCATTAACAACCTGTGATATGCAGATGACACAACCTTGCTTGCTGAAAGTGAAGAGGACTTTGAAGCACTTACTCATAAAGATCAAAGACTACAGCCTTCAGTATGGATTGCACCTCAACATAAAGAAAACAAAAATCCTCACAACTGGACCAATGAGCAACATGATGAATAATGGAGAAAATATTGAAGTTTTCAAGGATTTCATTTTACTTGGATCCACAGTCAACGCTCATGGAAGTAGCAGTCAAGAAATCAAATGACATATTGCATGGGGCAAATCTGCTACAAAAGACCTGTTTAAAGCGTTGAAAGGCAAAGATGTCACTTTAAGGATTAAGGTGCACCTGACCCAAGCCATGGTATCTTCAATTGCCTCATAAGCATGTAAAAGCTAAACAATGAATAAGGAAGACTGAAAAAGAATTGATGCCTTTGAATTATGGTACTGGTGAAGAATATTGAATATACCATGGACTGTGAGAAGAAGGAACAAATCTTTCTTGGAAGAAGTACAGCCAGAATGCTCACTAGAAGTACAGAGGGCAAGACTTTGTCTCACATACTTTGGACATGTTATCAGGAGGGACCAGTCCCTGGAGAAGGACATCATGCTTGGTAGAGAGTTAGCAAAAAAGAGGAAGACGCTCAATGAGATGGATTGAAACGGTGGCTGCAACAATGTACTCGAACACAGCAATGATTGTGAGGATGGCGCAGGACTGGGCAGTGTTTCGTTCTTTGTACATAGGGTTGCTATGAGTCAGAACGGACTTGACAGCAACTAACAACAAAAACAACATATAAGGTGACCTGTGAAAAATGGAATAATAATAATAAACATTCATTAAGTGCTTACTATGGCCAGGCACTGTATATGCTAAGGATTATCTCATTTTATCCCATAACAACTTTCTGAGGTATTTTACAGATAAACAGAATCTTAGAAAGGCTAAGTAATTTGTTCAACGTCACGTAACCACTAAGAGGAAGAACTAGAATTCTAAAGTAGGCAGTCTGACCTTGCCTGGTTTTTAACCACCCTATTATACACTGTTGTAGTTAAGTGCCTGTATCTATACACTAGATAACAGCATTTTTGTAATTTTTCTCTTTTCCTTCAAAGTACCCCAGCCCTCAACATCTACACATAACACAAGTTTGTCCTCCCATGGAACCCTAAGCCGAACTTTATCATAGTATTTATCTCATTAAATTGTAATTATCTACTTACTTGTATGTATTGTTTATTAGATCCTAAGTGCCATAAGGACAGTGTCTGTGTCAGCACATAGCACAGTGCTTGGAAAATAGCAGGAACAAGGTAGATTTGCTGAATAAGAGAATTAATTACACTCAGTCAGTCTCCCCCCATCAGACTCTAAGTTCATTGAGTGCAAGGATTGAAATTTTAATTTCTAGAATTCCTTGGCCTAACATAAAGCTTTGCACTTGGTAGATGCTTAATCGATAATTGCTGAATGAATGCTTGATCATATTTCAACTTCAAATATGATCAGAACACTTTTAAAAGAATTTATCTATTATTTTGATGGACTGACTTATCTGCTGGGGATCTAACAGCAGGTAAAATACACATCGTCCATGTACTCATTTATAATCTAGTGGGACAATCTAACAAAAACCAAGTAAACAAAGAATTGTTAATTGTTGTAAGATGCTATGAAGTAAAGAAACTCTAATGTGAGATAGAGAGCCAGGGGCACCAACTTCAGATAAGGTAAACAGGGAATACTTCTCAGAAGACATGACATTTAAGCTAACATTTTCAGAATAAGGAGACCAGTCATACAAAGAACGGTGAAAAGAATGCTCTAGGCACAAGAGACAGCCGCAAAGGGCTGGACAGGGTGCGTGTGCGGGGTGGGGGGTGGGGATGGGAGTTGGGGGAGAGGACTTTGCATGTTTGAGAAATTGAGAAAATATCACCAGTTTAACAAAGTTTGCCAATAAGGAATGATAAATTTATTTCTGAATCTAAGAGGTGGTATTCTCCTTGCTATAATCAGGAAGTCATTTTGACAGCAAATTATCATCACTAATATTTCATACTGTTCCACAACGGCCCCATTGTCAGGTATAAAATGCAGAGAGAAAGTACGAATAGTTTCATATAGCACTTGCCAGGACCACAGGAAATAAACCCTATGTTAGTTTTAATCAAATTGAACCAGGGATGGAATGTAACCAACAGGCAGAAGTTTCCACTCCTGAATTCAACGACAGGCCCCATAAAAATAGGCCTTAGTAAGCAATTTTAGCAATGATTAATACAGTTCTTTCCTTTCCTCACTGAACGGCTAGTTACTGAGTTCCTTTTATGCTACTATGTACCAGGCACTGTGGTAAGTCCTGTGGGAACAGAAGGAACTGGTGGTAAAAATTAGTAAGCTCCTCTACCATTGTAGGGAAAAGTATTTTGCTGCTTTCCATTAACTCTAGAATTAGCCCCTTTTACAGAAGAAACGCAGTCTGCCTTAGCCACTTTTGAAGGGTCTATTTACATGTGCAGTTCTGCCCCATGAAAGGCGTAGAACACCTTGGTTCAAAGTGAGCCACATCATTAATTGATGGCCATATGCCAAACTGTTTGTTCTGGTTTCCCAGGAGTCAACAGCTATGGGATATCATGTTCTTCTGTTGGAAATATTCTTAAGTAGTAAACAAATAACCATCATGGCAACAACTTTCTTTAACAATGAAACCTAAGCAGTGGTATTGAGAGTACCTGAGGTTATAGGAGACACAGAATTGGAGCACTTGCCTTTTGTGATGCATTTCTTTTTTTCTGGATGGAATCATATTTTAGATTTAGGTAGTTACAACTTTCTAGAGATATGATCCAATTTAAGTTTGAAACACAACCACAGTTCAAGATAATCAGAAATTAAAGAAATTTAAAAATAGCAACAAAGTATCACTTTCAAATAAAAAATGCAGGGGAAAAGAAATAGTTTTTAGGAACAAAACATAACATTTTTAACAAACAGTAATACCAACAGCCTATACAAAATAAAAGTAAACTCGAGAGCATACTGTGAGTTTTCACTGCTTGGCAAATAAATGTGCGTCTCAGATTATTAATCTCATACTTGCCAGGACTGAAAATTAATTGAAATCCCTAAAATCTAGATCTGAATATTTTCCAACTGATTGTTTTTCACTTGACTGAAAAAGAAAACAAATTAAAAGTAAAAAAATGACCCATAACACACTATTTGTGGGGAAAATACCCAATCAACAAAGAGCTATATTCTGAGTTACCAGATAGAATTAGCAATGTTCACAATACAAAGGAAAAATATCATAGTACCTCACTTCTCCAAAGGCTAAGGTAACAGCCAAATAAACATGCCAACAACAATTAACTAAAGTTCATAAATTTTAATCATAAAAGTCTCATAAGTCCTTATTCACAGTCCATATATTATTATTTTTTATTGTTGTTGAAAGTGTATCCAGCAAAACATACACCAACAGTTTCTACATGTATAATTCTGTGGCACTGATTACATTCTTTTGAGTTGTGTAACCACTCACACCCTCCTTTTCTAAATTGTTCCACCCCCAGTAACAAACCCACTGCCCCCTAAGCTTCCTATCTGACCTTTCAAGTTACTGCTGTCGATTTGATCCCATATAGACAGTTCTTCAAAAGAGCACAATGCTCAAGGCAAACATTCTCTACTAATTAAGCTAACCTATTGTGTGGTTTAAAGAACACATCAGAGGATATTTTTGATTTAAGGTTTAAAGATTATTTCAGGGCAACAGTTTTGGGGATTCACTGAGCCTCAATGGCTCCAGAATGTCTGGATTCCATGAGAATTTGGAATTGTCTTCTGCATTTTTCTACTTTTGGTCGGGATTATATAGAATCTTTGATCAAAACATTCAATAATGGTAGCTGGAACAGCCCATTTATTCTTATCTTAGATTTAGTTCTAATAAAATTATGTTTACCAGGTCATAATGTATTAGAAATCTCAAAAAAGAACGGTAACAATGCATCTAAAGGGAAAAATACACTCCTCACTTATCAACATGGTTAGGTTCCAAAGATAAGGTCGTTACACAAAAATCAGCATAATGTGAAAATGGAGGATGACCACATCGGATCACAAAATGGAGGATGACTATATCATTACATAACTGCCAAGTTACATTATTACATAACTGCCAAACCACTGAGAATCATGGCCCAGCCATGTTGACACATAACCTCAACCATCACAGCCAGTGTTACTCTCGCCTCACCTATGGTGTTTGTTACTGCCAGATGTATGTTGTTAATGAGCAAAATAGTTGGATGATAGATTTTTTACTATTGTCATAAATGCGAATTGTCAGATAATGAGACAGTCGATAATTGAGGAGTAGGTACACTAACATCAAAAAGAGGCAAGTTATGCTTACGAGATGTTGGGTTAGACACACTTTTTTGCTATTCTTCCCACTAAGTACAATTAAAAACCTGGGATATTATATATGAAACAAACACAAGAAGACTCTAAAAGGTGGAGAGAAGGAGGCAGACTGGCTAGGGACCTCTGGACCTATGGAATGACATGGTACTAAGTTCTCTGGGTTTTCTTTTTCCTTTATATATCCCAAATGTGGAGCAGAAGAAGTTGGTGACATGAAAACGCTAACATGCTCAGATTACACAGTAAAACCTGTGAAAGCCAGAACCTGTATAAGGTGAAAACCTATCAGAGAAGGAAAATTCAAATATTTTGCACTAAAATGAGCGATAGAAAAGTGGTAAGACTACACACCTGTCAAAGGTGGAAAACCTGCGAGACCCGGAAAAATAAGGCAGTCCCATCAAGTTCCGGCTCTCACAGGTTTCACTGTAGCTTAGCTCACATTATAGTGTTTCAAACTATCTGAAGACTCTCTTTGAACTCTTCTTAAAAATTTACTTAAATTTCTTTTCCTCATGAAGTTACATTAAATCATATTATTTCCATTTTCTAAAGGTTAATTGTAGAATGGATTAAACAAATAAATTCTTCTGACATAATGTTAAATCAGTGGTATTCAATAAGCTACGCTTGTTGCGTGAATAAATGCCTCCTTGCTTATTTACCAAAACATAGTTCTGAGTAGTAAATGAAAAGCATATAATAATTAAGTCCATTTATTTCCTTTATGTTTGTGTGTATACTAAAATTGGAAGACAGGCCTGATGATGTACTTCCAAAAAATCAGCCATTGAAAACCATATGGAGCAGTTCTATTCTGCACACAAGAGGTTGCCACGAGTAGGAACTGGCTCAATAGTAACTAACAACAACAATAACAATACAAAGCAGCATATTAGGAAGTTACCTGAGGGTGTACTCTGGAAAACTAATGGGGTAAAACAAAAGAAGAGACAACCTGGGAGGCAAGAAACTGTAGCTCCAATCCAAAAAAGCTATGCCAGTTGTGCCTGTTGGAGTAGGAGGATAAAGGGAGGCTTCTGGAGGGAAACAAAGGGGGCCTCCTGAATAGCTACTAACAATGCAAAACTTGAGAATGTGATAAAAGCAAAGCACAGAATGCAAGAAAAAAAATTTACTGAAAAGAAATGCAAGAAAGTAGTAAATAAGAAGCAAATGAAAATATGCATGATTTTAAGCGATTGATGGAAATAAGAGCACATGGAAACATTTTCCTTTGAGAAGTGCTGGGGACACACTAAAAATGTCAAAGTGTAACTGACAAATGATGGAAGGCAATTGTCTCTCCTCATAGCAAAAATACTTAAAAAAAATCCTGTGACTATAATGTGAGTAGAGAACATAAACTTAGATGATGTGAAGTAAAAATAGATAGAAAAAAAGGCATGTTAAAAAAGGCCAAGTAATAGACATCCTCTGAAATTCAGAAGAACACAAATAATTTTGGTCCCTTTGTAAAAGGTCAAGTATGGAGACAAATGATTAGTCTCTTAAAAGAAATTTTTAGATGATTTTATATAGCATTTTAGGGTAACAGAAAAATAAAACACAGTAAAATTGTACTGGAAAATGTTCTGCCTCTTAGAATTTTAAACCAAAGTTTCTCCTGTATATTTTCTACATCTTAAGAGTGTTTGATGAGAGAAGTGGGAATGTTGTGAATCAAATTCTATATGCAAGCCTTCTATTTCACAGAGCAATTCAATTATTGGAAAATTTGACAAATATTTATTAAACAATAAAAATAAACTTAATAACCAAGAACTACTGTGCCAAACACTGTGATATTTTTACATATGTTCTCAAATATTCCTCTTTACATTACCTTTGCTCTATACAACAACCTCTTGAACTAGGTGTTATTAATTCCAGTGATAATGAGAAAACTGAGGCTGAAAGAGACTACATAACTTGCTGTAACTCACAAGCTAGGATTTAAACCTAGATCTCTGACTCCAAAGCCTTTCAATGTATAATTATTGATCTTTATGTACTGAACACCTATTATGTGCCTTTCATAGTTCCCTTTAGTAGATAAAAGGTAAAACAAAAACACATGAAAAACAAAAACTAAAAAATAAGTTTCATTAAAGAATTTCAACTACACCAAAACAATGAAAGTGTTAATATAAAGAGACATGTAATACCAGAAAAAAACTACAGGCAAACAATTTTATATTTGCCAAATGGGATTTGCAACATATGTCAATGATGTAGTTAAAAAACTCTAGGGATTTTCTGCTCTTCGTGTACTGAAGAAATGACAAGGCAGAAAAAACAACAGTAAAAAATGGCAAAATCACTCTGTCTCACAATAAAAAAATATAATAATTAAAAAAGTCCTTAAAAATGTTAAGCAGTGACTGCAGGGTTTGTATTTCTACTTTATTTTGGGTTCCAGTTTCCATGGAAAGCTTTCTTCCTTTTTCTCACATTTACTCTCTTATTCATATTCCTTCTCATTTTTCTGATTGGATGAACGAAGGCAGTACATATAGAAAAATAATGCGGAAGTGAATAATAAATCAAAACCACAGTGATTCCATTAGAAACTAAATACTAACTAGCAATCTTTACATTCATCATAAAACACTACAGAAAAAGAAGATAACACACTCTATAGTCATTTTAAGAAGTATGTATGACCTTGTAAAAACGATTCTATGACAGGAAAAGACTAATATGGTCATAGGTAGTGAACTAGACAATATGCCACCATCCTTGTGCTTTAGGTAGAAAAACAATAATAAAATTTACAAAGCCACAAGGATCTTAATCGGTATTTTATACATAAAGCACTGTCATTGTTTAGGTTCATAAAATGCTACCAACTAGAGAAACTATTAAATTTACAATGCTTTTGAAAAATCTACACTTCTGAATAGAATATAATTACTTACTTTTTTCTTCGGTTTGACTCCACAAAATATTTACGTGCTCGATTTCGACATATTTTTTGTTGCTGCAGTAATATTTGGCGCTCTTCTTCTAAATTTTTCTCTAGATGGATTTTCATATCTCTAATAGTAGCATTAAGGATAATGGTTTATGTTTTTAGTGGATGAGTGTCAGTGCTAACTGATGAATGTATAACAGCCGCATCCTAATGATGTAATGATGTTTTTGTGGAATAATTGATATGTGTACACACAATTGTTAGTATATGACTGGCAGAGGCTTTACGTAAAAAATTCTGACTTGTTATTAAAACTTCAGACATATCTCTCCTTTATCTAGAAAGAAACTGGTTACTTTTCAGAAACCATGAGCTCAGATAAAGAGACTGCATATCTTTTCACTCATTGTTTCTGAATACTAACTAGCAAGATACCATCTTAGGCATGTACATAGGAAAAGGAAAGAAGGTTATATATTATTAGCAGAAAGTAGATGAATTAAACACTTCAATAGATCCTGTGAATCTACAGTATGAAAATTATATTCAATAAATAGCAGTATAACTGGAATGACTGGCAAAAGTTTAGTTATTTACAAAGTTAATGATTTATTTTTGGGTTCCCAAAAGAACAACAGGAAAACCATGCATAGTAATCTGTTTATCCAGAAAGTTGTCAAAGAAAATGAACATTTTGGTTATCCTAATCACCCATTTGTTTGAAATTATATAAAATTTAGCTTTATTTAAATATTGTATGGATGTGCTTCATTGATTTTCCCAGTTTTTAGCTGTGTTTCAACTGTCATTATTAAATAACTTTATCAATTTTATCACAATATTTCTGTTTTTAATGATTTTGAATTAAAAAAAGCTCATCTTGCATATCAATTACCACTTTATCACTATTCAGAGCCTCATCATTAGAGGTAGACATATAAGATTCTGCACTGAAGTTACAGATTATAGGACATACCTAGTTCCCTTTTGAGAATAAACAGTCTATTTTTTAAAAAAAACTTTTTTCCATAAAGTAGAGGTTCAAAATTCTCTTTAAACAATTGAATTAATCAAGCTTTTTTATACACCATAAACTATTAACAGTAAAACAGAATACAAGAAATACATTGACCAATAAATTATGCTGTACATAATTTAATTTGTTAATTCAAACTGTGTTAATTTCAGGACTCTACAATGCTTCTGAAGGAGCCCTGGTGACACAATGGTTAAGAGCTCAGGTGCTAACCAAAAGGTTGGCAGAAAGGTTGGCCGTTAGAATCCACCAGCCACTCCAGGATAAAAGACCTGGCAATCCGTTCCCATTAAGATCATAGCCTAGAAAACCCTATGGGGCAGTTGTACTCTGTCACATGGGGTCACTATGAGTCAGAATCTACTCAACGGCACAAAACACCACCACAGTGGTTCTGTGTAAATATTATAAACCGACCTTATTATATGTTTCAATACAATCAATTTACTTGAAGTTTATGGTTGTTCGAACCTGTTATGTTGCTATTTAACCACCTTTATACCATAAACCATAACTCATTTCACCTTGAATTTATTATATGATTTTGCACCATCTCAACATAAACATACCCACACACACTCACACGCATGATATTTCTTTTTTTTGGATGATTTACAAAAATTAAGCAAAAAGGGAAGGAAACCTGATTTTTGCTAGCACAGAAACAGCTCAAGGTTCATCTTTTTCTTCCTTAATAGAAGACTTTATTAGTAGAAGTCAGACTTGAACCAGATGGCTAGCAACTGAAAGTCATCACATGGCAGTGGAGGAAAGGGAAGCTTCTTTCAGGGTACACAGGGGCAGCAGTGTGTGTGTGTGTGTGTGTGTGTGTGTGTGTGTGTGTGTGTGTGTGTGTGTGTGTGTGTGTGTGTGTGTTGTGTCTGCGCGCGCGCGAATGTATGTGTGGGGAGGGTGGGGGCGAGAAGGTAGGTTGCTTCAGCTCAGTTGAGAAGCATGAAGGACTGTGCCTTAGGGAGATACAATTCTGTTCAACATGTTTGAGATCTCATGACAAGAGCATAAAGAAAAATCACAAATGTAATGTTTGTAATGTTTTGTCAACTATACGTTCTCAAATTTAATCAAAGGAATCTAAAAATATATATATAATTTTTGCCTGCTGAGTTATAAGGAATGCTGCTGCTCTGCATATTTTCAAAATATGGTATTCAAGTTTAAAAAATATTAAATCGCTGGTTAAATTTTTGTTTTTTATACAGCTATACTGTAAAAGTAAGGTATTTCCATAAGAATCACTGTTAAAGACCTATTCAAAGGAAGGTAATTTTTATATACTTAACATCCAAAACTCCCCAAAATAGTACGGGTCGTAGGATTGGGCAAGTAACACACAATAACTAAAAACATAGCCTAAGCTACCCCACCTCCTCTTCATCTCTCCCTCTCCTAATTTAGTCCTCCAATTGTTGTACATTTATTTTAAATATGTTATCATCACAAATACCTACATATCATACGATCTATTTTCTTGTCTAATCTACTTGTAAAGTATATCTTAATTCTATTCCTCCTTCTCTGTAACATCTGTCACTGCCTTGGTTCAAACCCTCTCACTTTCTTTCCTGGACTACCTCAGCAGTCTTCTAGCTCTTCTCCCAACTCAAACTTTCTATCCTCCACTTGAACCTCCACAAATCCAGACAACCTTTCTTAAATGCAAATCTGATTGTTTCCCGCTCTTGTTCTCCAAAAGCTCCCTATCACCTTCATGATCAATTGCAAATTTCTTGGCGTAGTATATAAAGCATTCTATAATCTGGTCTGTTTTTCAGCTTCATTTCTCAATATTCTCCTAGATAAATTCTAAATCCAGCCATTCTAAGGTACTTATTATTAACAGAAAAAGCCATGATGTATCATGCCTAAATGTCTTGGTACACACTTGCCTAATTATTCTCATCCTTTGAGAGCTACCTCAGTGATTCCTTCCGTATAAAGCCTTTCTAACCTCCAACCACATGACTTGATGACATCTTCATGAGTACATTATATGTGTCTCCTCTACATTTCTATAACTCCAAGGCTTAGCACGATGTTTGGAATGTAGAAATGGCTTAATAAAAGTACATGCATTTTTATGGCTTTTAGTGCATTACAGACAAATCGATTTCTAAAGGTGTCATACAAATTTACATGCCATTGAAAATGCATGTATTCCTTGCTCATGTATTGGACAACTTAATATTGTGAAAATGTCAGTATTACCCAAAGTGATCTATAGATACAATGCAATCCCAATCCAAACTCCAACAACATTCTTTATTGAAGTGGAAAAACTAATCACCAACTTTATATGGAAAGCCAAAGCATTATTGAAGAAGAACAAAGTAGGAGGTCTCACACTCCCTGATCTCAAAACATACTATACAGCCACAGTATCAAAAGAGCCTGGTACTGGTTCAGTGAATAAACACATAGACCAGTGGAATAGAATAAAGAACCAAGAAATAAATCCATCTATCTATGGGCAACTGATTTTCGACACAGGGTCAAAGTCCATTCAATGAGGAAGAAACAGTTGCTTTAATAAATAGTGCTGGCAAAACTGGATATTCACACACACAAAAATGAAACAGGGCCCATACCTCACATCATACTAAAAAACTAACTCAAAATGGATCAAAGATCTAAATGTTAAAGCTAAAACTATTAAGGTCTTGAAAGAAAACACAGGGACAGAACTATGGGGTCTAATTTAAAAAAAAAAAAAGATCAAACACAACTATTAATGCATGACCAGCAGAAGTCAAATTAGATAACTGGGATCTCCTAAAAATTAAATATTTATGCTCATCAAAAGACTTTATCAAAAGAGTGAAAAAGACCACCTATAGACTGGGAAAAAAAACCTTTGGGAACAACATATCTGATAAGGGTCCAATCTCTAAAACACATAGAAAACTTCAACAACTCAACAACAAAAACACAAACAATCCAATTTAAAAATGGGCAAAGGACATGAACAACACATTTCACAAGAGGACATTCAAGTGGCCAACAGATACATGAGAAGATGCTCGTTATCATTAGCTGTTAGAGAGATGCAAATCAAAACTACAATGAGATACCATCTCACCCCTGCAAAAAACGGCACTGATCAAAGAAACAGAAAACAACAAATGCTGACCAGGTTGCCGGGAGGTTCAAACTCTTATCCACTGCTGGTAGGATTGTAAAATGGTACAACCACTATGGAAAATGGTATAGCACTTCTCAAAAAACTAGAAATAGAACTACCTTATGATACAGCAATCTCACTGCTAGGTAAATACTAAAGACACAGACATATGCACACTAATGTTCATTGCATCACTATTCACAACAGCAAAAAGATGGAAACAACCTAAGTGCCTGTCAATGGATGAATGGATAAACAAAATCTGGTACATACATACAATGGAATACTACGCAACCATAAAGAATAATCATGAGTTCTGAAAATATATTATAACATGGATAAAACTGGAGGACATTATGCTCAGTGAAATAAGTTAATCACAAAATGACAAATACTACATGATCTCACTATTATAAAAAGACAAGAAAAGGTATACATACTGAAACTAATGCTCACTGGTGGTACCGGGAGTTGGTGGGGGGGTTCACTCTCTACATAGTAGACACTTGTTATTTTTGGGTATGAGAAATATAACACCAAACGTGGGTGAAGTGTACACAGTCTGACCAAAGTAAATGATATCATTAAGAAGTATGCCAGAAAAAATGACATTTTTGGTACATGCTAGGACATATACAACTTTGCAACAACAGCTAAATGAGTGTGGACACGTATATATATGTATGTATACAAGTATATAGGTATGTATATGTGTGTATATAAATGGGCATATGTAGATGTATCTATATACAGGTGTATATATAAGGGTATGCAGCCATATATATTCATGTATACAATAAAGTACATAGGGGACACAAACACAGTGTCTTAGTCATCTAGGGCTGCTATAACAGAAATACCACAAGTGGATGGCTTTAACAAAGAGACGTTTATTCTCTCACAGTCTAGTAGGCTAGAAGTTCGAATTCAGGGTGCCAGGTCCAGGGGAAAGCCCTCTCTCTCGTCAGCTATGGAGAAAGGTCCTTATCATCAATCTTCCCCTGGTCTAGGAGCTTCTCTGTGCAGGAACCCTGGGTCCAAAGGACGTGCTCTGCTCCTGGTGCTACTTCCTTGGTGGTATAAGGTCCCCCTGTCTCTCTGCTCGCTTTCCTCTTTTATCTCTTGTAAGATAAAAGGTGATACAGGCCACATCCCAGGAAAACTCCGTTTATACTGGATCAAGGATGTGATCTGAGTGAGGGTGTTACATCCTACTCTAATCCTCTTTAACATAACCTAATCTTGCCTCATTAACCACAGGCAGAGATTAGGATCTACAACACATAGGAAAATTACATCAATCACAAAATGGAGGGCAACCACACAATACTGGGAATCATGGTGTAACCAAGTTGACACTATTTTGGGGGGACACAATTCAATCCATGACACACAGATATTTTTTAAACATCTCGCGGGATTGGTTCACAGGGTCTGAAGGCTTAGGACAATACCCTTGTGGGACAACTCAGTCAATTGGCATAATACAGTACATAAAGTTTATGTTTTACATCCTAGTTTGATGAGTAGCATCTAGGGTCTTAAAAGCTTGGGAGCAGCCATCTAAGATATAACTATTTGTCTCTACACATCTGGAGTCAAAGAGAATGAAGGAAACCAAAGACTCAGAGAAGAAACTAGTCCACAGGACTAATAATCTGCATGAACCACGACCTCATCTACCCTGAGATCAGAAGAACTAGACGGTGCCTGGCTACCCCTACCGACTGTTCTGATCAGGAACACAATAGATGGATCCTGATAGAATGGGAGCAAAGCGTGGAACAGTTCTCAAATTCTTAAAAAGTCCAGACTTACTGGATTAGTTGAGACTGGAGGACTCCCCAAGACTATTGCCCTGAGATATTCTTTAGACCTTGAACAAAAACTATTCCACGAGGTCATTATATTTATTAGTTAAATAACAGATTGGCTCATAAAATAAATAATATCACCCTTGCTCCTTTCAAAAAATCATCTATACGAGACCAAATGGTCTAAAAAGTATGTATATCAATTTCAAAACCTCAAAAGAATAGGGTAGTATTAATTTTTTTTTAGAAAGACTAGATAGAAAACCGTGTCTTATGTCTTATACATTAGCAAAATAGAATACTTCCCACGTTCAATTATTAATTTTTTTTTCTTCATTGGTGAATTGAGAGTTTAGAGCCACTAGTCATTTATCTATGGAAAACTTGATTTTTAAAAATCAATTACAATAAATTCAATACAGATAGGATAGATATTAATCCTCTATTATAGTCAGTGCAAGTATTTTCTCCAAACATTCCCACTTTTATTCAATTATGCAGTTTCTCCTTACACTGAAGTTTTAAATTTTTAAAATTACCTTCAAACATGTAAAAAATGTGAAATTCTATTTCTGTCAGTTTTCTTTTATAACTCTGCATTTGTTATACTTATCCTTTTTTTTCAGTCCAAGTTAATTCTGGGATGTAGTATAAGGTGTGACACAAAAGTAGAGACAGTGATCATAAACTACTGTTTTTAGAGGTCTCAATGAGATAGATATCAAAACAGAGCCAACAGGATTCTTGTGATCAAAGAGTCTGTTAGTTAATTTTAAGCACAGGCAAATCTCAGCATGTTTATAGGCTGTAGGGAAAGAAGCCTATTAGAAAGAAATTGAAAGTAAACTATGTGAGGTGGGGATAACTTATGCAGGGTTACTGAGAAGAGATGGAAATAAGGACACAAGTGAATGGATTTACCGTCTACAGTAAAAGAGATATCTCATCAGTGAGTCTGGAGGGAAGGTAGGGGGAAAAAAAAGACGTGGTAGGGTGGAGGGAAGGTGTGGGTTTGTGTTTTCTGTTGGGAGGGACCTCAGGAAGTTTATAGCATCAACTAATTTTCTTACGAAGAAGTGGTAAGATAGTCTACTTGGAGTGGTGGAAGGTGATAAAAGATCCAGCATAGGCATTAAGATGAATAAGAGAGAACCCTGTTCAGGTGAAGCTGGAAACCATGAAACTGTAATGGTGCCAGTTTATACTGTTTTGTGATTTTCTGAGGCAGCATTTTATTATTCAAGTGAAGAAGTAGAGAAGCAGGATTTGGTAGTTACTGGGTGGTTGAAGTAGGAATGGTGCAGAGAATCAAGGACGTTAGTGAGAGTACAGTTCAGATCATCAAGAATAGGATATAAACTGGGTAGGGAAGAAAGAGTATCAAGGTGGGTGCTAGATAAAATGGAGTTATTTATGAAAAAAAGAGGCATAGTATGAAGGGGGATATGAAACAACTTTCTTTAAATTCATTTATTTAAAAAAAAAACAATTTTTATTTCCACTTAAATTCTTGTATGGGAGTAAGATGATAGAATTTAGCAAATTTTAATCAGATGAATTTCATAAGATTTTGCTCTTTTATAGCTTTGACTCAGGAAATTGACTCAATGAGAAAACATCTTTGGCAGAAAACTGGATGGCCTCTGAGTATTAAGTTCTTATTCAGAAATCACATGCAGAAGTTTTAGTAGTATGATTTTTTTGTTCTATGGTTTATGGTTGTTTCCATTCTTTTTTTTTTAATTTAGTCATTCATTTAACAAATCTGAGTAATACTCTGTACCAGGTATTCAATGGGAAACATTATAGCCACTAAAAAACCTCCAAAATAATACTTATAAAGTTGCTGTAGTGTTTCTCCAACTAGTAAACATGATAGTTCTTCATTTAGTATCCATAGTCTTTTTATTATATACAAAAATAATTCTTCTAGTCCAATTTAAAATCTTTATTACTAGCAAAAAAGTTGTTGAATTTTATCAAAGCCTCTTAGGCAGCTATTGAAATGATCTTTTACAACTTGCTTAATTTTAACTGTATTTTTAGTAATAATATTTCTTTATAGAAAACCACCATTACAGTCTGGAATAAAGTCTATTTAGTTGTGTTCATTCAATGTATTGCTGAATTCTATTTACACATATTTTCTTTGATGTTTGTATCAACGTTCATACCACATAAAGTTTAAAAAATGAAGCCTACGATTGTTTCATTAATGAAAATGGAAAGGTACACTTCATCAATGAGCCATTTACAATGCTCTTCTACTTTCAATTTAGAAATAAATCAGGGTCAGTGTAATAGGAGTTCAGTGTCCAAGAAAATATAATGACAAGGGGGCAGAGCAAAATCCGTATAGAAACAATCCTGTTTATTTCAGAGTACATCTTTGTGAGAATAGTTCCGAGGACTAGCAGGTGCAAAAGCCAAAATGAAAAGGGTTAACAATCAATAGAAGAAAAGAACTAGAGGCTGCTATTGCAGGCTACCATTTTGAGAACTTGGGCAAAGAAAGAAAAGACAGAGAAGGAATGCAACCTTGAGGAAAGCATGATCAGAGAAGATATATTTTCCGGTTAGTGAAGATCTTCACATACCTGCCTTCCTCACTAGATTTGTATTCCTAGCACCTAGCACAGAGTCTGCCATAGAACAAGCACTCAGTAAAAACTGTTTGTTGAACTGTTGTTAAAGTTGTAACAGAGAATAAAAGCAACCTCCCAGAAGAAATGGAAAAGAACAGGTTTAGGAAGAAGGATTACTTTGGAAAGAGAAGACACTCCATTCTCTAACAAGAATGAAGATGATTATACAGCACCATCACTGCCAACCAAATCCTTTGAGAGTACAAAGGTTACATTCTAATTATCATAACATTCTCTAAAGGAATAAACATGGCTGACATATTTTGGAAAAAAAAAAAAACACCTCACATTAATAAAAAAAAAGTTTCTACAACGCAACCAACAGGGACATCAAATGTGAGCTAGGCCAATTCTTAGGGGAAAAATCAGAGATAATCCAGTTTGTGAAGCGTCCAGGTCCTTTGCTTCCCCTTTCCTCTTTGCTTTCTGACAACAGACGTGGCAGAGGATGGAAAACAAAACAAAATTACCTAACTGTGCTAGGCTTTGGCAACTCCGATTAAAACGGACTCTTTCAGGACAACAAATTATTTCTTACTTGTGCAATTCCCCTAAGTCGCATGATAAGAGGTGGATTAATATGCAAGTAAAGAACATAATGGCATAATTCTAGAAGGCAAAAAGACAATCTCTACAGAAGACATGGTTGATGTATTTTAAAATTCGCGAACACTTTACACCAAAGTTAAAGAATGGGGGTGGGATAAAAAGGTGGCGGGGGAAGCGGTCATAGAATTGGATAAAATGTTATAAATATCCGCACTAACATGACTTTTCTAGTTTCCATCACCTTGCGTCAGTGGCGATTATCTAATGGAAAAAAGGATCAGCCCTGCTTCCAACATCGTTACCCCGGCAGCCCCTGCCTGGGAAGGATACAGGTAAGCGCCAGGTCGGTGACGCCCGCCGCTCTCCCGAGGGCTGAGAGGGGCTCTGCTGCGGGTGTCTGAGGATTCGGCGTCCAGATCTGCGACCGCGCTCCGGGCTCCGGGCTTCCCGGCCAGCATCCTTCACCTCCGCACCGCCTCCCCGCTCATCCCTAGCGCCTCCCTCATGGCAGCTCTGCCTTCCTCCTCCTCCTCCTCAGCCCCTCCCTACACTCCGTCTCTCAGGCCCCGCGTCACGGGAGCGGAAGGGTCGGCCGCGGCGGCCCTGGCTCCCGCGCAGAGGCACTGGTAGCTGTTGCGGTGACTGCAGCTGCGGCGGTGGAGATCAGGCACCCAGCTGACGCCGCCGCCATGTTGACAACCAACCGGCGCTGCGTCCTTCGCGACGGAAACCAGGGAGCCGGGGCAGGGCGGGGCGGGGTGGGGTGGGGCGTCCGAGGCAGCCAATAGGAGACCTCAGCGGCTCTTCCAACCCACTCAGCTCAGAGCAGCCCAGGGGCAGGCTGGAAACCCCTGCTTCCCGAGACGCGTTTTTGCTGGAAGGCAGAGCTGGGTCTTTGTTTAGAGGCTGATTCAGTTCTACCTACCTTTTTATGTGGGTGTTTTTGTCGGGTATTGAGAGTGATGAAAGACAGTGAGATGCAAAATCCCCAGACACAGGCAGATGCTACCCTTGGGGATAATTTGGGGTTGGGTTTGTTGTTTAACTACCGAATCCTGTTGTGGAGTTTTGAGTTGTGAGTCTTTCTTAGGCATCACTATCCCCAAACGCCATCTCTTTGAAAAAAAACTTTATAAAGTGGAAAATTTTCTTCCCTACATTCTCCCACCCACCCGATGATGCTTTGTCTTCTTTGCTGTTGCCCTACTCATACAGTCTGCATTTCATGGACTCCTAATGCCAGCTTCTTGCTGTCAGATTGTGGAAGTAGACCATCACAGCAACGTCAGCCTGGAAAGATGCCCAGATTTAATTTAGTTTTTGTTATATTATCAGTTGGCATCTCCTTTCTCCCGGGCATCTCATTGCTTTGTCACACAGTATATTACCTCTAAGAAGCCTGACTTGGTTTTTCAATTGCCACAATTGTTTGCTCCTAGATCTCCTAATCGAAACCTCCTGGGAAGATATGCCAAAGGAGACAAACATATTGAAATTGTTTTGGCACCATTTTCAGGAGGTAGGAAAAATTAGATTTTGAGCCATCAATTTAATGGCTGTGCAAGTGGAAATTTTGAAGAGTCTGAGACTTTCTGTTGGAGCACATATAAATTCTGACTGTATTTCAGCCAGTTTTTTTCATGGAAAAAAAAAACAAAAAACCAACTCCCAGATTGAAAACAGAATGTGCAGACCAAATAAAGATCACTCACCCACCATTTAAATGTCTCTGCCTTTGTGAATCAACTTGTTCATTTTTAGAGTTTAAATAACAAACTTTTCCAGCTGAAACTATTTAAAATGGAGCTTTTGCACAGTAGGATGCAATGACTCAACTTGGAATGTGGTCTGGGGACTGAGATTTTAAAGTGCCTCATCAAATCCAGTATTGATTTAAAGTACAAAACAAGTAAGCCCCTTCAGGACAATACAAAGAGGATAGAAAATATGATCCCAGCAAAGAAAGGCTAAATATGTACACATTGACAATTAGCTATCATGGCAAGTTTTTAGCTGGCCCATCTAAAAATTGCTATCCCCACTGCTATCAACACAACTCTGCTACTCTAGGGCTGGTTTGAGAGAGAGTAAGCAAAGCAGGGCAGTGCGAAGTACACAAAACTGAGAAGGTTGCAGTTGTTGCTTGGAGTGTTTAGGCATGTTTAGCCTTCCAAAGGAGTCCTGGTGGTGCAGTGGTTGAGAGCTACAGCGAGCACAGCTGCTAACCAGAAGGATGGCAGTTCAAATCCACCAGCCACTCCTTGGAAATCCCATGAGGCAGTTCTACCCTGTCCTATAGGGTATCTGTGAGTCGGAATCCACTGTACAGCAATGGTTTTTTTTTTTTTTTTTTTTTAAGCCTTGCTGAGAGCCTAGCTTTTGTCATATTATCAGTTTGGTGTCTCATAACTCCTAGGTAATTCACTGCTTTGTCACATGGTATATTAGCATTAAAAAGCATGACTTCGTTGCCGAATGGCCCACGATTGTTTGCTCATATAAGCATTCTTGATTCAAATGTTGCTTAAAAAATGATCCTAATCAAGAGCATAATAAATTTTAAACACAATATTGAATATTGCCAGCTTTTTTTTTTTTTTAATATCACAGGACTAATTTTTTTGATCTTTAAATTTTTTATTTCTTTTTTTCAAAATATTAAGCAGGCTTGTCACTCTTTTAGGTTGTGTAGACATAGATTCTTAAAAAAAAAGCCTTTAAGATTAGATATTTGGATAATATAAAGATAATTTAAGCCTTTTATAAATTTTATTTCTTGATGGGAAAGGCAAGTATTATTCAAGCAATATAAAAAGAATATTACACTGAAATCCTTATATTTCAGAGACTAACCCATGGCCAATATTTGCCAGTCAACATATCTTCCAGGACTATTTATTAAATTAAACATTTTTTAATTTAAATTTTGATGGTAGTATTGAGGCTAAGGTGGTTTTCTCCATGTTACTAATAGCAAGATTAGTGATATTAATGCTAAAATATAAGCATTTTAGAAACAACAAATATTTTAACTTTTAGCTTTTATTCACTCCATTATATTTTAATGGATTTAGGAGCTAGACATACTTTATGCCAGTACTTAAAGAGTTTATACTTCCAAGGTTACATATGAGAAGAGAAACACCTGCAATCTGGGTAGCTGCTAAATAGGGGTTTGATTTGGTTGAAATTGAGGCATAGATAGCTATAAATATACTACAAATAACTATAGATTATATAGTTATTTATATACTTATGTAATTATAGATAAAACTAATACTGAGCATATGGTTTAATGACTGCTCTCTCTTCTCCACCATAGAGGGAGGAAGTGAAAAGATGTAGAAATAGACTAATTCCATAATTGTTTATAAAAAAGTCAATTGATGGTCTAAAGCAGGGACCAGCACTTTTTGGTAGAGGGCCAGATAGTAAATATTTTAGACTTTGCAGGACATACAGTTTCTGTCACAACCACACATTCCTATTGTTATAACAAGAAAGAACCCACAGACAATATATAAATGAATGACAGGGCTATGTTCCAATAAAACTTTATTTACAAAAACAGGCAGCAGGCCAGATTTGGCCCTTGGGCTATAGTTTGCTGACTCTTGGTCTAAATAAATAGAGGTTTAAATATATTATGCAGAGTTTTAGAAAAAATGGTAGCCATCAGAAAAAATAATATAAGCCTGCTAATCTATCAAAAGAAATATACACAAAAGCAACAGCAACAAAAAAGATTCTATATCAAAATTTAAGGCAGTAAAAACAAAAGTATAAAAATACAATAAGAAAAACTAACACTGATATTATCTATAACCTGTTGCTGTAGAGTTGATTCCAACTCATAGTGACCCTGTAGCACAGAGTAGAACTACCCCACAGAGTTTCCAAGGCTGTAAATCTTTACAGAAGCAGACTGCCACATCTTTTTCCTATGGAGCAGCTGGTGAGTTCAAACTACTGACCTTTCCTTTAGTAGCTGAGTGCTTAACCACTGTGCCACCATAGACTAAATTCATCTCTTAAAGAAAAAGAACTTCACCTTGTATCACAAACGAAAACTCAAATATATGCTACGTACAAGAGACACGTGTAAAGCAAAATGATTTAGATACATTGAAAATAAAAGGATGGGGATGGTATACCAGGAAATTATATAAAATAAGAAAATAAGGCCAAGATCTTAATATCAGACAAGGTTGGATTCAGGGGAAAGAGAGTGAAGATGATAATGCATGTCTTAGGAGAGAAGATGTGAGAATTACATGAGACAAAGTGCGTGAAAGAGCTTAACACAATTCTTGACACATAATAGACATTTTTGAATTATATTTCCTTTTCCAACTGAATAAAATATGAGAATATTCTAATAATACAGCTAGAATACTACAAAACCCAAGTGATAATGTGGCAGGCCTGTTGACTACAGCACAAAGTACCACCGGAAAAACCTGTTGATGGAGCTAAGCTGTTTACTAGATTTACTGCAGCAAAGTTTTTAGCAGTAAGACTTAGAAGTTAATTCTTAGCAGCAAAAAGAGAAAAATAGGAAAAAATATTTACAGGATTCTAGGATTTGCAGGGCATCCCTGGGTGGTGCAAACGGTTAACATGCTCAGCTGCTAACCTAAAGGTTGGTAATTTTGGTCCACCCAGAAGCTCCTGGGAAGAAAACCTGGTGATCTACTTCTGAAAAATCAACCACTGAAAACCCTATGGAGCACAGTTCTACTCTAACACACATATGGGGTCTCCATGAGTTGGAGTCGATTAAAGGCAACTGGTTTAGGGTTTGCAGGTCTTGCAAGGCGGAGAAATGTGGGGAATGGGCAAAGTTTTCTTAGATTTGTGAACCTAGTAAGACAACGATCTTAAAGGGAGTCTTGAGGGGCAACTCATTAGTCTTGATAAATAAGCTGTTTAGCTTTTCACAGTCTTACCTTTCTGAAGTAAGTATTTTCTGGAGCATGCAGATAAGTTATTTTTGTGTGGTCTCAGTATTGTTTAACATAGGGACAAAGAATTATGTTGGCTTCAGTTATTACACCTCAGATAGATTTTAAAAAAAGAAAAAACGAGAAAGACAGTATCATTTTTTATTTTTCTCGTCTACTTGCATTAGTTGAGGAGCCCTGGTAGCGCGCTGGTTAGGCTCTTGGCTACTAACTGAAAGGTGGGCTGTTTGAACCCACCAGCTGCTCTGGGAGAAAGATGGGGCAGTCTGCTTCTGTAAAGATTTACAGCCTTGGAAACCCTATGGGACAGTTCTACTCTGTCCTATAAGGTCGCTATGAGTTGGATGATGGCAATGGATATTTTTTTGGACTTGTGCCATCCCCTCTGACCCTCAGAGCCTAGTCCATATCCCAAGGGTCATGAGATGTGATCATTGAATTTGTGGGTCAAGTTGTGAGGAAGATTAGAAGGCACTGTTCTTCTAGTCCCCACCTCCACCTCCACTGACTCTGCCCTGGCTGCCAGGCACTTGGCAGGTTCTATACACAATTCTCAACAAGGGGCTCTGTTGTCTGTTGTGGCAACAGGGTCCTGGCAACGTGAGGTGACACAGTAGTGGCCTTAGGAGCCCCAGATGGTCCACTGATGGCCTTGATGCTCTGGGAAATGCCGATCCTGGAGGCCCTGTGCCGGGTGGTGACAGCACTGCCAGGGATCTTAGCCTAGGCCCAGATCCCCAAGGATTGCTGTGAAATATGTTGACTTTTATAGTCATAGTGGGAATTTTTATGCTTAAAACTTTTGTTTACAATGCAAGGAGAGACAAATAACCGGTTACTGGAGTTTCTGCCCTTCTGGGCAAAACACATGAAATTGTTGAGAAGTTTCCCCCCATTGGAAGAGAATTTGAAGACCTTAAATCAACTATCCTAAACCCAAACTCAAGAATGAACTATCAGAAATAGTAAATGCAGAGACCATGAATAAAGAACTAGAAATTACAACTCTTTACTTGAGCTTAAAATAGATGTTTGTAGAAAAGCATGGAAAGAAGAGGAATCTAAACGTTTACAAGTCTGTCTGATGGCTGACATTACAAACAAGAGTAAGTTCTTAGAAGATGCATCAAAGCAAATCCAACATCAAGGAGGTGGAACCAAAACATCTTTGAGAACCCATGAGAAGAATGGAGAACAGCTTCAGACAGCAGTGACAGAGGCTTTGGAGGAAAATACTCATCTTCCGAGAAGCAAAAAACTCCTTTTACAAAAATCTAAAATATGGAAAGAAAGAATGGAACATTTATTAAAGACAAAAATGTCTCAGAAAACTGTAAACTACCTATGAAGCAAGTTCTTAACAACCACAAAAAAGTCAGATAAAGCCTCTAGATGAACATTTACTAAAGATGAGCGACTGGGCTACAGTTCTTGGGGAAGACAGTATGGACAGATGACGGGAATGTAGAACTGGACACATCAAAGGCATTAGAAAATGGGAGGCTTCTTACACAGTGACTCCAAAGGAGTGTTGAATTATGCTGGCCTAAATATTAACCCACAAATGCTCCAAGAAAAAAGAAAACAATTGTACCTAAAATTAACTGAGGAGGATAAAAAAAAATCAAGATACTTCAAAATCATAGTAAAAGTCTGAAAACCAAGAAAGCTTCCCTGCAACCAGAAAACAACCACTTAGAAAGAGAGAAGCAAAAGCTCCAGCAAGCACATCAAATCCTTCCCGAACTTCATGGAGGAAAAGAAACAAATTTTTATCCCATATCTAATTTAGAGAGAATTTACTCTGCAAAGACAGAGGAGAATCTTCCTGTAGCAAATGAAAACTCCAGCCATGCATCTAAAGAGCTGCAGATTTATAAAATTAAAGCAGAAATTATTTCAGAAAAAAAAAAAAATCACTGAGATTATCACAGCCTTCTTATTTCCCAGAAAGGAAGAGTGGGATAAGAGCTCTGTCAGCAGAGAGAAACCTTGACAGCTTAAGAAAAAGAAACGCATACCTGGCACAAAAATCAGCTGAGGAGGAGTGTAAGGTTTCTGAAACCTATCTTTCCTGTTCCTGACATTTCAAATGAGGCATTTGGCAGAGGCTGGAGAGCACAACCAGGAATCCTTCTGAGGTGCCTCTGGGTGAGCTTGAACTTCCAACTTTTAGGTTAGTAGCCAAGCCCACTAATTATTTGCAACACCCAGGGACTCCTAGGAAAATAACAATTCCTGAGAAATAACTCTTTATGGTTACAAAGCAGGTTCACATAACCTATCTGATTTGAATACTGCTATAACCATGTGGCACCTTGGAAGAAAGTCCTGGTGACCTATTGCCAAAAAATCAGCCATTGAAAACCCTACGAAGTACAGTTCTACTCTGACACATGGTGTCGCCATGAGTCAGAAACAACTCAACTGCAACTGGTTTTTTATAACCTTGTGAGTCATTCGAGGCAGCCTGCAACAGACAATTTCTTAAGTTTTCATTTTCATCTTGGCTGAAGCTATTTTTTCCATCTTCTCCTGAATTATTTTCATGCTCAAGTAAGAATTTCCTGAATTTGTCTCTGGGAAAGCTATGAAAGAACAAAGACTTTTAATGTTTGATGGATTTAAAATTGCTAAAGTTCTGCCATCGTCATTTCAATTCCATATAAAAGTTCAACTAGAAATTTAAGATTAAATATATATACTAACCTGCTCCTAACATAGATTATAAAGGTCACATCAAATATTGTCAAAAAACAAAACAAACTTGTTGCCATCGAGTCGATTCCAACTCATAGCTACCCTGTAGGACAGAGTAGAACTGCCCCACAGGGTTTCCAAGGAGTGCCTGGTGGATTCGAACTGCCCACCTTTTGGTTAGCAGACTTAGCTCTTAACCACTGAAGCACCAGGGCTCCAAATATTGTCAACAGTGATAGAATTGCATATTTGTTGTTGATAGTTGCTGTCGAGTCGTCTCCAACTCATGGAGACCCCATGTACAACATAATGGGACGCTGCCCAGTCCTGTGTTATTGTCATCATCATTGGTATGCCTGAGTCCATTGTTATGGCCACTGAGTATTTTGAATGCCTTTGAATTTAGCGGGCTAATCTTCCAGCACTATATTGGACAGTATTCTGTTGTGATCCATAGGGTTTCCATTGGCTAATTTTTGAAAGAGGTTGCCAGACCTTTGATCTTAGTCTGTCTTAGTCTGAAAGCCCCGCTGAAACCTGTCTACTGTAAGTGACCCTGCTAGTATTTGAAATACTGTGGCATAGCTTCCAGTATCATAATAACACGTAAGCTACCACAATATAACAAGCAGACAGCTAGGTGGTGGAGAACTGCATATAGACCAAGTTAAATAAATAATGATAGTGATAATAATAATAATACAAATAATAATGATACCACCTAACATTTTAGTGCTTGATGTTTCCTACATACTGTGTTAAATCCTTACATATACTAAATTATTTTATCCACACACCAATCCCCATTTTACAAAGGAGATAACTGAACTCTAACAATATTAGGTAACCTGCCCAAGGTCTTACAGCAAGGGAGTGGTGGAATCAAGGTTCAAATCTAGGCTATTGGATCCCAGAGCCAGCATTCCCAAGCACTTCACACTGGAGAACTTGGAGAAAGTCATTTCAGTAGAAGGAGAGTGGCAGAGATAAGTGTGTTTGGTTTTAAATAGCAGGTGATGAGGAAGCAAAGCCAGAGCATAGATATTCAGTTTAAGATAATTTCTTCATTAATCAAATATCTGAGTGCCTATTGTGTACCAGTCCCTATTGTGTGTGCCATAAAAACGATGGCATAGTCCTTGCCCTGCAATTCTCAGGCTAGGAGATCGAGAAAGGAGATTGAAAAAATAATACCTTGAACAGGAAGCAAGACTCAGGAAAGCTTTGCTTTGCTTCTCAATTGAAGATTTAGGCATATCTGTAGATTAAAGGAAAGAAGCCATTGTAAGGGAGAATTTGAAAACTCCCCAGACTCATCTATCAATCTCCAGAGAGTGGTAATTTTCAATAACAATAGTTCCTTTATAGATGTAAAACTTACAAACCAATTAATATCCTAGATACCTGGCGTTTATGTGGTTAATATGATTGCTATTGATGGCTAAATTCAGTTAAAGGCATATTTTAAGTCAGAATTATCTTCTCTAGATACCCACATGGATAAAATTTCTACTTAGCAGTTTGTAGAAGTAGTTCCAATGTAATATTTTTCCCACCTCATCACCCATTTCTACTTTCTTACTATTTGTGTGCAAACCTCTTCACAATTATTGAAGCCTAATTTATTGAAGATATTTTTCCCAAGGCACAAAAAAAAAAAAAAGGGATTAATAAAAACTGGACAAATTGAATTAATTAATTAGTGCATTAATTAATTTCCTATATTCCAAAAGCATGAATTTATCATGCAGGCATGCGTGATTAAAAAAAAAAAAAGCATTATTATAACTTAAAAAGACAGATTCTCTAGAGGCTACCTTGTTTTTCGTATAAAGGGTGTTGTTTCAAACGAGGGCGTGGAAACCAGCAAGCGTTGGCTTCTGTTTTTGTTGTGTACCTTCCAGAAGTTTTTAACTGAAGACTCCATGCACTGTAGCTCTTTCCACAGACGGCGACTGATATTTGAAGAAGTGTTTTTGTTTCTCTAAGAAAAATACGATGCAATTTTCCCAAGCTTCACTCTTGTTCTTAAATATATGTATTTTTATTTGTGGAGAAGCTATACAAGGTAACTGTGTACATCATTCTACGGTAAGAATTTCATCAATATTACTTTTGCGAGGAAAGTAAGATTAGATAGCTTTTAAGATATATTCTAGCATTTCTAAAAGATTTATTATAAAACAAAGTACAATTTATAGAACACTTAAGATATTTATTTAGAAATGTTGAGATTGCGCTTAAATGATAATATTGTTAAACTTAGGAAAAAAGCTGAGGATTGATTCAACACATCGCTTGTGAAAATATTTTAAAGAAATTGCTGATCTAGGTTAAAAACTAGCCAGCAACTTTCCAATTCACTGTAATAATGAACTATCTGATGGGTAATAAAAAAGTTCATCTTGCTGTTTTTAACCAGTCTATGAACTGTTTTTCTTCAAATATTTTTTGAGTGATAACCAAGGAAATCAGAATTTTTTTTTAACTCAATATCAGAATAATAGCTAATACTGTGTATGCAACACTATTGGTAGCTGAAACGTTAATGTCTACATACTTAAACATTGGTTTATAATGTTACCGCTGTATCAAAACCAAATTCCAAAGTTCCCTGACTGAAGGAAGAAAAACTCTAGGAAAGTTTATAGAAATATTAAATAAGTTAGTTCTCTAAAATACGTGGTAAAATTTAAGATCCTTGTTTTGATCTGAAAAACCATAGCTGCAACTTAGGTTTTTGAAAACATCTCGTATGCCAGTTATTATAGGAATATAGGGAAAGAGCAGGAAGCTAAAAATAGATCTACATAATGAAATGTAAGTACCCTAGCACTATTCGCAATAGCTAAAAGGTGGAAACAACTCAAATGTCCATCAACAGATGAATGGATAAACAAAATGTGGTCTATACATGCAATGGAATATTACTCTGCCGTAAAGAGAAATGAAGTCCTGAAACATGTCACAACATGGATGAGCCTTGAAAACATTATGTTGAGTGAAATCGGTCAATTACAAAAGGACCTATATGGTTTCCCTAACAGGAAGTACATAGAATAGGTAAGTATATAGAGATCAGAGTTTAATAATGGTTACCAGGAGAGGGAGGGATGGGAAAAGAGGGAAATCAATGTTTAGGAAACAATGAGTTTCTGTTGATGGTGATAGAAAATTTGGCAATGGATATTAGTGATGGTTACAGAACATGATTGATATAATCAGTCTCACTGAATTGCAGACATGAAAAATGTTGTGTTATCTATACTTTTACAGCAATAAAAAATATGTAAGCATCTTTTGGGGGCAAATACTTTCACAATTTGATTAGTTGTTTACCTTTTTGTCAGTTCCCAGGTCAAAACAGAACAAAGCTTGTTGCTGTTTTTTTCTTTTAATAGCAGAGTTATCACATCTATATAACTTCTACCAAAGAATGCTTTCGTGCTGAAGAAATCAACAATTATAGATACCTTTAGAATGACAGCTGTAGTTGGCCTTGTATAATGACATCTGTTGTTGATTTTGCAGAGCAAAATTGAATGCTAAGTTTTTGTTTCTGTTATCATGAGACCTTTCAAATCTATGAAAACATTAACTTTCAAATCTGTGACTATTTTAACTTATACAAAATTAATGTGCCTCCTACATATTTTCTCCCAATTCCTAATAATGGGTGGCAGGAAAGTCTATTTGTCATAGAATTGTTGCATGTATCTCAAGGAAACCGTTTAATCTCTTTTCAAGGAAGTTTAAAATTGCAAGATTTCTGGAAGAGAGATGGCTCAACACTCTATCACATGTAGAAATGTAAAAAAGTTAAAGGTCAAGCCCACAGAGTCACAGTTGTGGAAGCAGACCCTAAAGAAACTCTCCTGGAATTTGAGAAGAAAAGAGAGAGTGAAAGTATTGACTTAACTTACACTTACTACTCATACCCCAAATTTATCTTTAGGGTTTATCTGTGGAAGTTTGAACTAAGCAGTTCATTATGTTTTTTCTAACAATTATCCTCATGTACGTCCTGAAATCTCACCTTTTTCCTGTAGTCTTCTTATTTATTGTCTTGGATCATATAACATATTTAATATTTTTTTTGTTATTTCTTTCTTTTTGTGTAAAGGACTCTTCATCTGCCAACATTGTAGAAGATGCATCTAATGCAAAAGATGAAAGCAAAAGTAATGATACTCTTTATCAGGAAAACTGTGAGGAATCATACGATGTTAAGCCTAAAATTACACGAGAAGAAAAACATTTCATGTGTAGTAAGTATTAAAAATAACCAAAATTGTAAAGGTATATGATTTATTATTTTTTGGGTGGGCGTAGGAAAAATATATCAGCATTTGTCTGGGTCTTTTTTTTTTTTTTTGGTCATTAAAAAAAAAATTTTTTTAATAATATTTTATTGTATTTTTGGTGAAGGTTTACACAGCAGTTTAGGTTCCCATTTAACAATTTCTACCCAAGTTGTTCACTGACATTGGTTACATTCTTCACAATACATAAACATTTTTATTAATTTCCATTCTAGTTTTTGTGTTTCCATTAATCTAGTTTCCTTGCTCCCTACATTTGCATCTTTAAGTAATTGTCGACCATTTGGTCTCATATAGGTGATTTTTTTAAAGGAGCAAAGTACTCACGGGTGATATTCATTATTTTTTGAGCCAATTTGTTATTTAGCTACAGGGTGACCTCAGGAGTTGTTTCAGTTCAAGGTCTGAAGAATATCTCAGGGCAATAGTCCTGGGGAGTCCTCCAGTCTCAACCAGTCTATTAGGTCTGTTTTTTTTTTTTTTTTTTTTGGAATTTGAGGTTCTGTTCCACATATTTCTCTGCTTCTATCACGGCCCATCTATTGTGGCCCTGATCAGATGGTCAGTAGTGGTAACCAGGCACCACCTAGTTCTTCTGGCCTCAGGGTAGATGAGGCCATGGTTCATGTAGACTATTTGTTCTGTAGACTAGTTTCTTCTTTGAGACTTTGGTTTCCTTCTTTTGCTCCAGATGAGTAGACTCCAATAGTTGTATCTTAGATGGCCACTTACATGCTTTTAGATCCCAGACACTACTCACCAAAGTAGGATGTAGAACACAACTTTATAAACTATGTCAATTGACTGAGATATCCCATCAGTCTATGGTCCTAATCCTTCATCCAGAAATCCAATCCTGCAAGATATTTGGTTATGTCTAAGAAGTATCTGTAACTATGCTCCCTATGAGCTTTATCATATACATGAATATATGTGCATACAGTCACATAGATGCATATACGTATCCATATGCATACACCTACATGCACACACATATATACATACATATACATACATATGCCTATGTATATATATATATATATATACCTGCATGCTTTTTTTTTTATTGTTTTTGCTGTTGTTTCAACATTATATATGCCATAGCAATTACCAACAGGTCCTTTTTTCTTGTGTACTTTTTTAGTGACATCATTTCCCTTCTTCAAGCTGTGTACACTTCACCCTCATTCGGTGTTACCTTTTCCATCACCAAAATAACAAGAGTCTACTATCTATGTTCATGTCATTTCATAAAAGTGAAAACATACAATGTTTATTTCTTGTGATTGACTTATTTCACTCAACATAATATCCTCTGGGTTCATCTGTGTTCCAAGATGTTTTGAAAACTCATTTTTCTTCATCACTGAGTAGTATTCAATTATATGTATGTACCACATTTTACTTACCCATTCATCCATTGGTGGCCACTTAGGTTGTTTCAGATCTTTTTGCTATTGTGAATAATGCCGCGATGAATATAGGTGTGCACATGTCTGTTCATGTCACTTCTATTAGATCCCTAGGGTATATACCTAGGAGTGAATCGCTGGGTCATATGGCAGCTCTACCTGTAGTTTTTTGAGGAACCTCCAGACTGTTTTCTACAATGGGGTCTGGGTCATTTTACCTACATCTTTATCAACCTAGGCTAGAGGCTTTGTGTGTTTGTTACATAGTAGTACGTACTTAGTAAATATTTGGTAAATTAATGAACTGTTTCTCTGTATAGCCTTGTGGCATCAATTGACCACAGAAGGAGGGGGAAAACCAGAGGGCACTGGTAATAGTGTTGTACAACTGAACTAGGGCTATTTTCTTATTTTCATCTGAACCATTAGCAAATTTCATCTTAGTTTAAGAGAGGGGATACCAAAAACTAATAAAGTCATATGAAGCAACTGTTACAAATAGGTATAATACAAATCACAGCTGATTTATGGTTGTTGTTGTGTGCCGACAAGTTGATTCTGAGTCATAGTGACCCTATAGGACAGAGTAGAACTGCCCCATAGGGTTTCCTAGGCTGTAATCTTTACAGAGTAGATCGCCAGGTCTTCTCTCCAGTGGAGTAGCTGGTGGGTTTTAATCACCGACCATTCAATTAGCAGCCGAGTGCTTAACCATTGTGCTACCAGGGCTTCTTTGATTTATGGTAGCAAATGTTAAAAAATAGAAAGTTTTAAAGTCTTGATTTTTGTTTAAAACTATTTAGTAACATCACAATAATTTTCACGGTCTATTGTATGTGTGGGAAACCCTGGTGGAGCAGAGTTAAGAGCTACAGCTGCTAACCAAATGGTCGGCAGTTCGAATCCACCAGACACTCCTTGGAAACCCTATGGGGCAGTTCTGCTCTGTCCTATAGGGTCGCTATGAGTCGGATTTGGTTTTTATTGTACGCATGTTGGGTCAGGGATGGAGAAGGGGGATCGAAGGAGAGTTGGTGATGATCTGATCCAGCTATAGGACTTAGGTCAGAAGTACAAAAAGCTCACTTTAATGTAGCTAATTTTGTGTGTAATACAAGTGTCTCAGACTTCTCAAACCAGTGAGTGCAAATTTAGGCTCATGAGCACAGATATCTAAATCCAGGAAGAAGCTAATGGAAAGTGAGAGACTGAGAATAAAAAAAGAGAGATGAAGCGGGTGAGGCAGATTAAAAAAAGATAAAAATTATTAATGTATCTTACTGCTAGAGTAAAATTTGGAAACAGAAATAAAAAATTGTAAACGATAACGTATACAATAATGTGCAGATCTTTTGTCATAAAGGACATCATTGGTATAGCTGGTGAAACTTTCACAGGGTCTGAAAAATATATAGTAGTCAACGTTTATTTCCTGATTTTGATGGCTGAATCGTAGAAAATGTATTTGGTGTAGGAAATACACACCAAATTATTCAGGGATGAAGGGACATCATGAGAACTCACTCTCAAATTATTTTGGAAAAAGAAAGTTCTTTGTGCTGTTCTTGCAAATTTTCTGTAAAATTGCTTCATAATAAAAGTTTGGTAACAGAGAAAAATGTACAGTATAAGTTCAATCAGAAACTAACTAACGCAAACCTTTGACTAAGGTTTATCTTGTTTGTGTATATGTGTATGTGTTTTTGCAATTTATTTATATAAAAATACAGCATTAACGGAAAAAATATAAGCAAAGATTTATTTTTGAAATGAACTTGCATGGTATGAGACTGTTGCCTTTTACTAACTTATATAGTAAGAAATGATGAGTCTTGAACCTCCTGTGTCTATACCTCCCATAGTATAAAGTGAGAATTGACATTCAGAATGTTGTCTCTCAGATTAAATTACTTTGAGTATTCTATATTACTAGGAAGCAGAGTTTCATTAAGAAGGGTTAATCCTGAGTTAAAAAAAATTGTACTAGCTAGACTATGTAAGTCTGAGTATTTAGATAAATGAGATATTATTGTGCTTATGTATTTATACAAAATCATGTGAAATTTTATATCTTAATTTCCTTAATAATGTTATATTTAGCAGCCATTTTTATTATGGTTTAAGGAAATTTGCAAAATTCTGTTGTTTCCTATACACGAAGTACCAAAAAACTACTAAGAAATATGATGGATGAGCAACAAACTTCCTTGGATTATTTATCTAATCAGGTATGACGTTTTTAGTATTGTGTTGTTATTGCGTGTGTATATGAACATACAGTTTCACTGAAGGCACAATCATTTTCATTCTTTCATGCAATCATGTTACAGACATCCACTTAGTGCCTACTACGTGAGAGGCATCGTGATTAAGTCTCAGGCAAACAGAAAAGAATTTAAAAAAATGGGCCTGTTATCCAGGGATATACAGGCTATGGGAGCAGAAAGACAATACTATATTGAAAAAGTGTTGTGGATGTTGTTAGAATGAGGACACAAAAGAGGGAGATTCAAGAAGGCCTCCTAAAGAAGGAAGCCTGTGAGCTGAGTCTTGAAAGATGAATAAATGCTTCCAAGGTCACAAAGGTTGGGTCAGAGGGGAAATATTTGGGGTTGGTGCAGGGTAGAGTGGTTGGTGAGGTTGAAAACGTGTAAGGAAAATTAAGGTAGGCAGGAACTAGACACAGGCAATGTTAGGAAGGTAGAGGCTATAGAGCTTAATGATCAATATTTAGCTACGCTTTAGTGCTTTGTTAAAGCAGTAAGGGGTTCGATTTAGAAAAATGTGCATCATTACGTATTTCAGAGCTGGGCTTATAAGAGGCTTAGAGATATTACAGAATTCAGCTATATGAGGTTTGTTCAAATATAAATTTGCTTAAATGTGTATGTATGTGTGTATGTGTATTTAGGTTAATGAGCTCATGAATCGAGTTCTTCTTTTGACTACAGAAGTTTTCAGAAAACACCTGGATCCTTTTCCTCACAGACCAGTTCAGTCACATGGTGAGAACATTCATATTTCAGCATGTTAATATTTGTCTCTTATTGCTTAACATTTTCTTGAACCAAACCAGAAACAAAGAAAACCAAACCCATTGCCATCAAGTTGATTCTGAGTCATAGCGACCCTGTAGGACAGAGTAGAACTTCCCCATAGGGTTTCCAAGGAGTGGCTGGTGGGTTTGAATTGCTGATCTTTCGGTTAGCAGCCAAGCGCTTAACAACTGTGCCACTAGGGCTCCACTGTGCCACCAGGGCTCCTTTTTCTTGAATAGGTTGCTGCACTAAAAAGTTATTTTTCTAGGTAGTAGACAAGAATTATCTTAGGTGAAGGGAAGGACAGTACACACTACAGGGGAAGTCAGCACAATTGGACTAAACCAAAGCTAAGAAGTTTCCTGAATACAACCAAACACCTCGAGGGACAGAGTAGCAGGGGCAGGGGTATGGGAACCATGCTTTCAGGGGACGTCTAGGCCAACTGGCATAACAGAGCTTATTAAGAAAATGTTCTGCATCCTACTTTGGTGAGTGGCGTCTGGGGTCTTAAAAGCTAGTGAGCAGCCATCTAACATGCATCAGTTTGTCCCAACCCACCTGGAGTAAAGAACAATGACGAACACCAAAGTCACAAGGAAAGTATTAGCCCAAGAGATAGAAGGGGCCACATAAACCAGAGACTTCATCAGCCTGAGACCAGAACAACTAGATGGTGCCTGACCACCAATGACCACCCCGACAGGGAACACAACAGAGAGTCCCTGATGGAGCAGGAGAAAAGCAGGGTACAGAACTCAAATTCTAGTAAAAAGACCAGACTTAATGGTCTGACTGAGACTGCAGGAACCCTGGAAAGCATGGCCCCTGGACTCTCTGTCAACACAAAACTAAACCATTCCCAAGGCCAACTCTTCGCACAAAGATTAGACTGGACTATGGAACATAAAAATGATACTTGTGAAGAGTGTGCTTCTTAGCTCAAGTAGATACATGAGACTAAATGGGCAGCTCCTGTCCAGAGGTGAGATGAGAAGGCAGAGAGGGTCAGCAGCTGGTTGAATGGACACGGGAAATCAGGGGTGGAAAGGAGGAGGGTGCTCACAGTATAGGGAGAGCAATTAGGGTAACATAACAATGAGTGTATAAATTTTTGTATGAGAGACCAAGTTGAATTGTAAACTTTTACTTAAAGGACAATAAAATTTTTTTTTAAAAAGTTATTTTTTTTTTTTAGCTATAGCTTGTTTCTATCTAGCAGACTAGACAAGTAACACCTGACGTTAAGCAGATTACCTTGCAGACAATGTGTACTTTCCTAAACTGGGAAAATTTTCTGACCATTTAAAAGTCATGGCTGTATAAAGATATCCTGAATTTGCTGAAAATAGCATCATTTTATGTAACTGGTCTCTGGGCTCCCTTTACATTTTACTAATAATTAATACCAAAAAGTTCCAAGCAAATAAATATAACTGAGGGCCTAGTATATGATCTTTCTTTTTTCCTTACAAAAGAAAGGGAATGAACATTACTGAGACTATCGTTTGTGCCAGGTACTAAGAAAGGCACTTTCATATGTTATTTTTTATTATTTTGTTGTGTCTCATTATTTCCTATATCTACAGAATCAACTCGATGGCAATGTTTTTTCTTTAATCCCTGGATAAGTATTGTAACACGGCAGTTAAGAGCAAGAACTCTGATGTCAGACTGCCCGGCTTCAAATCCCTGATCCACTGTTTCTTTGGCCTCAGTTTCCTAATTAGTAAACTGGTAGTACCTACCTAACAGGATTGTTGTGAGGATTAAATGAGTAAATACATGAAAAGCTCTTAAAACAGTAAACGGTAAGAGTAATATAAGGATTTTTTTTTTATGATTGTCATCATCATCAGATGAGGAAAATGAAGCTCAGAAATTCTAAATAATCTGTTCACATTTATTTGTCTGGTAATGGAAAAGCAGATATTCTAGCCAAGATCAGTACTTCAGCGTGAACTTCTATCAAATCCCTTGATAACAGGTTATAATAAGAATGCTCTTAACAATTCAGAACAAAAGTAACGAATCTTTTATGTCTCCTGGAAATGAAGGGTAAAGCAAACATTTTTTTACAGCTAACATTTTGTAGATGGCATTTTCTGTGTACTGTGTGCTAGGCACTGTGCTAAGTGCTTTACATAATGCCTTACTATGTAAATTTTCAGAATAACACTGTGAAGTAGATGTTGTTAGGTGCTGTCGCTCACAGCGACCCTACGCACAGCAGAACGAAACACTACCTGGTCCTGCGCCATCCTCGTGATCGCTGTTATGCTGGAGCCCATGTTGCAGCCACTGTGTCAATCCATCTTGTTGAGGGTCTTCCTCTTTTTCACTGACCTTCCACTTTACCAAGCATGATGTCCTTCTCCAAGGACTGGTCTCTCCTGATAACATGCCGAAAACATGTGAGACGAAGTCTCATCATCCTCGCTTCTAAGGAGCATTCTGGCTGTACTTCTTCCAAGACAGATTTGATAGATAGTATTGTTATTATTCTGATATTACACATGAAGACAATAAGGCTTCAAGTGGTTAAATAGCTTTTTTTTAATAATATTTTTTATTTTTGTTGTTGTTGTTAATACACACAGCAAAACATACACCCATTCAACAGCCTCTACATGTACAAATCAGTGACATTGATTACACTCTTCGAGCTGTGCAACCATTCCCACCCTCCCTTTCTGAGTCGCTCCTTCCCCATCAACACAAACTCACTGCCTCCCAAGGTTCCCATCCAATCTCTTGAATTTCTGTTGTCAGTTTCATCCTGTATAGACAGATCCAAAAGAGCACAATACTCAAGGCAGACATTCTTTACTAGTCAAGCAAAACCATTGTTTGGTTCTGTCATGGATTGAATTATGTTCCCCCCAAAAATGTGTGTGTTATCAATTTGGCTGGGCCATGATTCCCAGTATTCTGTGGTTGTCTTCCATTTTGGATTGTAATTTTATGTTAAAGAGAATTAGGGTGGGATTGTAACACCCTTACTAAGGTCACATCCCTGATCCAATGTAAAAGGAGTTTCCCCGGGGTGTGGCCTGCACCATCTTTTATCTTACAAGAGATAAAAGGGAAGCAAGCAGAGAGTTGGGAACCTCATACCACCAAGAAAGCAGTGCCGGGAGCGGAGCCCGTCCTTTGGACCTGAGGTTCATGTGCAGAGAAGCTCCCAGACCAAGGGAAGATTGATGACACAGACCTTCCTCCAGACCGACAGAGAAAGTGTTCCCCTGGAGCTGACACCCTGAATTTGGACTTGTAGCTTACTAGACAGTGGGAGAATACATTTCTCTGTGTTAAAGCCATCCACTTGTGGTATTTCTGTTATAGCAGCACTAGATGACTAAGACAGGTTCCAAGTGGTTAAGTAACTTAGTTAATGGTTCTTGGCTAGTAAGGAGTAGAACCAAGACTCTAACCCTGGCGTCTGGCTCATGAATCCCAAGTTCTCACATTTTATTTACCCGGGAAATTGAGGCTGTCAGGATTGAACTTATTTTATTAAATTTAGAAGTAATACCACAGAATATAGTAAAATGTATTACCCCTCTCCGTGTACCTATATTTACAATTCCTTGAGGTGTGGGGTGCTTTGGAGAGACAGACTATGGGGTGCTCCAGATTTAACTATTGCATACAGAGCAGAGTATTGCCTTGAGTGTAATTTCTTCCTCGTGAAGTAATTTCCCCCACTTTGGCTATTGGTAATAAACCAAAAACCAAACCCGTTGCTGTCAAGTCAAGTAGATTCTGACTCATAGTGGCCCTATAGGACAAAGTAGAACTGGCCCATAGGGTTTCCAAGGAGCACCTGGTAGATTTTTTTTTTTAATTGTTGTAGTTTAGATGAAGTTTACATCTCAAGATAATCTCCCATACAAAAATTCATACATACATTGTTATGTGACCCTAATTGCTCTCTCCGTATTGTGACAGCACACTCCTCCTTTCCACCCCTTATTAACCATGTCCATTCAACCAGCTCCTAAACCTCTCTGCCTTCCCATCTCACCTCTAGACAGAAGCTGCCCGCTTAGTGTCTTGTATCTACTTGAGCTAAGAGGCAAACTCCTCACAAGTATCACTTTATGTTCCACAGTCCAGTCCAATCCCTGTCTGAAGAGTTGGCCTCGGAAATTGTTTTAGTTCTGGGCTGATAGAGAATCCAGGGGCCATGCTTTCCGGGGTTCCTCCAGTCTCAGTCATACCATTAAGTCTGGTCTTCTTACTAGAATTTGAGTTCTGCATCCCCCCTTTCTCCTGCTCCATCAGGGACTCTCTGTTGTGTTCCCTGTCAGGTCGATCATTGGTGGTGGCCAGCTACCATCTAGTTCTTCTGGTCTAAGGATGATGAAGTCTCTGGTTTATGTGGTCCTTTCTGTCTCTTGGGCTACTACTTTCCTTGTGTCTTTGGTGTTGTTTATTCTCCTTTACCTGGAGGTGGTTGCGACCAATTGATGCATCTTAGATGGCCACTCACTAGCCTTTAAGACCCCAGATGCCACTCACCAAAGTAGGATGCAGAACATTTTCTTAATAAGCTTTGTTATGCCAATTGACCTAGATGTCCCCTGAAAGCATGGTCCCCAGATACCCACCCCTGGTACTCTGTCCCTCAAAGTGTTTGATTGTATTCAGGAAACTTCTTAGCTTTGGTTTAGTCCAGTTGTGCTGAATTCCCCTGTAGTGTGTGCTGTCCTTCCCTTCACCTAAGATAATACTTGTCTACTATCTAGTTAGTGAATAACCCTCACCCTCCCTCCTCACCCTCATAACCATCAAAGAATGTTGTATTCTGTGTTTAAACCTTTTCTTGAGTTCTTATAATAGTGGTCTTACATAATATTTGTCCTTCAGTGACTGGCTAAATTCACTCGGCATAATGCCCTCTAGATTCCACCATGTTGTAAGATGTTTCACGGCTTCATCGTTGTACTTCATCATTACATAGTATTCCATTGTGTGGATATACCAAAATTTGTCTATCCATTCATCCGCTGATGGGCACTGAGGTTGTTTCCATCTTTCTGCTATTGCGAACATGCTGCAATGAACATGGGTGTGCATATATCTATTCGCGTGACCGCCCTTATTTTTCTAGGATATATTCCAAGGAGCGGGATAGCTGGATCATATGGTACTTCTATTTCTAGCTTTTTAAGGAAGCGCCAAATCAGCTTCCAAAGTGCTTGTACCATTTTACATTCCCACCAACAGTGTATAACTGTTCCAGTCTCTCCACAACCTCTCCAGAATTTATTATTTTGTGTTTTTTGAATTAAAGCTAGCCTTGCTGGGGTTGAGATGATATCTCATTGTAGTTTTGATCTGCATTTCTCTAATGGCTAAGGATAGTGAGCATTTCTTCATGTGTCTGTTAGCTGCTTGAATATCGTCTTTGGCGAAGTGCCTGTTCATATCTATTGCCCATTTTTTAATTGGGTTATTTGTCTTTTTCTTGTTGAGGTTTTGCAGTATCTTGTAGATTTTAGAGATTAGATGCTGATCGAATTTGTCAGAGCCAAAAATTTTCTCCCAGTCTGTAGGTTGTTTTTTTTACTCTTTTGGTGAAGTCTTTTGATGAGCATAAGTGTTTGATTTTTAGAAGCTCCCGGTTATCTAGTCTCTTTTCTGGTGCTTGTGCATTGTTACTTATGGTTTGTATTGTGTTCATGCCATGTATTAGGGCTCCTAGAGTTGTTCCTATTTTTTCTTCCATAACCTTTATTGTTTCCAATTTTATATTTAAGACTTCGATCCATTTTGAGTTAGTTTTTGCACATTGTGTGAGGTATGGGTCTTGTTTCATTTTTTTGCAGATGGATATCCAGTTATGCCAGTGCCATTTGTTAAAGAGACTGTCTTTTCC
>NW_004444084.1:2964927-2977463 GCF_000243295.1 Trichechus manatus latirostris
TTTCTGTGTATAAGATCATATCATCTGCAAATAAAGATACTTTGACTTCTTCCCTACCAATTTGGATGCCTTTATTTCTTTTTCTAGCCTAATTGCTCTGGCTAGGACCTCCAGCACAGTGTTGAATAAGAGTGGTGATAAAGGGCATCCTTGTCTGGTTCCCGTTCTCAAGGGAAATGCTTTCATAGTCTCTCCATTCAGGATGATGTTGGCTGTTGGCTTTATATAAATACCCTTAATTATACTGAGGAATTTCCCTTCTATTCCTATTTTGTTGAGTGTTTATATCATGAATAGGTGTTGGACTTTGTCAAACGCCTTTTCTGCATCAACTGATAAGATCATGTGGTTCTTGTCTTTTGTTTTATTTATGTGATGTATTACACTGATTGTTTTTCTAATGTTGAACCATCCCTGCATACCTGGTATAAATCCCTCTTGATCATGGTGAATTATTTTTTTGATATTTTGCTGAATTCTATTGCACCTGGTAGATTTGAACTGCCAACATTTTGGTCAGCCGCCATAGCTCTTAACCACTACGCCACCAGGGTTTAGTAGTCCCTAAACACACTGGAGTATCTGACGTTTCAAGCAGGGTAGTCAAATGAGTGTCAATAGCAGTTAATTCATTTATCCCCTGGGTTTCCTTCTCTCCATTTATATAGTTTCCTTTACACATTATGCCTACTAAGATAAACCTAGATTCCTGAAAGGGCATTATTTATTGGGAAAGAGGATACATAATTTTAAAATATGTTAAATAAGTGTTGATTCCAAATGAAACTTTTAAACAGTATAGAATACCAATCATTAACAGTGATTTTATTAGTGAAGGCTCATTATAGCATAAATTCTTAAATCCCCATTCTTCCATATATTTTCTCTTTATTTCTAAAATTGACATTATTTTTCATTTCCAAGAAGTCCATCACATTATTTCTGGGGATTCTAATACCAATTTCAGATAACACTATTAATTCTCTATTATAAAATGATTAAGTCTTAAACGTACATTTGAACATATTCTAAATAATTTTACTTTTCTAGGTTTGGATTGCACTGATATTAAAGATACCATTGGCTCTGTCACCAAAACACCAAGTGGCTTATACATAATCCACCCAGAAGGAGCTAGTTACCCATTTGAGGTAAAGTTTTCCCTTATTAAAAACCAAAAACCAAACCCCTTGCTATCAAGTCAATGGTAACTCATGGTGACCTCATGTATCACAGAGTAAAACTACTTCATAGGGTTTTCTTGGCTGTAATCTTTATAGAAGCAGATCACCAGGCCTTTTTTCTAAGGTACTGGCAGGGTGTTTGTCAACCTTTAGGTTAGTAGTTGAATGCAAACTATCTGTGCCACCTACGGACCTTTTTCCCTTATTATGTGCAATAAGATAAACATCCAAACAATTTAATTAACATTAACATTTTAACTGTTTTAATATTTAAATTTTTTTCTTGAAAATTTTTTTTATAAATTAATAAAACTTCCAGTTTCAAAATTTTGGTTTTCTTAATTCTAATCCCTAAACCAGTAAAAGGCTAGACAATTCATCTTTCACTTTTCTATTTGAGTTTTCATGGTTACACTCTCTGAAGTAACTTCATTTGGTGCAGAATCTTATACTGCCCTTACTGCAGGCAGAACTTTGCTATATAAATACTTATTTGCTTTAATTACCTTATGGATATTAGAGAATAATTGTCTGTTTTGGCTTGGGGCTTACTAAAAATATTTCTGATTTCTTTGCCTACATATGGTTATAATTTTCTTTGAAGACAAACAATTTTATGTGATTACATAAGGAATTAATAATTAAAAAAATCTTTTGCTGCTGTGTGACGAAGATTGAAATGCTGATCCATTCTTCTTAAACTGAATAAAATATTCATATCTCTAACCTTAGTAGTTCTATGCTAGGATTTCTAGCAGAAATATCTCCTAGAAATTATGTATTATTGATAGGTGATATATTTATACATAGCTTTAATTTTTTTGGGTAATTTTTCTTTGTGCACAAGAAAGTTTATGATACTGATTGATACATCTTAGTCTTTATGAGACAATAAAATATTTTTTTCTGAGTAGATATTACCAGTTTTTCTTAGAGTTACTAACATTATTTTTTGAATTCTTATTGACAAGATGTCAAAAAATTGGGAATTAAGTGGGGAATAATAAAAAATTACCTAAATTACTCCTACAGATTAAAAAATGGGCTTGAACAGATGTGGAAAGGGAAGGCTTCTAATTTTGTGAGGAGTAGGATGAATAATTACTTCTCTTTTGGGAAAGCGTTGGCTCCCTGACTTTTTCCACGTTGCCTTTCTCTGTCTCCGTGTGGGAAGTTTCTGAAGGAGAGAGATTATCTGGTTTTTTCCCCATGTCACTCCTATGGGTCCTTTATGAGGGTGCTCTCAGGGACATTTTACACAGCATGAACAGAGGCACCTGTACAGCCTGCTGAGATGTGGGCACAGATACGCCTTTCTGTCTGAAGATGCCCATCTGAACACAGGCCTTCTAGGCTTGTTGGAGAAGAGAGCAATCAGCTTCAGGCATATTTAACACTATAAAAAAAATCAATGTTTTAATTGCAAGGAAAAAACAATTTTCCAAGAAATATATATGGCACTCTGCCACATCAGATCAGCACTGTTATTACTAAGCTGAAAAATACATCTAGAGTTGAGGAATACAAGGATAAACTTAAGATGCTACAATCATTTATGCATTTTAAAAAATAACTGATACAGGGTAATTAGGTAAGCTACAAGTTTGTTCTATAATAAACAGTATTGTCTCTAAGGATTTTTAAAAATCTACTTATATTAATGGAATACAATTGCATTGGAAACTTTCAGTGGATCTTTTCTTTAGGCTTAAGGATGAAGCATAAGCTATACAGTATTAGAGAAGAATGAAAATAATATATATTTTTTCTTCTCTGTATCAATTTTAGGTAATGTGTGACATGGATTACAGAGGAGGTGGATGGACTGTGATACAAAAAAGGATTGATGGAGTAATTGATTTCCAAAGGTTGTGGTGTGACTATCTGGATGGATTTGGTGACCTTTTAGGTCAGACTTAATGTATTTCTCCTCTATCCTTTTTCTCCTTTTTAGTATGACTGTTATAGACAATGTCCCTATTGATCACATCTCTAATAAGACAGGTCAAATCTTCATGAATATCGAAATCTGAGTTAAAGCACTCTTTTGTCGTAAGTAGGTCTTTGGTTGGGATCTGGATATCTTTATTTATAGATATTTGTCAAAATATAATCTGAGTGAAAATTCTAACCTGGGAATTTATCAGGTATCTACTATGTAACCAGCAGTGTACTGTCATATTGTAAGTGCTCACCTACTATTTGTAGAATAAAAAACTCAGTGGGCAGGATTGTCATGGACCTTGAAATTCTTGAGGTGTATGCTGTATCTGTATAAGCAAACAAAATGGAGAATTGAGATACACTGCCATACAAATTCAAATTATGTCAACTGGATGTAGTATTTTATAAAAATATCAATACAAATTAATATGTTCAAAATTTGAAAAAAATGTATGCCCCAGGTGAATTGTAATATCTGTTTACATTATTGCCACAAGGCCGCACCACTTTTGCTGGAGAATAGAAACACCACTGTTTCTGAACCCTGCAGAATTCTACATTACTTGGAACTTCTGTGGGTGATTTTGGTAATATTTGTGCTGCTATTTTAATTGTTACTGCTATTGTAATTTAAAATCTTTTTTAAACTTCCCACAATAACATCATCCAAGGGGTCAGTAAGTGGTGGTGCTAGTTCTGGTGCTAGAAAACCCTACTAGATGCCAATGACTTTAGAAGAGACATTTAATGTAATAAAATGCTACGGATAAGAAAAATCAAATAAGTGTCTTGGTATGAGTGCAGTTAATATACTTTTATTTTCTCGACGTTATCTCTAACTTTCCACTGAGTGCTTCCTTTTGAATTAAGTAATCGTAGATCTACAGGCTCTGAATTGTCATCTTACTTACTTTCTGTGTATGGGGGAAATTATGTGAGTTTTGAATAATAAGGTCTTCAGACAGATGTCCTTCATATAAACTGATGCTGCTTTGTACTTCCAAACCCTTTGCTGTTGAGTCGATTCCGACTCATAGCTATCATATAGGACAGAGTAGAACTGCCCCGTAGGGATTCCCAGGAGTGACTGGTGGATTCGAACTGCTGATCTTTTGGTTAGCAGCCAAGCTCTTAACCATTGTGTCACCAAGGCTCCAAATTTGGGATTAAGGAAAATAGATAATTAAATCTCAAGTTTGGCATTGGGGTAGACGGGAAAGAAGGCAGGGACACATAAATCGAAGACTTAAAGATTGAGAGACTAAACAGATCCCTTAGGGACCCAGTCTACTACATTCCCTTTCTTCCTATACTTCTTCAGGAAACTTTTTAATTCTAAGGGATTATGTAGTTTAAGTGTGCCTGTAAACCCTGGAGAGCTATAGTTTTAAGAGTTTCATCTCTATCACACTATTCTCTACTCCTTGAAGTTTGTTTTGATTAAACCCTTACTTTCAGTAATTCTGTAATTCAGGTAGAGGGATATATCTCAAAACAGAAGTGTACACATTTAAGGTATGGCATGGTACGTAGAGGGAGATAGAATGCCATTAGCTAGAATACGCATGCAAGAAGTATGTAGTCGATCTAAGGAGTTTAAGAATTCATCCTAGATCTACAATGCTTCTAGAAATATTGACTAAACCTGGGGATACTCCAATGTGGCTACATGATGTTTGCAGTCATAGGCAATTAACAAACTCCATTATAACAAAGAAATATTTGTTCAGAAAGTATTCTACAAGACAGAAAAAAAAAAAAATTTCCACTGAGCCTTTTCAGCATATGTTTCTTTAGGAGCTGCTGATTTGGAGGTTAAACCTCCTACATCTGCTGGTACACATCATTTTGTTACCTGTCATAAAATTTCAACTCTCTTTTTGTTGATATGCCTGAAGGTAAAACTTGGGTATTTACTCTGTTAATCTTTAAATGAACTTTTGGAGAGATAAAAATGAAAGAGAGTTTGGTATCCCCAACCTAGTGAAGAAGAAGTGGGTGGATTTTTAAAAAAATAAATCATACAAACATTGATAATTTGAACTAGAGTCATCCAGTCTTCTCAAATTATTTATGTGAACCATCTCAGAGTTACTGAAACATTAAGTAACACCAAACAATAATGAGCTATTCTAATTTGTATCAAAATATATTAAAACAAAGCATCTTCTTTTACAGGAGAATTTTGGCTAGGACTGAAAAAGATATTTTATATTGTGAATCAGAAGAATACCAGTTTTATGCTGTATGTGGCTTTGAAATCTGAAGATGACACATTAGCATATGCCTCCTATGATAATTTTTGGCTAGAGGACGAAACAAGATTTTTTAAAATGCACTTAGGACGGTATTCGGGAAATGCTGGTAAGTTTTTACTCCTAAAATTATCCAAAAGACTTAAGTACAACTGACTCAATATTAGGTGAAGATAAAAATGCATTTCTTTTAATATATGACACACATGTGATAACAAAACTGAGAAAATTGCCATGTCTTGAGTTTTGAAACTGTCTTGTGATCATTGTACCAAATCTTAATTTTGAGGTGTTTTCTATCTTTACAATTTGCTGTATGTAATCTCAATTGATTCTTTGGACATATATAGCCTGTGAGGTAGGCTGGGAAGGTTCAGAGAGGCTGACATTTAGAAATTATAGACCGTTTGAGCTGATCTCCATTCTTCTCACTTCACAGGTGAGGAAACCTAACAGACTAAGCGACTTGCCCAAGATTCTCAGTTTTCTACATCTGAGCCAGGGCAAGAATGCAGGTTGATATAGAGCAACTAGTTTAGTGCTCTTTTCACTATGCTTTAGTGCATTTACGCATTTCCAAATAATTTTAGTTTGTTAGCACTTCAAAGTATTTCATGTTAAATTTGTATTTTGATGCTGAAATTTTAAAGGTACTTGAGTTAAGAAATGCTAAATTCAACTCTCATGTTGTTGCTGATCATAAATATTACTTGTTAGAAGTCCAAAAATGAATGAGATATGTTGTCAGCTCTCTAACTGAACACAATATAGAGTGGGAGGTAGGCAAAATCGAAACACAGAATACTGATAGAGCTTTGGGGGTTAAAAAGAGAGAGAGTGATTCTAAGTGTTATATCTGGAAAATCTTCAGGGAAGAGTAGTTTTCAACAAGAAGTTAATATTAGATTTAATCTAGGACACTTTTTAAAGTACATGCTCCTGGAGAATCTGATTCACTAAGTTTGGGCTCAGGTATCAACGGTGTTATCTAGGGTACTGTACTGGACCTTTGGTGCCATTGAGCAGTTTCTATTAACCTGGTACATCCCAACATCCTTTCTCAGGCATGGTAATGTGTTAACTAAAAGATTAATGAGCTTGACTTGTATTTTTGAGCTGATATTATGGTAAAGTTATCTAAAAGATGAGCATCCAATGTTTGGAGAGGGGCGCAATTTCAGTGCTTGCCATAGGCGCCATTTTCTGTAGATACACCGCTGGCCCTACTGGGTTAATAGAAACTATTCAGTGGCGCCATGCGCCCAGGGCTAGTGCACTACCTGCCATACCTGCCATATCCTAGTTACACTTCTGTGGTATCCACATTCCATGGATGAATATGTTGGCACCTTTGCAGTTGAGAGCCACTGGTCTGTACTAGGAGCAATGGACAAGCTTTTGGCATGTGAAGGTTGGCAAAGGAAGCAGCTTGCAGTCAAGGCACGGAAGGAGGAAAATTACAGAGCAGAGAATTGTCCGGTATGGTTGCCATCTGTGACATCTGAGGGGCTTAGGCTTGGGATAGTAGGTGAAAGTCTGAAATTTAAGTCTTGATATGAAGGTAAAAATTTAAAGAGTTACAATACAGGTAGTCCCCGACTTACCTGGCCTCCATTCACTGTAAGTTGGTTCTAATGGAAGTCAAATATCTCATTTTCTTACTTTTTTTTAGTTTTCATTATTATTACCTTTTATTATCAGTATCTTTATAAATCCAATCTTCGTCATTGGGGGTTGGAAACATTACATTGGAGAATGATAACATTAACAAATTACATGCTGCAGCACTGTATGTAGTACATATTACTAATGATAAAATGTACCAAAAAAACCCCAAAACAAACCCAAAACCGAAGGCCGTAAGTGTGGTTCGTTGTAACTAGAATATGCTGTAAATTGGGGACTACCTGAATACAATTTTCAGTGCTTCATCTCTGAGAGTGTAAAGATCTAAATGTGAAACATAATATGTTAGGAAAAGTTTATGTATGGGTTCTTCCAGGGTCAGATTAACCAGTAAGCAAGGTGTGCACAGGTTTACATAAGCAAGGTATTCACGGGTTTACTTGTGTTTACATACTAATCTGTAGTGCACAATTTCACAAGGGTTTCACCACATCGCCCTTTGATGTGGTGAAAAACAGGTGAAACTGTGCACTGCGGATTAGTAAATAAGCACAAGTAAGCCTGTGTGTACCTTGCTTATTGGATAATCCATCCCTGGATTCTCTGAAAGACAACTGGATCTAATTAGAGGATAAGATTTGTAATGGCAAAGTTTCTTTTCATTACAGAACCCTCATATTTTGCCACGGTCTTCTCTACATTTTTCCAACAAAGCAGTTAAATAACTTTCAGCTGTTGATCACTTAATATGATCAAAACAACTAAAGGAAAAGGAGTCAGTGGAATGTAAGGATAGAAGCAGACAAAACCAAACAGTTAAGTGTGATCATGTGTGTGGTAGAGGTAGGCCGCACATTTGGCTTTTAGATCAGAGCAAAAAAGAAATATGAAATTTGAACATTTTAGTAGTACAGTTGTTTCACGAGAAGCACAAATATTTCTGATTCTAAAACTTGAAAGAGATGTCTCTGAGTTCTCAGAGAAAACAATGTGTCATATTCTCCAACCACACTCTCAGAGAAAACACAGTGGTGAGATTCAAAGGGCTATTTCTTAAGAAACAGACCTCTGAATTATATTTTAATTATAAGTTATTAAATTTAATACAGTGAGGAGCCAATATGACGGATGATCTTTCTGGTGGTTGGACTTATTCAAGGAAGAGTAGTTGTGAAATCATCACATAATTCAGGCAATGCCCTATAAGCATTGTCTCTCTCATTTGAACTTTTGAAAGATATTGCCCTGTAGGGTATGGAAGAGTATATCTCCCTGACAAACACCTGAAATGTGGCTATTTTGTTTCCAATGAAGGGCAGTCAGAGGCTTTGATAATCAGCAGAGGTGGGGTATTAGATGGGCCACGGGTGCTGATGAAGTTCTCCATGGTCCTCAAAGATGCGTCTCAAGAGATGCCAAACACTCAGAAGCATAATGAAATAAATATGGGCTTTGGTTTCTCCCAAGAGTTTACAGAGCTTCTTTTTTTAAGCTAGTGTTTCAAAACATATTAGCCAAAGTTGAACTATTGGTGAAATTTAAGTACTATGGATTTAATTGGAATCTTTTAATTTTATAGAGTTTTATAAAACAAAACTCCTGTCTCTGCTACTTAGTTAACTGGGTTGCCTTGGACAAGATACTTAATCTTGAAGGGTTTCTGTGAAGATCGGGGATACTGTACATACAATGTCCAATGTAAGCCCTTTAAAAATGGTACTGCTTTAGCTGCTATCCAATTAGTCCGTGTATCACGTGAAGAGCTACAAAGAAAAGGCACATTTCAGGAGTAACTGAATTTTTCTTGAGGGCTTTGGCTTTATATAAACTTAGTGGCTCCTAAATAAAACCAAGCATCTTCTGCAACTACAAATCTATGTTTCTTAAAGGTAGGTATTTCACCTTCTTCTATACCTCTCTATCTAAAGTGAAGTAAAATGGTAGGAGGGAGGAAAACCTATCACGTGTAAGTGATTTGATTTTTTTAATCATCAATCTAAATTAATTTAATTAGTTAATTAAATTAAGTCAAATCTAAATCTAAATTATGACTCTTCTCTGAAATATGATAGGTATATACATCATTATTTTTGGCCTAAACCACCTGATTCTGCCTACACAGCCAAAACTTCCATTTGTGGTTGTGATTTTATCTCAGAAGACCACTTAACGATGCTTATCATGTTGAGGAATTCATCACCAGATTTTGGTATACTGCAATCTGGAAGAGAGATTTTAACATAATAAATAGTAGAAAAAGAATTTAAACCTTATTTTTAGATGCAATGATTTTGCATAATAGGCTGATAATGATCAATTAAAATAATGAAAAGCATCTTTAAATTCAATTATTAAAAAAAAATCTATTTCATCCAGGTGATGCATTCCGGGGCCTCAGAAAGGAAGATAATCAAAATGCAATGCCTTTCAGCACATCAGATGTTGATAATGATGGGTGTCAGCCTACATGCCTGGTCCACGGTCAGCCTGTAAAGAGCTGCAGTCACTTCAGTAACAACACCGGTTGGTGGTTCAACCAGTGTGGCCTAGCAAATTTGAATGGCATTCATCACTTCCCCAGAAAATTACCTGAAACTGGAATTCAGTGGGGTACATGGATCAAAAACAACTCACCTGTCAAGATTAAATCTGTTTCCATGAAAGTTAGAAGAATTTACAATCCATATTTTAAGTAATCTCATTTTAAACTGTAATGCAAGTTCAATAGTTATTTTTGATAATGTATATAAGATTCTACATAGTTTCTCTTTTTATTTAGTGTTTCAAATATATTAGCCAATATTTAACGACAGGTAGCATCCAGGTGTTCTGAGTTTAATTCAAATCTTTTAATTTTATAGAGTTTTGTAAAACAAAACATAACTCAGTGTATGTTTTTTACTACTAACCATATTAACAATGTGTAATGAAGTTTGTTCTGAGTGAATTACAACTTGTCTTCTTGAGGTCTTCAGTGCTTTCAAAGACTTCCCCTTTCTTTGAAGCATATACACCATAGTAAATTGTTAGGAAGACTGAAGAGAGTCTTACACTGCTAATTCTAAGTGGTTAACTATATAATCTGAAAATAATTTCTATTGAAGACAATTACATGGAATAACTTTTGTGCAGATTAATATATAAACCCCACACGGTTTAAAAACCTTACTATTTCCAGGTGATACCACAATAATAAGAATTTACTGCCAAAATAAAGTCCTCCTTATTTTTACATCTTATCATGGTTAATCATTTTGTTCTTATTTGTAATAAATTTACTGTATATTTATATCTGGATCAATTGCATTCTAAAACACAGTTGTTTTTTTAACTCTTTTTAAACCAATAGGAATGGTATGAACTTTAAGTGAAGGACAGTGGAGAAAGAGAGACGAATCAGTGGTCTAGGTATGGTTCTAGGAGCAAACTTGTCACCTCCACTTTTTCCACTGAGCTGGAAGGAGTTGGAACAGTAAGGATTCCATGGAAGAAGACAACATGGAACACTGGGGCCAAGTGTCAGTTATTAATAAGAAAGAAGAAGGAAACAACTAAGAGTTAGTTTTGAACAGAAAAGTACTTTGTCTACAGTAGAGTTATTGTTGTTAGTTGCCATTGAGTTGATTCTCACTCATGGCGACCCTATGTGTACAGAGTAGAAATGCTCCCTTGGGTTTTCAAGGCTGTCACCTTTTGGAAACAGATCACCAGGACTGTTGTCTGAGGCACCTCTGGGTGGGATTGAACCACCAAACTTTTGGCTAATAGTCGAGCACTTAAATGTTTGTGCCATGCAGGGTTATACAATGCACAAAGGAGAAGTAGCTGAAAAATGAGGTGAGAGAGGATTTACAGCATCATGGCGCTCTAGGCAGAACCACCACGCCATCCCTCCACAGCAAAGATCTGAAAAACTAAGCCAAACAGAGAAAAAAGCAACCCTGAAACCCTAAAACATCAAAAGAAGAGATAAAGAACTCAGCCAAGCACGAAATGGAGTGGGAAACTGACAGAGAACGGAGAGCGAGGAGAGATTTATGCAGAGGTCCCCTATCAGCTAACGCAGTGTGGATCTGCCATCTTGGACTCCTATCAGAGACCAGCAAACAGGGGGTACGAGAAAGCAGCTTCACGGAGCTTCCACCAGGAGACAGAACAACTGGTAAACAGTGATATATGCCTTCCCACCCACTACCCTTCTTCACCCCAACTCGGCCTCCTCTGCTTCCTGTGGCCACAGTCACTTGGCCAGGAAGCACCGGCTGCTTGGATTCCACCCACCCACACTGGCTGACTCCCTGAGTGCCATTTGTTGGCTGTTGCTGTTGCTTTTTTCTGGTTCTTTTGATTTCTTCCTTATCTCTCACCACCTCCCCCTCCTTTCACTCAAATACCTGGCTACGGGTACCATCTTTGCTTCTTCCTAAGAGGCTGTGGAGCTCCTTTCAAGTGTGGAACTGCTTCCTGGTCTGTGCTGTCATGCTGGTGTGATCCCGGGGCTTTTTTTAAAAAATTGTTTTCTTTTCTCAAGTTGGGAGCCTGTTCTAGCTGGGCAGTGCTACACGGCTTAGGACCTACCCCCTCAGCTTGCACAGACGTGCAGAGGGATCCCTGAGAGCATTACTTTTTTTTGGGTTTTTTTTTTCCTTGTTTTTTTGGGGGCTTTTCTTGTTCTTGTTTTTTTTTTTTTTTTAATTTGTTTTGTTTTCTCTTCCCTCTTTTTCCTGTTTCCTTTTTCTTCATTACTCAGTTTCTCATCTCTCTATACTTTTCTTCTCTTCCTGTCCCCTGAATACCTGATGCTGAATACCGCTACCCATTCTAGCCAGGCTGTACTTCAACACCGGGAAACAACTTCCCCAGACCTCATAGCCACAGCGGTGGGATCCCTGGGAGCTTTGCTGTTCTCTTTTCTTTCTAATTTTTATTTATTCATTCTTTTCTTTTCTCTTCTTCTTCTCCTTCTTGTTTGTTTACATTTCATAGTCTCTCATCTCTCCACTCCAACGGCAAGCTCCCTTAGCACTCTTTTTCATTTGTTTGTATGTTTTTGGCTCCTGTTGCTCTCTCCTCTCTCCCATACCCATCTTAGCTCCACACATCACAATCTCCCCCTTTCATCCTGCCTACCTGCACCGTGCACTTAACATCACACCACCAAGCAGCACAGGCACGGCCTTCCGGAACCTGCCCCGCACTGATTACTGACCCGCCCTGGTGGCTGTAGTAAGTGCCACAAACAACCCATCCTAGCAACTCCTCTTCAGCTAGACCTGCCCTGCTGTACCATATCTTAGCAACTGACACTGCCAATTGGAGGAGGCGAAAAGTATCATGCCCACAGACGAGCAAACAATAAAGAACACACAGCCCGCCTGCTCAGACATAGCCAAATTAAAAAAAAAAAAGAATGAAACAAACAAATCTACAATCAATAAACAAGAAAAATAACTATTGAATGCCCCGAAGACAGCAGACAATAACAAAATATTTACAAAAACAGGACAGGATTGTTCCAGTAGGCATC
>NW_004444084.1:2983242-3028427 GCF_000243295.1 Trichechus manatus latirostris
GTTGTTAACCAATGTCATAAAACAATATGTGTACTGACCTTTTAATAAGAAACTATTTGTTCTGTAAACCTTCACCTGAAATATGATAAAAAAAAAAAAGATTAACAAAAAATAAAAATAAAAATGAGGTGAGAAAAGGACTGAAGTAAAAATAGGTATGAGGATATAGATTCCTGAGCCCACAGTAGGGCTGAGCTGTTGGAGCAGAACCTGACCTGGATTCAGGGATAGGCAAATATGACAACATGATCTCCCTTCAAAGTTGCTTTCACTCCAATCTCCTATCAAAGCAGTGAATAAAATATGAACAGGATATCCGTGAGACAAGGTTGCACGTGGGTGAGCATGGTTTCTGTGCATCTCACAGAGGTACAGCTGAGGTTCTGTTGTCTCAGTGATTGAGCAAGATATCTGCTAGTTGCTGAAGCACAGAACTGTGGATTCATTGCCTTTTATACCTGCAGAGACATGAGTCAGGAGATAAATTAGCCTAAATATTATGGCAGTAATTTTGTTACTTGTTAGTTGCCATCAAGTCGATTCTGACTCATGGTGACCCCACAAGTGCAGTGTAGAACTGCTCCATAAAGTTTCCAAGGCTGTTACCTTTTGGAAGCAGATCACCAGGTCTGTGTTCTAACGTGCTGCTGGGTGGGTTCGAACCACCAACCTTTAACATTATGGCTAGTAGTCGAGTGCTTAACAGTTTGCATCACCCATGGCTTCTTGAAATTCTTGCTGAGCTTGTACAGGGGCAATATCTGCTTATCTAGATCTGCTTTGCAAAGTCCAGTGACTTCACATTTTTATCCCTCCATAAAGGCTATGGAGATGAGGGAAACATGGAGAGTAAGGCAGAATGGGAATAAGTGTTAGGATGCTAAGGGGAAGACAGATTCAGAGAGCAGAAAAAAAATTAATTTATTTGGGCTTGGATGTAGGAGGATACATTGGACTTGTGAATGGCTAGGATGAGAAGCTATACAAGTATTAAGAGGTCTCAAATACCAGTGCAGATAAGAAGGTACTTTTTAGGTAATAATTCTGAGCCTTGGACTCCCAGAAATGAAGTGACCTGACTTAGGAGAAGTTAAGGTATCAGGACAACTGGTCCCCTTTTGCTGTCTAGCCCCCACAAGCATACACTCATGCCTTGAGAGTAGGCAAGAAAGGTAGCAATCACTTGCCTATGGGCTGAATGACACCATTATAGATTCATTCTTTCAGATTCCAAGGACTTCTCTGACTAAATTGTCCCATTTAAAAGCACAAATGCTTTATTCTTTCATCAACTTACACCTAACTTACTAAAAATAATATAAAAAGAAATATAGAATTCAATCACTTCTCTATATATAAGCATAGGTTAGTTATTCATAGAAAAAATGAACTTATTTGTTAAAGATTTGAGAGCTAAAGTCCGTAGAGGTAAGGTTAAAAAAAAAGTAATGATATAAATATAATGATAAATTATTTCTGAAAAACATAAAGGGCTCTAAATAGCAACACATGTCATGATCTTCAATTAGAAGACTTGATGCAGAGGGCCCAGATGTATGAAACTATATGGTGGAGTGAGAACCAGGAGAAGTTTGGAGCTGAAGGAACAATATATGAGAAAGACTTATCTTGTGCCAAGGGGTCAACAATACCAACCACCATTGCCTCACTGGCACATATGTCATCAGGAAAAAACATACAGGTAGGTAGGTAGGAGAGCCCACTGATCCTAACAAGCAATGTGTTCTAGGAGGGTGCTGAGGAGTGGCCTTGTTGGAAATGGGGGGCTCACTGGAGCTCAACAGATGGCATCCCAGTCTGGTCTTTCCACTGAGCCACCTTAGATCTGCTAAGCCTACTCTTTGGTAAGCTACCAAAAGAGTGAGACAATGAGCTGCGAGGACTAGCTATCTGGATCTGTCCCTAAAGTGATTCATAGATGTAGCATGAGGACACTGTCTTAGGCTGGGTTCTCTAGAGAAGCAAAACCAGTGAAGTGTGTGTGTGTATGTGTGTGTGTGTGTACATATATCTCAAGGAAATGGCTTACATGGTGTAGAAGCTGAGAAGTTCCAAGTCCATGGGTTAGGCATCAGGCTGGAGGCTTCTCCTGACTCACATAGCTGCAGGGACTGATGAACCCAAGACTGGCAGGTAAGAAGGCAGGTTGCTGGATCAAGTTCCACGAACTGGAGGTCAGATGATGACGAGCCAAATGCAGGATCCAGAGTGGAGCAAAAGCCAGTGAGCTTTGCCAGAAAGTCCATATATATTGGATGCAGGACACACCCTGAGGGAAACTCCTTCTCAACTGGTTGGCTGCTCATAGCAAATCTCATTATGGAGGTGATTATATTATATCAGATTTCATCATGGAGGTGATGACATCATTACATAACTGTCAAACCACTGAGAATCATGGCCCAGCCAAGTTGACACACAACCTTAATCATCACAGACACCATGAAAGATCAATAGGACTTCCTGAATTTTGAAAAATTTTGAAGTGCTTCTAGTATGATACATGAAAAGAGATAACATGTTTGAAAGAAGTGTTGATGGATGAAGCCTGTTATCCAGCTGAGTTCTCATCTGGGTTTGGGGTCCTCTTCCAAGCTCACTAGTTATTGGCAGGATTCATTTCCTTGAGGTAGCAGGACCAAGGTCTCCATTGCTCATTTAGCTGTGGGCTAGACCACTCTAAGCTCCTAGCAGCCACCTGTAGTTCCTTGCTATGTGACTCCCATAAGATGGATGTTTCATAAAATGGATGTTTGCTTTCTTCCAGGCCAGTCAGAATGCATCTCTCTGATTTCCTCTTCTGTGACCAGTCAGAGAAAACTAGCTGCTTTTAAGGGGCTCATGAAATTAGGTCAGGCCCTCCTGTATACTCTCCCTATCTTAATGTTAGCTGATTTGGAAACTTCATTATATCTGCAAAATTCCTTCAGAGCAGCACTCAAATTAGTGTTTGACTGAATAACTGGAAGAAGGTGTGTGTACGCCAGGGGTCAGGAATATTGGAGGCCGTCTGAGAATTCCGCCTATCCCAATAAAGTTACAAAATCAAAACAATTGAAATGCAGGAAAACAGAAAGGTCAGTAGACTAGAAATTTCAGAACATGATTAAAAATATATAGTGTAGTACGTGATTTTCTCATATACTTTTTGTAGAGTTTTATATCAGTAGGGGAAGAGACAAACTGATAAATGGTGATAGGAAAAATGGCTAATAATTTGAAAAAAAAAAGCACTATTTTATCGTACCAATTTTTTTTTCAGATCGATTAAGTACCTGAAAAAACAAAATCATTTAGTATTAGGCAAACATAGGTAAATCTTCTAGTTTCTTTGGGGTAGGGACTTTCTAAGCCTGATATCAAAGGCAGAAAGATTTCATTTGATTATGTGAATATTTGAAACCTCTGTATATCCCAAGGAGTCCCTGGGTGGTGCAAATGGTTAACATGCTCGGCTGCTAACTGAAAGGTTGGAAGTTCAAGTCTGCCTAGAGGCACCTAAGAAGAAATTCCTGGTAATCTACTTCTGAAAAATCAGCCATTGAAAATCCTATGGAGCACAGTTCTACTCTGACACACATGTGGTTGCCTTGAGTCAGAATCAATTTGATGGCAACTAATTCACTGGTTTATATACATTCCAAACATCATAAATAAAACTAGAGACAAGTGAAAAACTAGAAGAAGTATTTTCAACAAATGACATCTTATATTCCTTATGTGATGCATCCTAAAAAATAAGAAGGGATTATATGAAGAAGAATGTGTCATCAGGGTTGGAGGAAGACCCATCAAAAACCTGCAATGTACAGATGATACAACCTTGCTTGCCAAAAATGAAGACAACTTGAAGCACTGACTGACAAAGATAACACCTTCAGTATGGGTAACACCTGAATATGAAGAAAATGAAAATCCTCACAACTGGAACCATAAACAACATCATGATAAATGGTGAAGAAATTGAAGTTGTCAAGGATTTCATTCTACTTGGATCAACAATCAATGCCCATAGAAGCAGCAGTCAAGTAATCAAACAATGTATTGCATTGGAGGAATCTGCAGCAAAAGACCTCTTTAAAATCTTAAAAAGCAAAGATGTCACTTTGATGACTAAGGTGCACTTAATTTTCAATCACTTCATATGCATATGAAAGCTGGACAGTGAAAAAGGAAGACTGAAGAAGAACTGGCACATTCAAATGTTGGTAAGGAATACTGAATATACCGTGGGCTTCCAGAAGAACGAAGACATCAGTCTTAGAGAAAATACAGCCAGAATGCTCCTTAGAAGTGAAGATGGAAAGATTTTATCTTGCTTACTTTGGACACATCATCAGAAAAGATCAGTTGCTAGAAAAGGACATCATGCTTAGTAAAATAGCTTTGAGAAACAGAAATGAGAAAAATTGGGAATAAGGTGGAAAGATACTTTTTACTTCATTGGTCCTAGAATTATACATTTAATATATCATGCTTTTTGTTCTCTATAAAAGTAGAGCTTAAGAAGTCAAATACCTGTTACTTGGCACTAAGAATGTAATGTAAAAGAGGGAGACCTTCAATGAACTGGACTGACATAATGGCTGCAATGATGGGCTCAAACACAGCTACAATCGTGAGGATGGTATCCGACCTGGCACAGTTTCACTCTGTTATACATAAGGTCTCTATGAGTCAGAGTTGACTTGATGGCACCTAACAACAACAAATAGAATAGGCAAATTACTTGAACAGCAATTCACAGAATATAAATGGTCAATAAGCATATGAAATTGAGTCTCATCAATCATCATGAAGATTAAGACCTAATACTGAATCTGTCATATCAGCATTTATATGAGAACACAGCTCAGTTTTTGGACAGAAGCTAGGAAATAGGCTTAGCCATACTTTCTGTGAAGGGCACATTTGATAGTACTTGTCTAGAGCTGAGGAATAAAGTCAAGAGGAGACAAATTTATCCCAATTCTATGAAACATATACACATACATGTAATTATGAATATTAATCATAGCTAACATTTAGTGTTTATTCTGTGCCTGACAATGTGCTAAATATTATACATGGATCTCATGTAGTCCTCGGAAAGATCCTATGAGGTAGGTATTCTTCTCATTTTACTGATACAGACAGTTGAGTACCCATAGCTATACCACTTATGTGTAGGTGAAATGAAGTTTGAACACCTTCTCAACCCCTTCCACCATGCTGAAACAGCTGGGTGACACATGCCCTATGGAGGCTTACGGGTGGCTGACCCTGACTCCGTTCTACTTTAAAGGCCTTGTCCCCATTGTGCTATCATGCAGTGAATATTCTTATAAGTAAGGGCAAGACAATCCTTATGCCAGTTCTGAGACTGGGTTTTAGTGATATTATAAATAAAGAGTTTGGAAAACTCTGTGTTGATGTAATAGCGAGAGGTCTGAGGGTAGGTAGGAGAAACAAAGTCAAAAACAATTCCTTATTGCCTATTAAAATCTGCCCTAACCAGGCCTGTCATCAGGCTCATTGTGGTTGCTCACTATGCAAGGAGTGATGTAAGAGGTTCATAAGACTTGTGTTTTCAATTCAAATAAACAAGCATAACTAGAAAAGCTTTGAGAAATAGAAATGAGAAAAATTGGGAATAAGGTGTAAAGGAATTTTTTACTTCGCTGGTCCTAGAATTATACATTTAATGTAATGATGCTTTTTGTTTTCTATAAAAGTAGAGTTTAAGAATTCAAATACCTGTTACGTGGTACTTAAGAATTTAATGCTTTAAACAGCTGGAAATGAGACTTGAGGTATTTTGTTTTCCACTAATGCCTGAAGCATTTTGTATTTCAGAAAGACCAGGCTTCTGAAACAAATGGTATAATGCAAACTTGGATTTCCTGTAAATTATACAAATTTTCTGGAAACTGATTTGAAAATATATTTAATTTACATGCTTAACAATATTGTAATTTCACACTTGGATGTAAGTTTTATTACAAAAAGGCATTTATGACAGGGATTTAGAATCTGAATTTTTTAATCTTAATGATTTTTTATTGAAGTACAACATATGTATAGGAAGATTCACATACCATAAGTATACAGTTTATATATCCATGAATCAAACATACTCGTGTCACCAGCTCCCAGAAGGGAAGCAGAACATTTCCCAAACTTTTGCAAGCTTTCCTCATGCTGTCTTCTAGTCACTAACCCTTAAAAGTAACTATGATTTGGACTTTTTACAACATAGATTAGTTTATGCAATAGCCTTTTGTTTTATTGTGGTAAATATATATGTAACAAAGTATTTGCCATTTGAACATTTTTTACATGTACAATTTAGTGACATTAAATACATTCATCATGTTGTTCAACCATCACCATTATCCATTTCCAAATATTTCCATCACCCTTAACAGAAGCTCAGTGTCCACTAATCAATGAGTCCCCTTTTTCCTCTACCTCCCACATGCCCCTGGTAAGTGTTAAAACACTTTGCTCTCTATACACCTGCCTATTCTAGATATTTCTTATAAGTGGAATCATACGATATTTTTCCTTTTGTGACTGCTTATTTCACTCAGCATAACGTTTTCAAAGGAATACATTACGGTGGTACAAAACGTTAACTGCTGGGCTACCAACAGAAATGTTGGCGGTTACTAAAGCTACCCAGAGGCACCTGGGAAGAAAGGCCCAATGATCTACTTCAGAACGATAACAGCCATTAAAAACCCAGTGGAGCACAGTTCAATCTGACACACTTGGGGTCACCATGAGTCAGAACTGACTTGAAGGCTATTTTTTTTTTTTAATTTTAAATGTTTTCAAAGTTTGTCCATGTTGTAGTGTGTATCAGGACTTCATTTTTTATGACTGAGTAATATTTCTTTGTATTTATGTACCACAATTTATTTATACATTCATCTGTTGATGGACACTTAGGCTGTTTCTACCTTTTGGCTATTGTGAGTACTGCTGCACTGAATACTGGTGTACAAGTGTCTGTTTGTGTTTCTGCTTTCAATTCTTTTAGGTATATACATCTAGGAGTGGAATAGCTGGATCATACGGTAATTCTATGTTTCTCTTTCTGAGGAACCACCAAACAGCTTTCCGTAGTGGTTGTACCATTTTAAAATCCTAACAGCAATGAATAAGAGTTCCAATTTCTCCACATTCTCACCAACACTTGTTTTCTGTTTTTTTTTTTTTTAATCATAGCCATCTTAGTGGTGTGAGGTAATATCTTACTGTGGCTTTGATTTGCATTTCCCTAATGACTAATAGAAACATTGGTCGTTCACTGATAGAATTCTTGCCTTCTATGTGGGAGACCTGGATTTGATTGTGGCGAATGCACCTCATGTGCAGCCACCACTTGTCTGTCAGTGGAGGCAGCGTGTTGCTGTGATGCTGAATAGGTTTCAACAGAGCTTCCAGACTAAGATGCACTAGGAAGAAAGGAGTGGTGATCTGCTTCTCAAAATCAGCCAGTGAAAACTTGTGGATCACAGTAGTTCGATCTGGGGATAGCGCAAGACCAGGTAGGGTTTTGTTCCATTGTGCATGGGGTCATGCAGTTGCATTTTTGTCCTTGGGTACTGCGAAATGAGCTAGCAGACTTGCAATAAATCCCTCTCTTTTGCCTTAAACAGAAGTAACAAGTACCTTGACCTAGGTACTAGGTTCCTATCCAACCATTAGAGTTGCTGTTGTTAATTTGAGCCCGTATAGATAGTTCTGTACAAGAGCACAATGCTCAAGGCAGACATTCTTTACTAATTAAGCTATTGTTTGGTTTAAAGAAGACTTCAGGAGATATTTTTGGTTGAAAGTTTAAGGTTTAAAGGCTATTTCAGGGCAATAGTTTCAGGGGTTCATCTAGCCTCTATGGCTCCGGAAAGTCTGGATTCCATAAGAATCTGAAATGTTATTGTGCATTTTTCTCCCTTTTGATCAGGAATCTTCTATAGAATCTTTGATCAACATATTCAGTTACGGTAGCTGGGCACCATCCAGTTATTCTGGCTGCACGGCAAAGGAGGCAGTTGTTCACGGGAGGCAATTAGGCACACATTTCATTTCCTCCTTCTATTCCTAACTTTCCCTCTTCCTCTGCTACTCCAGGCAAACAGAGACCAATCGTACCTTGAATAGCCACTTGAAAGATTTTAAGACCCCAGGTAGTGTTTTGTTCTTAGAAAAGATTGGAATGAGGGAATTATACCCTTGCCCTCCATCACGGAGGATCAGGGATTCTGTCTTCAAGTAAACAAGGCTCAGAAGTCCCAGAAATAGTTTTGCAGCCAAGAGTCAATGACTAATGCTTCCTAACAAGGCTGGCGACAGGCATTGAAGGAAGTGGGTTGGTGCGGTGGGAGAGTGTTAGTGACTGGCAACCCTTACTCTTCTCCAACCAAGGATCCCCATATGTGGAAAGTGGACAGTGCTTTCTCCCCCTTGATTCCCCAGAACAAGCCCTTAGGGGGTCCAGAAAGGCCCAGTCTCCTCCTCAGGCTTAGTCCTTAGATATTTTCAGGCTCTAATCCTGAATCAGACTCCTGACATCCTCTGAGATGACCTTGATAGGTTTATTCACAGAGGCTATGAGACTATTTCTAGTCATGGAAAGAGGCCCACTCCATCTCTCTGGGACCATCCTGCTTTCTGTCCAGGGCACTCAGTCTCCTACTCAGGAATTAACTTGAGCTAAGGTACGTTTACCCAATATTCAGGTTCTGCTGGAACTTCAGGGGAAATGGTGAGTTCAGGATCCAGGATTTTACAGAATTCATTTAGCTTGTAATAGGTCAATGTAAATGGTACCGGAAGGCATTTATACGTGAAGTACAATTTCACTTCACACTTTGCTCATTACATATTAACTATGCAATATTGGAAGTTATATAACTTCTCAACCTCAACCTCACTACATAATGGAAATAATAGTGCCTAAATCATTCCAGGATCCCTGGTGGTCCAGTGGTTAAGAGCTATGGCTGCTAACGGAAAGGTCAGCAGTTGGAATCCACCAGCTGCTCCTTGGAAACTCTATAGGGCAGTTCTTCTCTGTCCTACAGGGTAGCTATGAGTTGGAACCGACTTGATGGCACCTAAGAACAACAACAACAAATAATTCCAATGCCAACTTCCTAAAACATGGGAGAATTGGTGGAGACTTTTAGCCACAGTAGCTTCTGAGAGGAAAGGCATTATCAGAGAACAGCCATTGTAGGTGGAAAGGAGTCTGGTGAGCACCAGGACTGTAGCCAGAATCCTAGGAATGCACCAAGGTGAATCCTCACAGCCCATACAGTGGCCTTATGGAGTGGAATAATTATAGGACGTGCTCATAGACACAGGTGCTCTGAAGAAACTTCCAGAAAAATCTTTAATAATTAAGCTCTCCAAGGCCAGAGTGCTTTTTCTAGCAAGTATGAGACTCAGAGAAGTACCTGAGACCTACAGCTTGACACTCCTTTTCTCCTTCTTTCCCATGAAGTACAAGAAATATGTGCAAGGAGTCAGAGTCTTGCTTTTTTTCTGAAGTTCAACACATGTTGCTAAGGATTATTCTTACACTATCCCTCAATCACTGTAAAACTAAATTTGGACATTCCTGGTAGAGATACCAGCCCAGCCAGAAGCAGAAAAGGCCATCTCTGAGATGCTTAAAAAAGCCTTTTTCCATAATTTATGGTCTACCATACACCAGAATATAGTTTGTGGAATAATAGAGAGAGCCTGGACCTCAGAGTCCAGGGAGTTTGGGAAACTGTCCTTCAGAGGAAAGGTAAGTATATTCCTATTTGGAGTCCTTAGAATTAGTTTTTGCCTGTGGTCTCAGAAGTGACATTCTGACAGTGGTATTACTTCAGTCATTTTGGACTGTAAATGAACTTGCAGAGATTGTGGACAGTCTCAAGCCAAAGATAAATACAGCCTATCAGCAAAACCTCCTTCGAATGGTCTCTTACCTCTGAGAGACAAACATTCTCCCTCTTTACCATCAAAACACATTCCCCCCACCAAAAAACAAAAACAAAAACAAACTGTATCTAGCTGCTTAATGTAGCACAAAGAAATTATTTCAGAGAAAAGTTAGTAATTGTAGAGGTTTCTCTGCATAGATTCTTTGATGTGACTCCTTCTAGACACAGCCATTAGCTTTCTGCCAAGCAGGTCCCACACAAATAGGCTGGCATGTTTGACCTCCTGCCCCATGCATCTTAGTCACAAAACTCTGACCAAAATATAGCACTATTCAGTACCATATTTCTATAGTACTCCCAGAAGCTTTGGCTGATCTTTAAAACTAGGCCAGGCATGTAAAAGTCCTTGTCTCACAATACCAGAATTAAGTTTGGCTGTTCTCTCATCCTATACTGGGTGTCTGAAAATTGCATCTACTTTCCTATAATTCACAGCCCTAGAAAAACAATCTATGCCCATGGAAGCAATAGTCAAGAAATCAGACGATGCATTGCATTGGACAAATCTGCTTCAAGGGACCTCTTTAAAGTGTTGAAAAGCAAAGATGTCACTTTGAGGACTAAGGTGCACCTGACCCAAGTCATGTGTTTTCAATTGCCTCATATGCAAGTGAAAGCTGGACAATGAATAAGGGAGACAGAAGAATTGCTGCCTTTGAACTATGGTGTTGGCGAAGAATATTGAATATACCATGGACTGCCACAAGAATGAACAAATCTGTCTTGGAAGAAATACAACCAGAACGCTCATTAGAAGCAAGGATGGCAACACTTCATCTTACTTACTTTGGACATGTTATCAGGAGGGACTAGTCCCTGGAGAAGGACATCATGCTTGGTAAAGTAGAAGGTCAGCGAAAAAGAGGAAGACCCTCAATGAGATGGATTGACACAGTGGCTGCAACAATGGTCTCAGACATAGTAATTATTGTGAGGATGGTGCAGGACTGGGCAGTGTTTTGTTGTACATGGGGTCACTATGAGTCGGAATCAACTGGATGCAACCTAACAAAAACAGAAAACTACTGTCATTTTTGCATGTCATATTGGCAGCACAGATAAACGCTCAGATAGATCTGTACTCATTCCCCATAGTTGGGAGATGGACCCCTAGTCTGGCTCCTTCTACTTTTCAGAGAGCATGAGTTCAGAGAGGTCATGAGTACTATATTAGTATATGCTATATTGGCTTGTTTAGGGTTACAGCTTCCTTTATAGAAATTTCCCCTCTATTTTCCTTATAATTACTTGTACAAAGCTGACTGCCAGTGAAAGTAGGAGGAATTCTGCTCGAGTCTTGACCTGCCTTTATTAGTAAAAGTTGTTCATTATAGTTCCCTGAACGGAGCTCTGGTGGCTCAGTGGTTAAGTGCTCAGCGGCTAACTGAAAGGTTAGCGGTTTGAACTCACCATCTACTCTGTGGGAGAAAGATGTGGCAGTCTGCTTCCGTAAAGATTACAGCCTTGGAAACCCTATGGGACAATTCTACTCAGTCGGAATTGATTCGACGGCAATGGGTTATAGTTATCTGGCAACCCAATCCTCCAGAGCCTGCTAGTAATAGGATGTATTCTAGTCCTGAGCCCTGGGAGGTATGAAGACCCATGACCACATTATGATTTTAGGGCTAAAAGAATGTGAAATGCTACATGATCTCCCAAGAGTCATTTGATTTGGGAGGTTCTTACTGGCATTGAACCAATCCCTGCAACTGCCACTAACCTAGGGCCAACAAGCCAATTTTCAGCATCTGACATCATTTCCATGATTAAGCCACCACTGCCACCACTACACACACACACACACACACACACACACACACACACACACACACACACACCAGGAAGACTGAAGGTATCTCAAACCTCTATTCACTTCTAGTTGTTTCCATGATGTCTGACCCTGTCGTCATGAACATATATTCACAACTTTCAGTTCCTGAGGCCTCTACTGCCCACAAGGAGGTATATTCCACTAATGCCATCACCCACTCTCAAGAGTACCATCTTTTATGAAAACCCAAGTAAAATATCTGACTGCAACCCTTCTGACTGTTAAAGGTGTTGGGGCCACAGCCTCAACAATTATGCTGAGCAAAGCCACAGGGACATTTATAGGCTTCCACTGGAGGCAGCCTGAATGCCAAATCCAGCAGAAGGCGGAAGCATTAATGTCACCATTGCCTTCTTTACTGAAGATAAATTGCTCAAGGGGAAGTAAAACCTTTTGTCCATCTGTTACCACTGTGATGTTTGGGTGCTTAAATTACCCAAACATAAACTTGATACTGGTTTTCAAAGCTTATTCCAACAACATCATTCTGTCTAGCTTGGATATCCAGTAAAGACACTAGACATAGCAAACCTATCAAGGCTATTCCTTTTCCTAACACTGCCAGGACAAAGCAGACTTCCTACTCTCTGAACAAACAAAACCACTAAGTCCTCATTGTGAGCTAAGAAGACCTTTACTGACCACTGCATCCTCCCCACAGTTCCTCCCTTCCCTACTTCACTCTTGCCTGCACTTGCATGGCCCTGGGAGTGAGTATGTCCTTAAATTTCATGCCCAGACACCTCACTTGCCTCTCTCCTTAAGTGCTGATGCTCTCTTGAATTCTGTTCTAGGATCTCTTCTAGCCTTCTCCTCTTTCCAAGTGACTCCATTTACACATGGTGCTTCAGATACCCCCTGAGGCTATTGACTCTAAATCTGCAACTCTGTCCCAGATACTGCACCTCCATTAATTATCAGTTGTATGGAAAGTCATTATATAAATCAGGGGTATAATCATTCTTCACAACTTCCACAGCTCACAGCTGTTTAGTGCCTTTTTGTTTTTTCTTTTGAATTTGAAGAACTTATATTTGTTTCTTGGCTTTTTAATTTTTTAATTATTGTTGAGTAGAACAGAGTAGAACTGCCCCATAGGGTTTCCAAGAAGTGGCTGGTGGATTCCAACTGTTGACCTTTTGGTTAATAGCCAAGCTCTTAACCACTGTGCCACCAGGGCTCTGAAAGTAGACACAGCAAAACATATACCAATTCAACAATTTCTGCGTGTACAGTTTAGTGACATTGGTTACATTCTTCAAGTTATGCGGCCATTCTCACACTCCTTTTCTGAGTTGTTCCTCCCCTATTAACATGAACTGATTGCCCCTTAAGCTTCCTATCTAAACTTTGAGTTGCTGTTGTCAATTTCATCCAGAACAGATAGCTCTTAAAAGAGCATGATGCTCAAGGCAGTCATTTTTTTTTTTTTTCCACTAGTTAAACTATTGTTTGGTTTTAAGAAGATTTCAGGGGATATTTCTGGTTGAAGGTTTAAGGTTTAAAGATTATTTCAGGGCAATAGTTTTAGGGGTTCATCCAGCCTCCATGGCTACAGAAAATCTGGATTCCATGAGAATTTGAAATTCTGTTCTGCATTTTTCCCCTTTTAATCAGGATTCTTCTATGGACTCTTTGGTTGTACACATGCAGTTTCAGCAGCGACTCTTTTTTTTGTAAATATGTTATGCCTCAATCTTAATAGTTGAGATTCTATCAGTTAGTGGTAGGTCTTGTTGTTAGCTGTCGTGGAGTTGGTCCCAACTTATGGTGACCCTATGTGTTACAGAGTAGAACTGCTTCATAAGGTTTTCTTGAATACAATTTTTATGGAAGCAGATCACCAGGCCTCTCTTCCATGGTGCTACTGGATGGGATCAAACTGCCAACCCTTAGGTTAGCAGATGAGTGCAGATCGTTTGTGTCACCCTGGGACCTTAGTCATTATTCTTCAAATATTCTTTCTGTTCCTTTTTTTTCTCCTCCCCTTCTGAGACTCCAATAATGCATATATTAGTCAATTTAATGGTATCCCACAGGTCTCTTATGATCTGTTCACCTTCAGAAGTTATGATTTGGAGAAGTCAGACATGTGAGAGTCAGAATCCGTAACATACAGTCAGAAGTTACATAAAGTCACTAGCAAAGACAACAGTACCCTGGAAAGAATGGGGCTATCAGCTACAGTAAAAGCAGGGTCTTGCTTCATGACTTTGAGGACATATTTTGAGAAATTTAGGCATATGGGACTTTAGTCAAAGTATGTATACAACCACAGGAAATTGTGAATATTCATCTATTTTGACCTACAAAATGTCTGTTTCCTAGAGTTTAGTCAAATATATCGCTTTTGCAAATCTGGAGTCTATATTTATGTACACAGAACCCTTTGTGTTACTACAACCTATGTAACAAGGGAGCTTGGGATAAGGGTCAGAGAATTCATTTTGGCTTTACATACCATTCTGGGAATTGTTCACTGTGTTTAAGGTTGATTCTCTCTATTAACTGAGAAAGGGAAGCTGAGTTTCTCTAATTCTTCCTAATCCTTGAAACATCTGATCCCACATTCTGCATGAATTTTCTTTTGAATGAACATGGCTGATTGGAAATATCTGATTATGGAATTTCTTCTGCTGTTCTTAAACTGCTCCCTGGCCTCATGAAAAACGACCCCATTGTGCATGCGCTCCACTCTTGCTCTTGTACTGCCACTCCCACTCCTCTGTGTAGTCCACATAACTATTAATTTTCCAGTTTTTTCTACCCCCCACTATAACCTCAGAACACATTTAGCACAAATACCTTTTCTAGACTTCAGCCACAACTTCACTTGTGCTCCCTCTCGTGGTGCTGTAGCGGATCTGACAACTTAGGTTTGTCCTCAGAGCCTGGAGAGTGATTCCAGTTCACAGGTGTTTTGGCCTGGGATCATGTCATGGGCTGAAGAACACTTTTTTTTTGTTGTTGTTTAGCTTTCTTCTCTTGCAGCCCTTAGCTTGTCTTGTGTCCTTTCTTATCCCTGTGTTATTCTAGAGATTTTTGTTACAGATGTTTCAGTGACAGAAATGCAGCTTGAGTCTACAGCATTACAAAAAGAGTTTGAGATTGATGTGAAAATTCTTGTTCTAGCAGGGTTGTTTCTTGTACTTGTCTAGGCTTGATATGCCTTCACTCTCTGTGGTACGGCTGTTTCGCCCATTGGAGTGGAGTTCTGATGGCATATTTACAAACATTAAAGAATAAGGCCATGATTAAGAGTCCATCCTAGTAGGTCATTAGGGGTCACGGACAGGTAGCGTGTCTCCTTGCAATGCCACAATCCTGTTTGATAGAACCCTACTGCTAGAGTGTGATCTTGGGGAGCATGCGTACGGCCAGACTTTAGGCTTTAAGTTTCCTACTTGAAGATGGGCAGCGGGAATCCCAACCATCACAAGATACTTAGTCTTGCTCTAATCCCAACCATCACAAGATACTTAGTCTTGCTCTCTTCAGAGCTTAGGGGAGGCCATTCCCTGCTGACTGGCTCGGGCCTGTGCAACAATCACTTAATCTTCCATGAGATGATGCTTGTCAGGGTTTGGTTGTTTTCCACAGTGTCCTTTGCCATGAGTGCCCAGAGCTGCAAATTGGATTCCTGAAAGATTGCCCAGCAAAGACGTTTAGCCCAAGGTTTGAGTCTGGCTGATTAACTTGCAATATATCAAGACTTTTTTTGTTCTTGTTGTTCACGAGTTTATTTTGATCCTGTGTGATTTGTCTAGAAATTACATCAGAACTCTGACTCATGAAAAAGGCCTACAGTCTAGTATCCAATGATTAAATTCAATTATTTTCTGAGAATGAGTAAGAAGATGAGGCAACATTTATTTGCTATTAAATATCTATCCTTCCTTTCTTTTGTTGTAACAGAAACTTGATTTTATTTAGAGTAGCAACACACCTCAAATAAAAAACAAATCCAGATTTAGGGAAGGAGAGATTTTATTCGAAAGGATTATTACAAGAGAGGAAAAGGATTATTGCAATTGCGAGGGCTCCTACTGCAATAGGGAGAATGTTGATCATGAGATCTGCAAATGTTTCATGTTTTAGCTGCCGTTGAATCAAATCACATCTCGTGGTGACCCCATGCACGACGGAAGAAAACGCTGCCGGTTCCTGTACTATACCAACGACAGGTTGGGGATTGACTTGTTGTGATCCATAGGGTTTTCGCTGGGTGATTTTTGGAAGTAGATCACCAGGCCTTTCTTCCTAGTCTGTCTTAGTCTGGAAGCACCACTGAAACTTGCTCAGACTCATAGCAAGCTTCCACTGACAGACTGCTGGTAGCTGAGCTTGAGGTGCACTGGCTAGGAATTGAGCCTTGATCTCCTTCATGGAACCGGAGAATTCTACCACTGAACCACCACTGTTGCAAGGCTAGAAAGAAATAAGTATGAGAAAATGGGATGAAGGGTGAAGGGATGGGATAGTAGATCAGAGAATGTTTTACTCTGAGGCCAGCCTATTCTGGGAAGGGCCATTAAAATGGAGTCATACCCTAGTTCAAATTGAGGGTGGATCCAAATTCAGGGGAATGTGAGAAGCTTAACTAAAGATTGGTTAACTAGCATTTTGTTCAGATTCATCAACGAGGACAAAACAGTTCTTCTGCTTATCATTTATGAGGCAAAGAATGGGAATTTGAAGGGTTTATGTCTGGTCTTGTCCTATGTAAATAATAAGGCACCAGTAAATCTTATCTAAGTCATATGGGGAAGGGTGTTTCTTTGCTGTAAACCATTTCTGGGAACACTAAGGGTAGGGGAAATTCTTTAACCTGTAGCTGTTTTCTAGGTTCACAGAACTTGGGTAAAATCAACATTGTCAACCCAGCAAAAAGTCTACATTTCTCAACTTCCTTTGCTGCTAGGTGTGGCCATGTGATTAAGTTCTTAACAAGGAGTCGGAAGTTGGAAGCCTTCTTAAGTACTCTGTTTTATAGGTCAGTGACACAGCTGGGATGGGAATGGAGGTTCACCTCCTTCCTTCTGCCTGCCTAGACCCAGCTATGATGAAGTTTCAGTAGCCATCTTGGGCCGTGAAGCAACTTTGGGAATGGAAGTTATGGAAGTGCTGGGGTAAGCAGAGCAAAAAAATAGAAGACATCTTTGGTCATAAGCAGCCATCCTAGCCCTGCCAACCTCAGGTCTTCTTTTTTGCGAGAAAATAACCCTTATTTTAGACTATTACATTTTCAGATTTTCTATTACGTGAATAAACGGAATTCTTATTCCGAAGATACTAGTATACTATCGCAACAGTATGGAGTCCTTGGGTGGTGCAAATGGTTAACACACTCAGCTACTAACTGGAAGGCTTGCAGTTCGAGTCCACCCAAAGGCTCCCTGGAAGAAAAATCAGCCATTAAAAACCCTATGGAGCACAGTTCTACTCCGATACATATGGGGTCGCTATAAGTCAGAATTGACTCAACAGCAACTGGAACTGGAATGGCAACAGCATGAGTTCAGAGAGCAGATGAGAAGTCTTCCATGGGCACCAGTTGGGTCTGAATTTACCACCAATCTCTTCCTTCTCTATAAAGCAGTACCAGGTTTTCCAAACACAATGACCTCAAGAGTCCATGTTTATAAGCTATCTCCCTCTGTGTTTTTCCTACGTTTGGTAATATTTTACAAAAAATCGTTTGACTTTTGCAAGCAATTTTAAGTATCTTATCTAATTTAAAAGCAGGAGATAGTTAGGGCCAGCATCATCATGGCTTGTGCTATTTTTGCCTCTATAGGCTCCTGTTGAGTACACAGTGACCTAGTCTTTGAGGCAGCACAAACAGACTAAAGCTGCACATCTGGGTATGTCTGCTCCCTGGGTGTGACTGCAGGTAAGTGTAATGTGGCTAATCAGTCAGATATTATAGCCTTCATCCTTACTCATTTTAGTTCCCTATGATCACCACCTTTTTGTTTTGTTTTGTTTTACTTCACATAACCCACTAACCAACTAGCTTTACAGTGTTGGTAGCTTAGTCAATTATGCTGGAATAACCATGAACACAGTCATCTCTTAGATGACACTTATCTATCACAGGACATTCAAAAGATGGAGAATAAATGCATCTTTTAGCTACTTTGATATGTGTCCTGACTCCTGCACTTTTCCTGGGAATGTCTTATGGTAGAAAGAATCCTGCTTGAGACTTCAAGTCTTGTCCTAGGAGTGTGAGAATAATTTGGCTATGAAGCCCTCCATTTGCTATGGTCTCTTTCAGTAATTATTTGAGTGAAACATGCTTTTCCAGTCCCTCATCAGAGCAAAGTCTTTACACTCTGTGGGAGGTATCGGTGGAGATTAGAAAGGTTTTAAGAGACCTTCTGTTGAGTAGACTATAGTTTGTAAGGAGTAAGTTCAGGAACCAAAGCAAGACTAGGGTCTTGAAGATGGTGGGTTGGTGGTGGAAGGTTTGCCTTTAAATAGCTTTTTGCTTGATTGCAGGACTCTACTGGAAGTGGCAGGCTCAGAGGTGTCTGTGTGTGTTTGTGTGTGTGTGTTTGTATGAAAATGTATATCCGTTATCTACATCACTTGTCATTTACTTGTCTGCAGGTATGGTGGGTAGTAGAGATGCTCATAATATCTAGTGAATAATCCTAGAACTAATAGACTTTTTAGTTTCAGAGCCCACTGTGGTCTTTCCCTTTCTCTTTAGTTCAGTCTTGCTTGGTAGTTGTTTCTTCTTCTATGACTATTTTCTGTCTAAAGCAGATTCATATCAATAGGCAGCTTCCTCTGTTCCTCAGACTTGTGGATAAATGAGTGAAGCTGGCTTCCAATCTTTTGCCTGGAAGATATCTGTGGGTCATGCAGAGAATGAGGGTATTTGCTCTAGATAGGGGGTATTTTGTGAGGAGAAGAGGCACTCTGGTGAACCCCCAAAGGGTTGCAAGTTTCAGCCTCCTATTAAAATATGTCCTAGAGCTTGGTTTATTCAAGCAAGGACTTATTTTGTCCTGTCTCTACAAGGCTCACTTTTAGTTAGTGGTCTCAATTGCTTGGGATCCCTAAGTATCATTGCTTTTTTAGTATCTTGTGGAGGTGAGACAGACACCAGGCTGAGCTTGGACACTCAGGCCCTAATACAATAAAACCTGCAAAAGCTGGAACCTGTGTAAGGTGGAAACATGTCAGACAAGGAAAACTCTAATATTTTCCACTAACAGAGAGCGATAGAAAAGTGGTAAGACTGTACCCTGTCAAAGATGGAAAACGTGAGAGACCCAGAAAAGCAAGGCAGTCCGATTGAGTTCCGGCTTTCTCAGGTTTCACGGTAGTTAGAACCTGACTGACATTTAGATAGTGTATCCAAAACCCATTGCCCTTGAGTTGATTCTGACTCATAGTGACCCTATGGGACAGAGTAGAACTGCCCCATAGGGTTTCCAAGGAGTGGCGGGTGGATTCGAACTGCTGACCTTTTGGTTAGCAGCTGTGCTCTTAACCACTGCACCACCAGGGCTCCAGATAGTGTACAAGGTTGTAGATACAAAGAATCACAGCTTGGCAATGATTTTATAAGGCATAGACTTCTGTGGGGGAAGGAATCAACATATGCCTCTCCCTCTTTCCTGGGCTGTTAATTATAGCCCTTCCTAGGAGGCTGAGGAGCATTATGGGAGTGGATTACAAGGATGCTAAAATACGAGAATAAAAACGTAAGCCTCAATAAGGCCAAATGTATTGATTCAGGATTAAAGAATTAACAAACTGGCTTGAGTATCTGGGAGCAGTGTTAATAATCTGATAGGGCGGCTAACGAAAGCTTGAACTCCAAGGAGGCCTACAATTAACGAGGTTGAAATACCAGAACTTCCCTAGTAAGCTGTGCCTCGTTTCTTTTTTCCTAAGGGTTGCTGCCCTGGGATTGCACCTCCCGATAAAGCAATGGCACTCAAACTGTGCATCAGAATCTGTTTTCTAGTGGATCTGGGCTAACATAGGCCCTACTCTGGGAAGTTCTACCTGCCAGGTAACAGCCCTCTTGCTTAAGAGCAGGACCAGGCAAGTATAGGAGTCTGCAACCTAAACAGCCAGGTTCAGAACGTTGAGTGTTATGGGTTGACCCTTAGATGGCGAGAGAGTTGGAAGGACTGAAAATCTGGAACGCCTGAAAAAAAGTCTGTAAGTAAGGAGAATTACAGGTGATAAACCAGATAAAACAGTAGAATGTAAACAGAATACATGTAGCTCAGGTGCCAGGGGGTCTTATATATGTATAACCTGACACATACAGGGTGTCCCTAAGGCTTTTGTTTAGCCAGAAGCTCAGTCCACACTAGAGAAAATCTCAAAACTTCCCAGAAACTAAAATATGCTTCATCTCTAGGCCACCTGTATCTGAAACATTGAAATGGCTGAAGACATAGAAATTTGACTGTCTCAGTCTCCCATCCCCACTCCTCAGGTTTGAAGAAAGCCACTCCATTACAAAGCCATGCCTTCCTGGTACAATTTTTCTTACTCTTGCACACACTGCAACTGTGCCACAGATATATATCTGAATGGCTGTTCCAAAGCTTTGAGTTACAGAGCCTTCTGGTGGCCAAATTTTCCTGCTGTTGTATCATAAACCTATGAGTGTGGAAAAATTCTTTTCCTGAACTAAGCATATCACAGTAGGTGTCAGAATCGAAGTGAGGGCAGCGGGTTGTTCAAGAGGGTAGTCCTCATAAGTTACTTGTTCTTTCATGGACACAGTGATACTTCCCTCAACTTCTAAGGCCATAAAAGCAGTTGAACTTCAGGAGCAATAAGAAACAAGCATGTAGACACTAATGTTAATAAATGCCTCATTTTGTCTAGATGAGTTTCAGTTTCTACTACTTTTAAACAAGAATTCAGCCATTCAAGGTAAAATAATTGGTCTCTATTTGCCTGGAACAACAGAAGGAGAGCGTAGGACAACATGTCCCGCTCAACCACACCATAACTGTAAGACAACACTCCAAATCTGCGTGATGCTGACAGCGCAGGTTGTATCTGATTTCTAGATAGCCAAGAGGCCATTAGAAAAAGGGCACCAATAACTAATATGGATTGCTTCATAAACATCTCCTTCTGATCAGAGCCTGAACACACATTATCACATGGAAAGTAGGTTTTATTACTTACAAGAATCAGACAGCATAGAGTAGGATAAGTTCTGTCACAAGCAGTTCACCCTCAAAAGCTCTCTGGGCAGAGATGACGACTCTTACTTGCACACCCCACTTTGTGCCATGGCTGAGGGGCTTCAATGGAACTTTATCTACTGCCGATCTTCCCCTGGCCAGGTAGGTCCACTTAGGTGGACTGTAAGCTCATGCTGTATGCGCCCCACCTGCACAGTAACTGAGGAGACTCAGAAAAGTTCCTCTCCCAGCTATTTTATACCCCCAGCCTAAGTGACTAGTTGTATTTTTTTAACCTTCCTAACAAAACATCCTACTGCATCATGCCCTGATGACCATCTGAGGATGGGAGGTGGTTAGCCCAGAATTATATCTTTTTCTCCCTTCTAACAAACATCAGGCCTCAGTAGGGGTGGTGGTTTTTCTGAGGCCTAAAGATGCCAACAGGGAGAGGAATGAAGAAAACCATGCCTGTCTGGCTAGTCCGAAGGACCTTCTCCTCACAGAGAATCAGGATTAGGAGGAGGAAATGGAATCTGTGGCTATTTGCCTCCATGAACAACTGCCTCCTTTGCCATGAGACCAGAAGAACTAGATGGTGTCCAGCTGCCATTGCTGAAAATTTTGATCAAAGATCCTATAGAAAAATCCTGATCAAAAGGGGGAAAATGTAAAACAGAATTTCAAATTTTAATGGAATCCAGACATGCTGGAGCCACAGAGGCTGGATGAACCCCTGAAATTATTGCCCTGAGATAATCTTTACACCTTAAACAAAAAATATCCCTTGAAGTCTTTTTAAAACCAAACAATAATGTCTGCCTTGATGATTGTGCTCTTGTATTTTGGGTGAGGGGAGAGAGTGTTCTTATTTTATGTTACATGATTTGTTAGTTGTAATATTATCAGTGAGTCAAAACACAATGCTTAATGGGAACTCAAGGTTGAGAAGGGGAGAGTGTTGACATGTTGTGGGTTTGGCAAGCAATGTCACAAATCAATATGTGCATTAACTATTCAATGAACAACTAATTTGCTCTGTAAATCTTTATCTAAAGCACAATAATAAAAAAACAACAATGCCTAATATGCTTCCTGATAGAACTGCCTTAGTAATGTCTTTCTCAAGATAGTCTGATTGTGCTTTTTTAAGATGTATCTATATGGGATCAAATTGACACAGCATCTTGAAAGATTAGATAGGAAACTTAAGGGGCAGTGAGTTCATGTTAATGGGGAAGGAACAACTCAGAAAAGGGGTATGAGAATGGTTGCACAACTCAAAGAATGTAATCAATGTCACCGAACTGTACGTGTAGAAAAAGTTGAATTGGTGTACGTTCTGCTGTGTATATTCTAAACAACAACAAAAATAAAATAAATTATATATAAAAAACCCAAACAACCAAGAATTCAAGTCTTACCCTTCATGTTGGTATGACTCCAAGCCCATTACTACAACTGGACAAGCTTATTTAATACAATCCAGCAGCATCCTACCTTACTCTTAAGCCCTGAGGCAGCTGAGAGCAATTTGGTCAGCTAATAGATGCCCATGAAATGTAGTAGTATTCTTTTCTTAATATACCATTGAAAGGAATCTATGTTGCAGCTTAATTTTCACTCCATCTACAAATTGCTTAGGGTCTTACCTTATGTCCATCTTTCTGCCCCATAGGCAGGGACTGATAGGAAATGAGTGGGTGGGCTGCTCCCAGACTTTCAGATTGCCTCTAAAGTCAGAGCATCTAGATGCCCTGGGGCTGGTTGTGGTGGTTAATAGAATTTAGGCAAACTAGTGTCATAAGATGCCTGGGTTCAAGTATAGGAGAAATAGATGTGGTTAAAGAGAAGAGGCAGAAGGGACCATGTAGCACTTTGGTAGAAGTTAACCTGTGGATATGTGAGTTTATGTCTGGGGAGGGAAGCTGAAAAAATAGCCCACCTTATCCCAACCAAGTGCTCCCATAAGTCATTGATGATGGCTGATACCAGGGGTCACAGATGCTTTCAATTAAATGCTATCAGATTTTCATGCACAAGAATGGTCAGGGGAGTCTCCACCTGATAAAGCATACAATGTTTTTCTCTCATTTTCTAAGAAACATCTACATTCTGCAGCAACTAACCTAGAAATTTCTGTAGGAATGTGATATGAATCCTCAACGCTGAACTTCTGCAAGACTTTAGAGATACTAATAATGGAGGAAACATTGATTTTGATTTATTCTTGGTGGAGTTAGACAGCTAAGTGTGCTTCTATTTGGCTTTTTCTACTATTAAGGCCATTATTCCACATACCCAAAATTATTATGGAGAGTCTGCTGGTTACTGAGGATATTTATTCCAACAATCCATTGAAGAACTGGGGGAAATTACCATGTGGTGTCTTTGGGTCTCTGTGGGCTTATGGTAAAGTGGTCTTGGGTCAAAGATCCACTTATCTTTTGATCCCCATAAATCCCACTATGAAAAGAAGACCACAGTAGCATTCTGGTTTCTTAGGATCTAACCGTCAGAACCAGTGTTCAATAAAGGTCTGGGTATTTCTCTTTCCACAGTGCACAATTAGCTTTGAAAATTTCAGTCACTTCCATTGGAGAATACTAAGAAGATGAATTACTATACCTATTCTCTATGGATCAGCTCGATGGCAGTGTGTTTGGTGTTGGTTTATTCATGATATTATGGAAGGATTTTCCATCATATGTATCCAATTTTCAGCCCTGACTTTGGATAGATTAGGAAGCAGCAACCCATCCTCAAGATACTTTATTGTCATTTGCTAAAAAGTTATCATAATAGTGAATGGTGCCCTCTAGAGTTGTGCAATGAACAATTTGCCCAGATAACTTCTATTTTTAAGCCAATCTAAATATTTTCATCCTTTCTGACCTTGGGTCCCTGCATTTTGTAAATCAGAGAATGAATGAACTTTATATTACAACAGAGGGCAATGCAACACAAATTGCAGATGTGCTAGATATTGGCAAAGCTCTTAACCCTTTCCATAATACCACAGTCCATGGATTCCAATGTGGAAACAGTTGGCCTGTAAACATATTCACCTGCTACAGTGCATTACATTCCTACTTTATAATGTCCCTTGAACACACATGTAGTTTCCCTCCTTAGGGATAACAATGGTTATTACTGACATAAAAATAACAGCAACAATCTGTAATTTATGCAATAACAGAATTCTCAGTTCACAATCTATTAAGACTTTGTCCTCATTTTCCTTATGTTAATACCCATGAATATTAACTATCCCTATTTGTATCATCGATCTTTGTGAATTCTGTCCTTGAACATTGACCTAAAAATTGTCCATAAACACTAACAGCAGCCCATGCCTCATTTCTAAGTATAAAAACTATTTATAAAGTTATATTGGTGGCATTCAATAGGTGATATAGTCTGTGCAAGTGTCTCTGTATCAGTAGCAATGCTGTAAGTGCCTGAGTCAGTTATGCCACTTTTTGGAAGTTGGACACATGTTGGCCCCTTCTACTGGTTCTATATACTTGCTCTTCCTTAGCAACCAAAGTCCAGTCACATCCCTAACTCTTCCTTCTTACACACACACACACACACACACACACACACACACACACACACACACGTTTATGTGCATCAATTTTCTATCTCTGGCTTTCTTTCTGTCTTGCCACCAGTTGTCATGTGAACATTGCACATCCATGGTTCCCAACAACCCTGGACCTATCTGCTTCTCTGCTTTAATGCTTTTGCCAAAGAGTGCATCTCTACCCCTGGTTCCAGATACCTTAACTTTAGTGACATGGCTAAGTGTCCTGTAGTCTTAGAACTGAGGATGACAATGGGCCAATTCCTGCATGTGAATTAACACTCCGCACAAGTCCTCAGTTTGTATACCTCCCTAATGAATATCACAAAGGAGCCTTAACTATGTCCCAGACTTCTAGGATGGTTAAATGTTTTTGTCTACGAGATTTTAAATTTTAATGTGAAATATACATTCATTGAAAACAATAGCAAAGAATCAAATTTAATTTAAAACAAAATTAGCACTACATCAACATAAAATTAGGTGTCTAGATGGTACAGTGGTTAAGCACTTAGCTGCTAACTGAAAAGTCAGTGGTTCAAACCCACCAGCTGCTCTGTGGGAGAAAGATGTGATAGTCAGCTTTGGTAAAGGTTTACAGATTTCTGCCCTGCTACACCACAGCTGAGTGATACAGCCCCATGCCCCTCTATCCCTGCTGGCCTGTGCAGGTGCACCACAGCTGAGCAACCCAGCTCTCCACCTCTCCCTATTTACTGGCCCTGCACTGCAGCTGAGTGACCTTGACCTACTCACCTCCCTCCTCATTGGTCTCATCCAGCAGTGCTGTAACTGAGTGACCTGGCCCCATGCCCCTCCCTTCCCACCAGCCTGTTCAGTTGCGCTATGATTGAGTGATCTGGCCCCAAACCCCTCCCTCTCTTCTGGGCCCATCCAGCTATGCTGTAGCTGAGCAACCTTGCCCTGCACCCCTTCTGCCCTGCTGCACTACACCTCAGTGACCCAACCCCACACCCCTCCCTCTCCACCAGCCCCATCCAGCTGCACCCCAGCTGAGCAACCTGGCCTTACACCCCTCCCCGCTGACCCTACCCCTCCATAGCCATCTTGACAGAGAACTCAGTAACCAGAGAAATATGCTTTCCCATACCTCACTGTCCGTATGCCATCTCCCACCCACCCACTGGCCCCCACTGAGCTGCCGCCACTAGAGTGCCCCTGGCACACGGGTCCACTGCTGCACCAAGCCTACACCACCTCTCCCCTCCCACCACTCAACCAGCTGCTGAATGGTAGGAAGCAAGCATGCACACCTCCCCATCGGACACCCTCACCCATCTGGCGAGGGGCTGTGAACTCTCCCACAAAGCTGGACCAACATCAGGAAGCAGACAGTGCTCACCCAGTCTGCCCTCAGCCACCTTGCCAAACCAGTGTAAAGTGAAGTGAGATAGCCTTGCTTGCTGCTGCTCTGCCCACCCAGACAAGCTGAAGAGAGCTATTGTACCCACAGATGAGCAAGGAGCAAAACACAGTCAGCCCACCCACCCTGACATATCAAAACAAAACAAAAAAGCCAATCAAAACAAATAAATATACGATCAATAAATAAAGAAAATAATACCTTAATGCCTAAGAGACTGCAGACAATATCAAAACATATATAAGAAAGGACAAGATGGCTCCAGCAAGTGACCAAAATAAAGATCAGATAATCATCTGGTAGAAGAAACGGCATTAAAACTACTTGATATGGAATTTAAAAGTCTAATATTCAGGGCTCTACAAGCAATTAGGAAAGAGATCAAGGAAAACACAGACAAAACCAATGAAAACATAGACAAAATCAAGGAAAACACAGACAAAGCAATAGAAGAATTCAGGAAAATAATGCAAGAACAAAATGTCAAAATAAATAGACAATTAGCAAGCATACAAAAACAGCAACTAGAAACAAAAAGATAAACAACAAAATTTCAGAAACGGATAGCTCAATAAAAGGTTTTAGGTGCAAATTTGAAACAATGGAAGACAGAATCATCAAAACTGCAAACAAATCCATTGATGCCACTTTGTTTGAAGAAAAATCAGAGAAAAGAATGAAGAAAATGAAGAACACCTAAGATGTGGAATACAATCAAGAGCAAAAACTTGCACAGGACTGGAGATCTAGAAAAGAGGGAGAAAATGGAAATCACAGAGAGGATTGTTGAAGATTTGCTGGCAGAAAACTTCCCAAATATCATGAAAGATGAAAAGCTGAACAAACAAGAAGCTCAGTGAACCCAATATAGAATAAACCCCAAAAGAAAGTCACCAAGACATACAATAATCACACTTGTCAAAAAAACCAAAGACAAAGAAAGAATCCTGAGAGCAGCTGAAAAAAAAAAAAAGAAAAGTCACTTACAAAGGGGAAACAATAAGACTAAGCCCTGATTACTTGGAAGAAACCATACAGGCAAGAAGGCAATGGGGTGACACATATAAAACCTTGAAAGAAAAAAAATTGCCAACCAAGAATAATGTATCCTGAAAAACTTTCTCTCAAATATGATGGTGAAATTAGGACATTGCCAGATAAGGAGAAATTAAGGGAATTTGTTAAAACCAAACTGAATTTACAAGAAATATTAAAGGCAGTCCATCAGTTAGAGAACCAGAAACATCAGACAACAACCTGAGTCTAGGACACAGGACAGCATCAGCCAGACATAAGCCAGGTAAAGAACTCTCAATAATAAAGCTAAAAGATTTAAAACAGGGAACCGGAGATGTCAATCTGCAAATAACAACAATGTCAAAACAATAAAAGGGGGAATAAACAATGTATGTGTAGAACTTTCAAATGGAGAGGAAGTCAAGGTGATATCAAGTAATAAAGGCTGGTTTAAACAGGAAGAGAAGGGTGAATTTCAAGGTAACCACAAAGAAAGTTAACAAACCCACTCATCAAAATAAAAAAGAAGAAAAACATAAAGGCTCAGTAAGCACAAAATCTATAATAAAGAAAAAGAAAACTCACAAACAAAAGGATCTAACACAGGAAAGTAAAAGGAACAAAGAAAATATCAGCACCACAAAAAAAGAAAGAAAGAAAGAAAAATCACAGCAAAATGACAGCAATAAACTGAAACCTAATCAAAAGGATGGAAAAAATATATCAAGCAAACAGTAACCAAAAAAAAGCAGGAGTGGAAATACTAATCTCAGATAAAATAGACTCTAAGGCAAATCCACCATAAGAGACAAGGAAGGACATTATATCATAATTAAAGGCACAATCCACCAAGAAGACATAGCCTTAATAAATACCTACGCACCCAATGACAGGGCTCCAAAAACATAAAACAAACTCTAACAGCACTGAAAAGAGAAACAGAGAGTTCCACAATAAGAGTATGACACTATAACACACCACTCTTGGTATAGGACAAAACATTTAGAGGAAACTCAACAAAGTTACAGAAGATCTAAAGGCTGCAATCAACCAACTTGACCTCATAGATACTTATATAACACTCTGCCCAACAGCAGCGAAGCATACATTTTTTTCCAATGCACATGGAACTTTCTCCAGAATAGATCACATTTTAGGCCACAAAGTAAGCCTTAACAAAATCCAAAACATGAAAATAATACAGAGCATTTTTTCCAATCACAATGCCATAACAGTAGAAATCAATAACAGGAAGAGCAAGGGGAAAAAAAAAAAGAAAAAAAAAAGAAAGAAAGAAAACGAATAATACCTTGCTTTAAAACCACTGGATAATAGAAGAAATCAAAGGTGGAATAAAAAAAATTCCTAGAATCAAACGATAATGAAAACACATCATACCAAAACCTTTGGGACACAGCAAAGGCAATGCTCAGAGGTCAATTTACAGCAATAAATGCCACATCAAAAAAGAAGAAAGCCAAAATCAAAGCCCTACAACTTGAACAAATAGAAAGAGAACAGCAAAAGAAGCCCACAGTCACCAGAAGGAAGTAATAAAAATCAGAGCAGAAATAAATGAAATAGAGAACAGAAAAACAACAGAAAGAATCAGCAAGACTAAAAGTTGGTTCTCTGAAAAGCTCAACAAAATTGACAAACCATTGACCAAACTGACAAAAGAAAAACAGGAGAGGAAGCAAATAACCCAAATAAGAAATGAAATGGGGAACATTACAACAGACCCAACTGAAATAAAAAGGATCATAACAGAATACTCTGAAAAATACTCCAACAAATTTGAGAACCTAGAGGAAATGACCAAATTTCTAGAAACACAATATCTACCTCAACTAACACAAACTGAGGTAGAAAATCTGAACAGATCCATAACAAGAGAAGAGACTGAAGAAATAAAATCAAACAAAAAAACTCCTAACAACAACAACAACAAAATTCCCTGGCCCAGATGGTTTCACTGGAGAATTCTACCAAACATTCAAAGGAGAGCTCACACCAGTACTACTCAAACTATTTCAGAGCACAGAAAAGGAGAACATATTCTATGAAGCCAGCATAACCCTGATAACAAAGTCTGGCAAAGACATCACACACAAACACACAAAAATTACAGACCATATCTGTCATGAATATAGATGCAAAAATTCTCAACAAAATTCTATCCAATAGAATTCAGCATCATCTAAAAAAAATAATACTTTATGACCAAGTGAGATTCATACCAGGTATGCAGCGATGGTTCAACACTAGAGACAGTAGACAAGTGTTAACTTTGGTGAAGGGAAAGACAACACACAATATAGGGGAAGTCAGCACAACTTAAGTAAGGCAAAGTCATAGAAGCTTCCTAGACACATCCAAACACCTTAAGGGAATGAGTTACTGGGACTAGGGGCTGGGGACCATGGTCTTGGGGGACATCTAGGTCAATTGGTATAACATAGTTCATAAAGAAAATGTTCTACATCCTACTTTGTTGAGTAGTGTCTGGGGTCTTAATATCTTGCGAGTGGCGATCTAAGATACGTATATTGGTCCCATCCCAACAGGAGCAAAGGAGAATGAAAAAAAAAAAAAAAACAAAGACACAAGGAAAATATTAGTTCAAAGGACTAACTGACCACATGAACCACAGCCTACACCAACCTGAGCCCAGAAAAACTAGATGATGCTTGGCTACCACCACCGACCACTCTGACAGGGATCACAATAGAGGGTCCCAAACAGAGCAGAGAAATAATGTAGAACAAAATTCAAATTCACAAAAAAAGATCAGACTTACTGGTCTGACAGAGACTGGAGGAACCCCTGAGTCTATGGTCCCTGGACACCTTCCTTACTCAGAACTGAAGCCACTCCCAGAGTCCACCTTTCAGCCAAAGATTAGACAGACCTGTAAAACAAATAATAACTCATGTGGAGAACGTACTTCTTAGTTCAATCAAGTATACAAGATCAAATTGGCAACACCTGCCCAAAAGCAAAGCTGAGAAGGCTGGAAGGGACAGGAAAACTGGTTTATTGGACACGGGGAACTTGGGGTGGAAAGGGGGAGAGTGCTGACACATTGCAGGGATTGTAACCAATGTTGCTAAATGATTTGTGTACAAATTTTTTAATGAGAAACTGATTAGCTTTGCAAAGTTTCTCGTAAAGCACAATTAAAAAAAAAAAAAGATTTACAGCCATGGAAACCCTATGGGGCAGTTCTATTCTGTCCTATAGGGTCACTGTGAGTCTGAATACCACCCATGGGCAACCAGGTTTGGTTTGGGTTCAGTATATGCTGTTCTTAAAATATCTACCAGCAGGTGGCAGCATAATCCTAATATTACTGGTAATAGGAAATTAAATAATTTACAAATGGAAATAACATTAAACATATAGATTAAATTCAATTTCACCCAAATGATTTTCCTACACCCAGACTTTTCCTCTTGTCTCTTTAAAAGCCATAAAAGTCATCAACTTTATGACTTTTAAAATATATAGCATCATTAGACTATATCTTTAATTATAAAATCAAACCAAAGTATATTTATAATAGTTCTAAATTTATGAAAATTCAGACATGGTCTATATGCAAGTATTAATGAATTCTAAAGTTCATTATAAGTTCTCTTTGAAATTCCAGAATCTTACTCATTAGAGGACTTCATCTAAAACCAAGCCCTTTCCCCAGTTAATTAAATTATTAATAGAATCTTTTGTACCCCACTGCTAAAGTTTGCATCTGGACAATTGTATAACTCTATGAGCATACATATAGCATACATTGTTAAATCCTATTGCTTCCTTTTATAATGTATATAACAAACAAAGATGTGTATATGTATGTAAAATGAAAGAGTTTAATGAAAAGTTTAATGTCTTTAAAATATTCCCCATTTAAGCTGGTGATAGGGAAAACAAGATTGAGTAAGGATATTGTTGATATGTTGTGAGATTGTTAACCATTGTCATAGGGCAACATTTGTAGTAACTGTTAAATGAGAAACTATTTTGTTCTGTAAGCCTGCATCTTAAGTGAGAATAACAGCACAATTGGAAGAGCGTAAAAAAAAAAAAATTCCCCATTTGATCTAAACTTCTTCAGTTAGATTTCTTTTTTTTTAATTTATGGAACAAATTAAAACTATCAAGGAACGCATCTTAGTTTGATATACTTAAAAAATAAAAATCAAGAACACCTGGAATTTGGTCTTTTACTTAAAGCACTGTTTCTCAGACTTTACTGCCTATTAAAATAACCTGGGAAGGCTTTAAATATTCCAATGTCCAGGCTGCACCCTTATTAATTAAACGGAAATCTGAGAGTGAGATCCAAGCATCAGTAATTTTTAAACTCCCCAGGTGATCCTAATATAAAGCTAGGATTGAGAACCACTGATTCAAATCAGTGATTCTTACACTTAAACATCCACATGGATCACTTGGGGATCTTGCTAAACTATAGATTCTCATTGAAGGGCTGGGTTGGGTTCTGAGATTCTGCATTTCTACCAAGCTCCCAGGTGATACTCATGCTGCTGGCCATGGGCTACACTTTGAAAGCAGTGGCATAGCCCTGTAAGGCAGTGGTTGTCAAAATTTTGTGTGTGTTAGAATCACCTGGGAAAATTGCTGAACCTAGGCTCAGCCCCTCATCTACTTCAGTGAGCCTGGACCATTGTACTCTTTATTAGCTCTCCAGGTGATGCTGACACACACCTAAGTTTGAGGATGACTGCTTTAAGACAACAACCAGAATTCTTGTTCCTGAGCAATCCTAAAGATTACCACTTGAGCCCTTTGCTCCTCTGATAGTAACTTTAACCTTGGCTGGCAAGGTGTTCGGCTAGGTTTGATGCTCTTTCCAGTCGCTGGAATGCACTCCCACCATCTCTAGTTGTAGAGATTCTATCTGTCCTTTTTTTTTTTTTTTTCAGAGTGAGAAGTTTATTACTCTTGGCTGGGAGTATCAGCATTGTCCTGTCGGCCTCCTGCCCCTCAGGTGACCAGGGCCAGGCCATGGGCCCAGATGGACTATAGGGTACTTTGTGGAGCAGGCGGCCAATAGGCCAACCCTCTCCCCCTCCACCCCCGCCTGGAGAGTGAGCAGCGCATGGGAGTTACACCCTTGTCATCACCCACTTAGCCCGTCAACGGGGGCCAACTCCAGAAAGGGCTCAGGGTCAAGGAATGGCTCGGCCTTGACTTTTGGCGCATTGAGCAGGGCTGCGCAGGGACCCTCAAGGGTCAAGACTGTCTCTTTCAACCCAAGAGCTGCTCCGCCCCTCCTCCCGAGAAAAGGACTGAGCTAAGGTTTAGCGCTCACGTCTCACTTTGACGACCCCACAGAGCTTCCCTGAAGAAGGGCCAAGAGGCCAGCACCACCGGAGAGGCAGCAGAGTGGGGGTTGGACAGCAACGAGCCGCCGTCAGCATTATTGCGAGCGCGCACCTCTGTCCTGGCCTCACTAGCGCCCTCTGCCGTCTTCAAATGCTCTCACGTGCGCACCCCTCTCCATGCCACTATTGTACCTTGAAGGACCATCAATTTGATTTCGGACTTCTGGCCTCCAGAACTGTGAGCCATTAAATTTCCGTTGCTTTACACCACTCAGCTTATAGTAATTTGTTACAGTCATCATCACAGAAAACTAAAAAAAAAAAGAGCCATGGGTTTTGGAGTTAACAGCTGGGGTTCCAATCCTGGCCTCCACTTACTAGCTTGTGGTGTTTACACGGATTAATTGGCCCCTTTGTGCCTCAGTTTCCTCACCTGGAAGGAGCCCTGGTGGCGCGATGGTTGTTAAGCGCTCAGCTGCTAATCGAAAGGTAGGTGGTTTGAACCCACTAGCTGCTCTGTGGGAGAAAGATGTGGCAGTTTGCTTCTGTAAAGATTACAGCCTTGGAAACCCTATGAGGCAGTTCCACTCTGTTCTATAGGATTGCTATAAGTCGGAATCTACTAGATGGCAACAAGTTAATGGGGTTCCTTATCTGGAAAATGAGGGTAATAATAATGCCTACTTCATAGGGCTTGTGTGAAAATCAAGCGGACACATGAAAAGTGATTAAAACAGGGTCTGACATCTTGTAAGTCTCCAACATTTGTTAACTACTATTATTTTTATTAGTCACTGGGTGGCACAAACGGTTAAGTGCTTGACTACTGACTGAAAGGTTGCTGGCTGGAACTTACCCAGAGGTGCCTTGGAAGGAAGGCCTGGTGATCTGCTTCTGAAAGGTCACAGCCTTGAAAACCCCATGGAGCACAGTTTTACTTTGCAACACATAGGGTTGCCATGAGTCAGAATGACTCGAGGATAACAGGTTTGATTTATTATTTTTATTGCTAACATTTGTCAGCTGCACTCTCTTCAACCCTTACCTGGGAGGCAGTTTCCCTGTGAGTCTGTATTTCTTGAATTTCTACTGTCTCCTCTCTCCTCTCAGCTCCTGAAAATTTGACCCAGTCTCTCCCCTGCTCAAACTACTTCCATGGCTCCCTAGTGCCTTCAGGATAAACTTGGGGATTCTATTGCCCCATGAGGACGTGTGTGGCCTGGCTTCTGACCTCTTGTGGCTGAGTGACTGAATAAATGTGTGTATAAATAGGGACCCTTGGTGGTACAGCTCTTAACAGAGCTCGGCTGCTAACCAAAATGTCGTCAGGCAGTTCGAATCCACCAGCTGCTCCTTGGAAACCCTATGGGGCAGCTCCACTCCGTCCTATAGGGTAGCCATGAGTCAGAATGAACTTGACGGCAATGGGTTTTTTTTTTTTTTTGTATGTATGTATACACGGATGGAGAGATGAAAAAGCGGACGGATGGGTGAACTGACAGGAATATCTCATTTCTCCTGCTTCTTGGCCCGTGCCTGGGACACTTAGATCCAGCTCCATTTCTCAGAACCTACCTCCTCCCCAGTCCCGGCTGATCTTTCTAATCTTGCTTTCCTGACCCCCTCCCCGCAAAAGCCACCAACGAACTTCCAGCACTTCCAAACCCTGGCCGTGGCTGAGCAGGGCGGCGCTCTGCTGCTGACCCCTAGTGGTCACAGGGAGCAACACACTGCACTCACTACCTTCGGCCTGGAGTTCTTGAGCACCTATTATGCGCCAGGTGCTGGGGGTAACGGGACCACACAGCTTCTGACGCAGCTTCTGCCCTCGTGGGCTCCACAGGGTAGTGGCGGAGACAGATGTTAATCTGATACTCAGACACTATGGTGTGTGTCAAACCTGGAGTTATCCCCACCTTCTCTCACAGCCACATCCGGATACACAGAACCTTCTCTCCACTTCCGGCGCCCCTGCTCTAGTCTAATCTACCATCACCTTCCTCCTCACTGGTCTTCTGGCTTCCAGGCTCAGTATATTGATTGTCCCTTTCGAGCCAGGCTCCCGTACCAATCCCGCCCCCTCCAGCAACTGTTACTTACACCGTTCTTTGTTTTTTTTAATTATTTTATTCATTGTGGGTTTTTTTTTTTTTTTTTTGCATTAATTTTGAGTTTTAAAAACCTTTTTATCTGGATTCCTGAGCTTTTGGGTGTCCCCTTAAGTTTTGCCCCCGAGGCGAGTGCCTCACTTGCCTCACCCTAGTGCTCTGCTCCAATGTCTCCTCCTCAGGGAAGCCTTCTTTGATCACCCTAAACACCCTAAATAGCACTCCTGCTCCCAATAACCCTTATTAACTCTTTATCCCCACCTGCCACTATTGTTGTTGTAGCTGCTGTTGAGTCGTCCCCTGACTCATGATGACTCCACGCATAACGGAATGAAACACTGCCCAATCCTATGCCATCCCCATGATAGGTTGTGATCCACAGGGTTTTCATCGACTGACTTTTTTAAGTAGATCACCAGGCCTTTCTTCCTAGTCCATCTCAGTCTGGAAGCTCCACTGAAACCTGTTCAGCATCCTAGCAACACACGCAAGCCTCCACAGATAGCCGAGTGGGAGCTGCGCATGAGGTGCATTGGCTGGGCGTGGAACCGGTGTCTCCTGCGTGGAAGGCGAGAATTCGGCCACTGAGCCACCATTCCCACGATGGTATGTATTTATTTGTTTGCTTGTTTACTAGGATGTCAGCTCCATGAGGACAGGGTCTTTGTTTTGTTCATGCTTGTGCCCCCCGGGCCTGGCACAGGGTAGATGCTTGGGGAACTATGTGTTGGGTGGGTGAGAAAGATCTAAATGAGTACTACACCGAGAAGAGGGCTCCTGAAGAAAAATTCTATCGGTCCTTAAGGCCCTGCATGAATGATAATTTGTTTAGGATGTTTCTCTGATAATCACCTCAAATGGATCTGAATTCTCCTCCAGCTGTACATATCCCCTTTGGCTCCAGCAGCACTCCCCCTCATCCTACTAGTGTCAAAACTAAAACCATAGGCAGAATTTGTCATTTTTATATTTTTCTTTCCTTTGAAAGCTCCCTGAATAAGATTTGATCCCTGCCCTCATCTTTGTCTCTGCTGTAGCCCTGTTTGATACTTGAAGTCATAAATGTTTAATAATTACCCACAGAAGAAATGGGGTGAATAAACATTCTGCCCAGGAAAGAGTTAACATTTGATAGTGTCCACAGCTTGGTTGGTCCGTATGCTCCAAGGACGTAGGTGAAGAGTCTTCCTTACTTATCCACTATACCTGGCATATAGTGGATATTCAAATATTGCCATTAGGTCAGTGATAGGAGTAGAAAGAAATGAGAGTCAAGCCACGAGGGCATTTTGTGCTGTGATAAGGATTTGAGAGTTGAACTTGTAAGCACTGAGCGATTCACATTTTCAAGTAGGGAACTGGTGTGATTAGTTTTTTTTTTTTTAAATGTAAGAGTTTGGCAGCAACAGGAAAGATACACTAATGAGGGAACAGATAGAAGACAGGGAGTCTTATTAGAAAGATATAATAATCAGTATTAGGTATAAAGTTTCAAACTGGAATTTAGCTGCCATTGTGAGTACCTCCTATACAGTAAGTACAATGCTAAATACTTTGCCTACATTACCTTTTATCTTTATAAATATGCCATGTGGTAGATATTCTCATTTTACAGAAAATGAAATCTAGGCTCAAAGTTGCCAAACATCACACATGAGAACTAGAACTTGAATCCAAGGCTGTCCAACTCCAAAATCTTACACTGCAATAATGGTAATAATGGGAGTGGAGGAGAGAGGGCAAGTTCTGGAGACACCTTTTATTTTTGGGGAGAATTGACTCACTGGGATTACTGATTCAGGCTTCTGAAAACCAGGATGAGGCAGGAAGAAATAATAATTTGAGCTACCACCACATTTACTTGCCTTTTGGTGTCATCTGTGATTACAAATGCCATCATGTGGTAAAGGCTGAAGCAATATGTCTGGCTGCTCAATATGTCGGTTGCAAACTGCTAGGATGAATAACCTGGGAGAAACATGGAGAATCAACATTTATATATGATTCTGTCCCAGCTTCCCTCATTCTTTTTCTGGTTGTTTTATCATGGTTTTCTGGTAGCATGGGCAATTGTAAATAAAGGGGAGTAAGTAGAAAGAAGAGCTTTTGGTAATATTTGGCATGGGAGGTTGCTGCAGAGGTCATCTCTTGTGACTCCTTCATTTTTCTGTACCCATTAAATGCAGTGTTTTTAGAAAAGCTCAGTCAATAATTGTGTGTACCAGTACATTTTCAAATCATGAAGTTAGAGCTGCAGTTTGAAAGGCCAGTAAGAGGGTATTTGTTCATATTGCATAAAATTGAAAAACCTCTACCTACTCTCTACTTGCACAGTCCATATCAATTTAGTCCTATTAAAATGGGAGAAGATATGATGTAATTCTAGGTAAGAATAAAAACTGATTGAATTTTCTGAGAACTACAGTCTGGCTCTCATTTTAAAAATACTACTTCAAATTGTTGGGCTTTTTATTTTTTTGTAGCTCCTATTCAACAATGCCACAAATGATCTGCTAGGTTTTCTTGACATGTATTGTACTTATGCACATCAAACTACTTCAAGCTGTATAGTACCCGAAACTCAGCATCTCCGTAGAAACTAACAATAGGAAGAAATGGTTTGTGCTGCTCAAGGGTATTTTGTATCCTTTCCAATGTGCTTAATTTTTTCATCACTTCAATTTTTAAAATTATTTTCTTCATTCTGAAAGAAAGATCTTAGAAAATATGTAAAAGCATAAAGAAAAAAGCCCCCTATAATCTCGCCTCTCCGAGCTAACCACTGGTAAGGTACTCTAAGTAACTTTGATGTGCAAATAGCGTATTTTTATGCAAATAACATGCACCTTCTACATTTGTTTCCCAACCACTCTCTCTGCTCCATGAGGTATTTTCAGAAGCTGTAAAAAAAACTAGCATAGTGCATTTAGGAAAATACCTGGGGGGGTGGAGGGAGGGAGAGGAAGTGGTTGACAAATGTAAAAGACTTGAGTTATTTGTATAACAATACTGTATATCATGTGCCCACCCGATATTGTAATAGGGTAGATATTATTCAATTTTGTAATTGATACTGTGTAGGAAGGTATTAAATGATGTAGGAAAGAAAGGAGACATGCTGAAATGGATGTGCTATCTAGGCTAGAGGAGAATTATGTTCCATGGGAGGGCTCAGGGGACAACACCGGTGAATGCACTAGTGAGAGGGAAACCAGTATCACTAAAAAGTGTTGTGGTAGCTCCCGGGGCAGGTTATACAATAGGCGAGGTAAGCACACTGCTTACCTTGCTTACCAGATCACCTGTAGTGAACAATTTCACAATTTTTCACCACATCAAAGATTCTGCTTCTAGGTATGGTTGGCAACCCCACAGCACCTTCCTACAGAATCAAAGCCTCTTCAAATTTGTAATCCCTGACAGGGGCGGATTACCCAGTGTGGGTAATCTGTCCCTGGATAACTCTTCTCTGCAGGCTAGGGTCGACAGTAGGAAAAGTGATCACAGAACTGGGCTTGCTAATTGCAATGGGGATTATGGGGCCACAAAGCGATAGAGGCTGGTGGTGCTTAACCTACAAAAGTCAAGTGGCTACAATTACTATAATGACCAGCAAGACTGGAAAGTAATCATCAAAGTGAATTGACCCATAGGGAGTACTAGAGATGATTAATAAAATATGATGTCCCCACAGCTGCTAACCAAAAGGTCAACAGTTCAAATCCACCAGGCGCTCCTTGGAAACTCTATGGGGCAGTTCTACTCTATCCTACAGGGTCACTATGAGTTGGAATTGACTCAATAGCAATGGGTTTGGTTTTTGGTTTAGAGGTAAAATAGAAGGGAAGCCATCAAAGGTACTGCCAAACATCTAGAATCAGAAGAAGGAAAGAATGGATGAGCAGGAGGTTGAGGTCAGTTGCCATCCCCAAAAGCAACAATCTCTTGCTCAGAACTTCGACCTAATTCATTCCTCAGACCCAGAATCTGTTGACTGAAGATGTAGCCAGGATAGTGTTGCCAGATAAAATATAGGATGCCCAGTCGATTTAGAATTTCAGATAAACAAGAAGTACTTTTTGTACTGTAAGTGTGTCCCAAATATTGTGTGGATATACTTTATTAAAATATTATTTGTTGTTTATCTGAAATTCAAATTTAACTTAGTATCCTGTATTCTTATTTGCTAAATCTGGCCAGCTTAGCCCAGGAGGAAAGGACCCTGCACCACCACAAAAGTATATAAGATTCCGCTGGTCCTTTCCCAAAGGGAACTATGGCTGTTTACTTGAGTGACTTATGCACTAGACCTTTTGAGGAATATTGAACACAGGACCTCAGTTGACATCGATAACTGAAGACCAGAAGCATCACTGACTCCGTTAGGTAATAAATGGAGTAGTGGCCAAGGAGCAGCCTACAGTAGGTCTACTGAGTTCAGGATTCAGGAGTCTGAATGTATAGATGGGATTGGTACATGAACGTGTAGCTGGGATTGACATATTTGGCAGTAACCCCTAAACTAGACCCTTGGCCTCTAAGTGAGGAAGGCCAAGTGGAAGACTCTGAAATTGCACACACTCCCTCTAACCTCCACCTTTTGCAGAGATGTAATATTGTGTTTGATTTATTATCTCACATCTTAACGAAAACGGTGGGAATTGGTGCTGCCTTTAAGGTTCATAACGATGCAGGTGGGGATTGGTGCTGCCTTTAAGGATCTTAAGGATGTATCGTCTGTTTAACTCAACAGCTGCTCTCCTGCAGAAGACAGATGGATCCTTTAAGAAAGATCACAGATTGCTGTTAAGCTCAGCTAAGTAGCAGCCTCAATTGTGGCTGCTGTGCTGGGTGTGGAATTATTGCTAAAGCAGGTTAATAAAGCCTCAGGTAAATGGTATGTAGATATTGGTTTGGCAAATGTGGTCTTTTATATCACAATCAGAAAACAGGAGCAGATGCTATTTGTGTTCTTGTGGAATAGGCAAAAATATATACAATATTGCATTCTGAAGAACTGAGTCAGGAATAATTATAAGCCTTCTTTTTACTTCATCCTTTGCTAGGTTCTTTAGTTGTTCTTCCATCCTCTGCTAAGATAAATAATAAATTGTCATCGCATCAATTCCTACTCATAGTCACCCCATGTTTTACAGAGTAGAACTGCACTCCATAGGATTTTTGAGGCTGTGACCTTTTGGAAGCAGATTGCCTGGACTTTCTTCTAAGGATCCTCTGCTTAGCTGGGTACAAACCATTTGAGAGGGCAACCACCTCTAAGCTGAGTAAAGGTTTGGAAGATTGGGGGCAAAAAACCCTAAAACTAGGGGAGATTAGATTCTCTGAGTTCCTCATTTTTATAGCAGAGGAAATTGAAGCCTGGAGAGGTTAAGCAACCCGCCCAAAGAAGATAGAGGTGTCTCTTGATCCCATTAACCCTCATGATTTGGGGCCGGTTACTATGCTTGCATTCTAACCAATTATGTTTTTATTTCTTAAACAAATGTGAATAACCTAGTGGTAATTGGAGGAAGAACATACCTATAGATGAAGATGCACAGCTTGAGGTATCCATGGTTGGAAAGCAGTATTTTACCAAGATGAAAAGGGATGATGTGGCCTTCCTGAAAATAAGCACATCTGCCGTTCGTGCTGCATTGCCCTCTGTTGTAATATAAAGTTCATTCGTTCTCTGAGTTCCAAAATGCAGTGACCCAAGACCAGAAAGGATGAAAATATTTAGCATTGTCTTAAAAATAGAAGTTAACCTCTAATTCTTTTTTTGAAGTTCAAAATAGTATCTATTACATTTTAATCTATGTTAATTATGAAATATTTGACCTCAAATTCCTAGCTATTTATAATGAATAAATTTAATGATAGAGGCATAGAATTTTAGAGTGGAAAGGACTCAGTAGATCATTTATATCAGTAGTTTTTATCTTTTTTTGGGGGGGGTTTTGGGCCACTGTGTGCATCTTGAAACTTTGGCCTGTTTTCTCTAGGAGATACGCAAGTGTGTGTGTGCGTGTGTGCGTGTGTGTGTATTTTTAACCACCTCATAGTTAGCTGAACTTCATTCGTAGTTTCTCGCTCTTGGGCTTCCAAGAATATCTGATGCATTTTTTATTTTGGGAAAAAAAGGAAAATATTACTCAAAAGGCTTTTGAGAAACATTCATTAAAATTCTGGCAGATCCCTACCTAAACTGTTCAAATAATTTTAACCCTTTACCAATATGGTATAGGAAAAATAATATAAGAATGAAAGAAAAAAATTGGTCCAACAAATAACTAGATGTTTGGTCTTGAGCGTATCACTTAACCCCTCTGGGCCTTGGTATTTATCAGTAAACCTAAAGATAGACTTGTGGAGCTAGAAGATATCCTAGAAATCAAGTTCAAGTGCCTAGACACTGGAGACTTTGTTATTATATACGGACATCTCCCAAACCTCAGATCTTAATTTCCTTATAAAAATTACAATTATTATTTTAGAATATTTATCATCTATCCCGGAAATTTTGTCAGACACAAAATCTGTATCATTTAGTTAAGGAGACAAAAGTAATGACATAAAGTGATTGGAGAGTAGTGATTTGTTCAACCGCGTGTGCTCATAGTTCCCTCATAAAGGTGGAACAAAGCTAAGTTACTTTCTCAAACTTGTGCTGTTGAGAAGAGTGGAGCCGGATGGGAGCCCAGGCAGCTGGGCTTCAGAGTCTGCTCTTCGCCATAACACACACTTGCCTCTTAAAGAAGACATCAGAGTGAGTAGGGGGGGATGGAGAAGTGCTTTGCTGATGCTGATACTTGAACTGCCCCTTGAGGAGGAGTAGGCTTTGAAGAGACAGTGCGGAGGTAGATAGACTTTTCAGGTGATTAAAAAAGCATCAGTGGATTTCAGCAGGAACTTATATACTTTTTTTGGGGAAATCAACGACTGTTCTATTTGTTCTAAAATGTATAAAAATCAAGATAGAAACAAAATCCCACCCTGCTGCCAACCGATTCACCCCACTCCCAACATTTCAGGACTCCTCCACCTAAAACCCCACCACCTGTCTGTCAGTTTGAGGTACTGTGTTGGCTTGTGTGTTGCTATGATGCTGGAAGCTGTGCCACCAGTGTTTCAAATACCAGCAGGGTGACACATTGTGGACAGGTTTCAGCAGAACTTCTAGACTAACACAGACTAGGAAGAAAGGCCTGGAGATCTACCTCTGATATTAACCAATGAAACCATTATGGATCACAACAGAACAGTGTCCGACTCACCTGCTTTGGACACTTCATCAGGCGGGATCAGTAAGTAGAGGAGGACATCTTGTATAGAGGGCCAGCGAGGGTGAGGGAGACCCTTGTTGAGATGGACTGGCACAACAGCCACAGCGATGGATTCAAACATGCCGGTGGTCATGAAGACGACACGGGACTGGGCAGCTTTTTTGCTCCATTGCACATAAGGTCGCCATGAGTCAGAGTAGACTTAACGGCAGCTATCTATCTATCCATCCATCTCTTGCCACTTGACACCATCCTCCTGTCTGGCTGCAGCCCCTGGAGAAAAGCTACTCCTCCATGTGGTGAAGAAAGTCTTTGAAACTCCATCTCAGGAAAGTCCTTTGTTGAGGGCAAAATGGTCACGACCTGGAGCCTTCCTGGACTGTCCGGCCCAGGGCAGGTTTCCTAGCGGTGAGGAGGGGCCCAGGGCAGGGGCTGGCTCTCTTACTCCGTCCCTCCAGCACCTCTCCCAGGCATCCACCCACACAGCTCTCCAAGTAGTCACCAAGCCTAGTCTGCTCTGGGCCAGTCTGAGACTGCAAAAATGCAAAAATCCCTTCCTCAGAGGACTTCCAAGCACAGAGCACTTCACTGATCTGCTGAATTTTGTTTTACCGGCTTGAGCCTAGGCACGATTCGATATGCACCTTGTTTTTCAGTCAGACTTTTCTTTATGGGAAGTAGTCAACGCTCTGTCCAGGTGCCCTCAGATCCCTTTTACAGGTGCTGCACAGACCTTCTCTGGCTTCTGTGGGATCTTGCTTCTGAAACCTGTGCCTGCAATTCCCTTCGGAGGCCTGCCTTCAAGCTACTACAGCTGCTTTGCCTGCGCCTGCAGAGATCTGGAAACGCCTGGGAGTTTACGCCCCCTGCCCCCACCAATGCCACCCTTAGCCGATGGCTGATAGGTGCCGTCTGTTCAACTCTGAGATGTAATTTATACTCCAGAGCGCCCCCTGCAGGATCAGGATGAAACGACCCACTCCTGGGCTTTGCCTGAGCGCTCACCCTTCTCTCTCTCTCTTTTTTTATTGTGCCTTAAGTGAAAGTTTAGACTTCAAGTTAGTTTCTCATACAAAAATTTATACACAGGTTGTTATGTGACCCTAGTTGCTTTCCGTATAATGTGACAGCACACTCCTCCTTTCCACCCTGGATTTCCCTTGTCCATTCAACCAGCTCCTGTCCCTTTTTCCCTTCTCATCTCACCTTTGGATAGGAGCTGCCCATTTAGTTTCATGTATCAACTTGAGCTAAGAAGCACTCTCTTCACGAGTATCATTTTATGTCTATAGTCCAGTCTAATCTATGTCTGAAGAGTTGGCTTCTGGAATGGTTTCAGTTCTGGGCTAACAGACAGTCTGGGGGCTATGTCTTCCGGGGTCCCTCCAGTCTCAGTCAGACCATTAAGTCTGGTCTTTTTACTAGAATTTGAGTTCTGCACCCCACTTTTCTCCTGCTCTGTCAGGGACTCTGTTGTATTCCCTGTCAGGGCAGTCACTGGTGGTAGGTGGGCGCCATCTAGTTCTTCTGGTCTCAGGCTGATGGAGTCTCTGGTTTATGTGGCCCTTTCTGTCTCTTGGGCTAATATTCTCCTTGTGTCTTTGATGTTCTTCATTCTCCTTTGCTCCACATGGGTTGGGACCAATTGACTCATCTTAGATGGCTGCTCACCAGCTTTTAAGGCCCCAGACACCACTTACCAAAGTGGGATGCAGAACATTTTCTTAATAAATTTTGTTATGCCAATTGAGCTAGATGTCCCCTAAAACCATGGTCCCCAGCCCCCCGCCCCTGCTATTCTGTTCCTCGAAGTGTTTGGTTGTATTCAGGAAACTTTTTAGCTTTTGCTTTAGCCATTTGTGCTGACTTTCCCTGTAGTGTGTGTTATCCTTCCCTTCACCTAAGATAATTCTTGTATACTATCTAGTTAGTGAATGCCTCTCTCCTTCCCCACCCTCATAATCATCAAAGAATGTTTTCTTCTGTGTTTAAACCTTTTATGGAGTTCTTATAATAATGGTCTTATACAATATTAGTCCTTTTGAGGCTGACTAAATTCACTCAGCATAATGCCTTCCAGATTCCTCCACGTTGTTTCACGGATTCATTCATTGTTCTTTATCATTGCATAGTATTCCATTGTGTGAATATACCATAATTTGTTTCTCCATTCGTCTGTTGGTGGGCACATAGGTTGTTTCCATCTTTTTGCTGTCATGAACAGTGCTGCAATGAACATGGGTGTGAATATATCTATTCGTGCGACGGCTCTTATTTCTCTAGGATAGAGTCCAAGGAGTGGGATTGCAGGGTCATATGGTAAGTACTTCTATTTCTAGCTTTATAAGGAAGTGCCCAATCGATTTCCAAAGTGTTGTACCATTTTACATTCCCACCAACAGTGTATAAGTGTTCCGGTCTCTTCACAGCCTCTCCAACATTTATTATTTAGTGTTTTTTGGATTAATGCTAGCCTTGTTGAGGTGAGATGGTATCTCATTGTAGTTTTGATTTGCATTTCTCTAATGGCTAATGATGGTGAGCATTTCCTCATATATCTGTTAGCTGCCTGAATGTCTCCTTTGGTGAAGTGCCTGTTCATATCCTTTGCCCATTTTTTAATTGAGTTATTTGTCTTTTTGTTGTTGAGGTTTTGCAGTATCTTGTAGATTGTAGAGATTAGACGCTGATCGGGTTTGTCTTAGCCAAAATTTTTTTCCCGGTTTATAGGTTGTCTTTTTACTCTTTTGGTGGAGTCTTTTGATGAGCATAAGTGTTTGATTTTTAGGAGCTCCCAGTTATCTAGTTTCTCTTCTGGTGTTTGTACATTGTTAGTAATGTTTTGTAATCTGTTTATGCCATGTATTAGGGCTCCTAGCATTGTCCCTGTTTTTTCTTTCATGATCTTTATCTTTTTTGATTTGATATTTAGGTCTTTGATCCATTTTGAGTTAGTTTTCGTGCATGGTGTGAGGTGTGGATCTTGTTTCATTTTTTTGCAGATGGATATCCAGTTATTCTAGCACCATTTGTTAAAGACACTGTCTTTTCCCCAGTTAACAGACTTTGGGCCTTTGTGCAATATCAGCTGCTCATAGGTGGATGAATTTATGTCAGATTCTCAATTCTGTTCCATTGGTCTATGTACCTGTTGTTGTACCAGTACCAGGCTGTTTTGACTACCGTGGCCATGTAATAGGTTCTAAAATTAGGTAGCGTGAGGCCTCCTACTTTGTTCTTCTTCTTGAGTAATGCTTTACTTATTTGGGGTCTCTTGCCTTTCCGTATGAAGTTGGTGATTTGTTTCTCCATCTCATTAAAATGCCAGTGGAATTTGGATCGGGATTGCATTGTATCTGTAGATTGCTTTGGGTAGAACAGACATTTTGACAATGTTGAGTCTTCCTGCCCATGAGCAAGGTATGTTTTTCCACTTATG